>NC_058405.1:132970627-133309791 GCF_002201575.2 Neomonachus schauinslandi | reverse complement strand
TTTTAAGATTTTATTTATTTATTTGAGAGAGAGAATGAGAGAGAGAGAGCACATGAGAGGGGGGAGGGTCAGAGGGAGAAGCAGACTCCCTGCTAAGCAGGGAGCCCGATGTGGGACTCAATCCCGGGACTCCAGGATCATGACCTGAGCTGAAGGCAGTCGCTCAACCAACTGAGCCACCCAGGCGCCCACCAACCTTTTTTTATATCTATATCAAAACCTTCTCAAAAAAGACTTAGTTCGGAATTTATAATATAGAGGTGCTAGCATAAATTTTTTTGTTGTTGTAGTATCAATAAATTGACCTTTAGGCTTAACAGTTGCTTGACCCTTCTTTAGATGCGGTTGGGGCAAGAGTGTATTTATATATACAGTTACTCACAAATACATGTTATGGATGCTGTATGTGTAGTGTATATATAGCAGTTGGTTTCAAATAATTTTTCCCATTGTTCTCATAGATAAGCCATTCTTATCAGGCCATATGTTTTTATTTTTCTATTAAGAAGTCTCTCTTTGTATATGTATAAATACATATCTGTGTACACATACATATTACATGTGCATATCAGACATAAATATAATTGAGTGCTTAATTATGATATCTATTGTGAGCAAGAATAATACTTTAATGTCAACTTAGAATTTTCAAAGTACTTTAATATGCACATTGTCACTTCTTGTGAAATAGGTACATGAGGAACAGAAGCTCAGAAAAGTTAACTCTCACCCCGAATCATGTAGCTAATATATGCTGGTTTCATGTGAGCACCAAGTATTTTGATTTTAAGATCAACTCCTTTTGTTTGATCATGTTCTCTTGGAGAGTCAAGTCCAGGCCTTCTTCATGTGTCAAAATAAATCTAGATCAACTTTGTAGTGGCTTTTGTTCTTTTTTAAAATTATATTGTATATGTAGTAAAAATTTAGCTTCTATCTGAATATATATACATATATATGATCATTTATTTAGGTATAATTAAGATACCAAGAAATGATCAGATCTTAGAGGTCAGCTCAGTGGGTTTTAACAATTGTATACACCCATGAAATCACCACTCAAGGTAAGGTATGGAACATTTCACCTCAGAAAATTCATTCATGCCTCTTTCCAACCAGTCACTCCTCTGTTCCCCCAGGCCACCACTGTTCTGATAATAGTTTTGTTTCTTCTTAGATTTCATATAAATGGAATCATACAAATGCATCCTTTCATGGCTGGTCTCTTTTGTTTAACATGTTTTCAAGGTCATCCTTGTTATTTTGTGGGTATCAGTCGTTGGTTTTTTTGTTTTTAATTTTACTATTATTCTGCTGTATGAATTGACCACAATTTGCTTATTCATCCATCTGTTGATGGACATTTGAGTTGTTTCCAGTTTGTTATAAATAAGGCTGCTATAGGGGCACCTGGGTGGCTTAGCTGGTTGGGCGTCCAATTCCTGATTTCGGCTCAGGTCACGATCTCAGGGTCATGAGATCGAGCCCTGTGTGGGAGTGAGCGTGGAGCCTGCTTGGGATTCTCTCTCTCCCTCTCCTTTTGGCCCTCCCTCCCTTCCCTCCCTTCCCTCCCACCCCCACTTGTGTGCATGTGCTCTCTCTCAAAAAAAAAAAAGATAAAGAAAAACAAGGCTGCTATAAACATTCTTGTACACATCTTTTTGTCAACATTTTTCATGGGTGAATAAGATAGAATAGGCTGCAGGTATGTTGAATTTATTTTTTAAAAGATTTATTTATTCCATTTATTAGCATGCATATGCACACATGAGGGGGGGGAGGGGCAGAGGGGGGAGGAGAGAAAAAATACAAGCAGATACCATGCTGAGTGGGAGCCGGGTGGGGCTTGATCCTAGGACCCTGAGATCATGACTGCAACTGAAACCAAGAGTCCGATGCTTCGCTGACTGAGCCACCCAGGTGCCCCAGGTATGTTCAATTTAAAAGATACTGCCAGGGGGCTCCTGGGTGGCTCAGTCGATTAAACATCTGCCTTCAGCTCAGGTCCTGATCCCAGGGTCCTGGGATCGAGCCCCGCGTCCGGCTCCCTGCTCAGTGGGGAGCCTGCTCCTCCCTCTCCCTCTGCCCCTCCCCCTCCTTGTGCGC
The DNA here is from genome assembly GCF_002201575.2 of Neomonachus schauinslandi. Taxonomy (NCBI): domain Eukaryota; kingdom Metazoa; phylum Chordata; class Mammalia; order Carnivora; family Phocidae; genus Neomonachus; species Neomonachus schauinslandi. The sequence goes on along the minus strand of NC_058405.1, from coordinate 133,307,685 downwards.
TCTCTCGCTCTCTCGCTCTCTCTCGCTCTCTGTCAAAAAAATAAAAATCTTAAAAAAAAAAAGATACTGTGAGTTGGTTCTTGGAAGTGGATGGACCATTTTGCAGTCTCATTAGCAGTATATGAGTATTTGTTACTCCATACCCTCACCAACGTTAGAGGGTCTTAGTCTTTGTTATTTTAGTCATTCAAGTTGGTGTGAAAGGATACTTACTGTGGTTTTAATTTGCATTTCTCTGATGCTTAAGGCATTGACCATCTTTTCATGTGTTTATTGGCTCTTTGTATATCTTTTCTTGTAAAGTATCTGTTCAAGTTTTCTACCTATTTTTTATTAGGTTATTTATATTTTTATTATTGACTTGTAGGAGTTCTTTATCCATGATAGATGTAGTCCTTTGTCAGATATATGTATTATGAATATTTTTCCCAGTCTATGACTCACCTATTATCTTAATGTGTCTGTGTTGTGTTTTTTTGAGTTATAATGGCCATATAACATTTTATTAGTTTGAGGTGTACAAAATGATTCAGTATTTGTATACACTGGGAAATGATTACCACAATAAGTATAGTTACCCCCGTCACCATAAAAAGTTACATAATATGCAATATATTGTTCACTATGGTTACCATGCTGTACATTACATCCCCATGACTTATTTATTTTATGACTGGAAGTTTGTGTGTCTTGACCCCCATCTCCTATTTTACTCACTCCTCTAATCCCCCTCTCCTCTGCCAACCACCAGTCTGTTCTCCGCTCCTGTGAGTTTTGTTCATTTATTTTGTGTTTTAGATTTCACATATAAGTGAAATCCTACACTATTTGTTTTTCTCTCTCTGCTTTATTTCGCTTAGCATGATACCCTCAAAGTCCATCCAATGTTGATACAAATGGGACGATTTCATCCTTTTTTATGGCTGAGTAGTATTCCATTGCATACATACACCACATCATCTTTATCCATTCATTGATCAGTGGACACCTTGGTTGTTTCTGTGTCTTGGCTATTGTGAATAATACTGCAATAAACATAGGGGTGCAAATATCTTTTCAAATTAGTGTTTTCTTTTTCTTTGGATAAATACCCAGAAGTAGTACTGCTGTATCATATGGTAGTTCTATTTTTAGTTTTTTGAGGCAGCTCCATACTGTTTTCCCTAGTGGCTGCACAATTTACATTCCCAGCAGCAGTGCATGTCTTCACCAATACTTATTATTTCTTATCTTTTTGAGAATAGCCATTCTGACAGGTGTGAGATAATATATCATTGTGGCTTTGATTTACATTTCCCTGGTAATTAATAATATTGAGCATCTTTTCATATGCCTGTTGGCCACTTGTATGTCTTTTCTGGAAAAATGCTATTCAGATGCTCTACCCATTTTTTAATTGGATTGTTTTTTGTTGAGTTGTATGAGTTTTTTATATATTTTGGATATTAACTCCTTATTGGATATATGATTTGCAAGTATCTTCTCCCATTCAAGTAGGTTGCCTTTTCATTTTGTTGGTGGTTTCCTTTGCTTTGCAAAACCTTTTCAGTTTGATGTAGTCCCATTTGTTTATTTTTGCTTTTGTCGCCTTTGCCTTTGAAATCAGATCCAAAAAGATATTGCCAAGAGCAATATCAAGGTGCTTACCACCTACATTTTTTTAAAAATTTTTTTATTGTTATGTTAATCCCCATACATTACATCATTAGTTTTAGATGTAGTGTTCCATGATTCATTGTTTGTGCATAACACCCAGTGCTCCATGCAGAACGTGCCCTCCTCAATACCCACCACCAGGCTAACCCATCCTCCCACCCCCCTCCCCTCTAGAACCCTCAGTTTGTTTTTCAGAGTCCATCGTCTCTCATGGTTCGTCTACCCCTCCGATTTCCCCCCCCCTTCATTCTTCCCCTCCTGCTATCTTCTTCTTCTTTTTTTTTTTTCTTAACATATATTGCATTATTTGTTTCAGAGGTACAGATCTGAGATTCAACAGTCTTGCACAATTCACAGCGCTTACCAGAGCACATACCCTCCCCAGTGTCTATCACCCAGTCACCCCATCCCTCCCACCCCACCCCCCACTCCAGCAACCCTCAGTTTGTTTCCTACAATTAATAATTCCTCATATCAGTGAGATCATATGATACATGTCTTTCTCTGTTTGACTTATTTCACTCAACATAATACCCTCCAGTTCCATCCACGTCGTTGCAAATGGCAAGATCTCATTCCTTTTGATGGCTGCATAATATTCCATTGTATATATATACCACATCTTCTTTATCCATTCATCTGTCGATGGACATCTTGGCTCTTTCCACAGTTTGGCTATTGTGGACATTGCTGCTATAAACATCGGGGTCCTTCGGATCCCTACTTTTGTATCTTTGGGGTAAATACCCAGTAGTGCAATTGCTGGATCATAGGGTAGCTCTATTTTCAACTTTTTGAGGAACCTCCATACAGTTTTCCAGAGTGGCTGCACCAGCTTGCATTCCCACCAACAGTGTAGGAGGGTTTCCCTTTCTCCGCATCCCCGCCAACATCTGTCATTTCCTGACTTGTTAATTTTAGCCATTCTGACTGGTGTGAGGTGGTATCTCATTGAGGTTTTGATTTGTATTTCCCTGATGCCGAGTGATATTGAGCACTTTTTCATGTGTCTGTTTGGCCATTTGGATGTCTTCTTTGGAACAATGTCTGTTCATGTCTTCTGCCCATTTACCACCTACATTTTCTTCTAGGAGTTTTATAGTTTCTGCTCTTATATTCAGGTTTTTAATACATTTTTAGTTAATTTTGTGTGTGGGGTAAGATAGTGGTACAGTTTCATTCTTTTGCATGTGGCTGTGCAGTTTTCCCAACACCATTTATTGAGGAGACTGTCCTTTCCCCATTGTATGTTCTTGCTTCCTTTGTTGTAAAGTAATTGACTATAGATGCATGAGTTTATTTCTGGACTCTTTTTTTGTTCCATTGATCTATATGTTTTTATGCCAAAACCATACTGCTTTGATTACTATCATTTTTAAATATAGCTTGAAATCAGCGAGCATAATGTCTCCAGCTTTGTCCTTCATTCTCAAGATTGCTTTGACTACTCAAGATCGTTTGTGGTTTCATATAAATTTTAGGGTTCTTTGCTCTATTTCTGTGAAAATGCCATGTGATTTTGATAGGGATTGCATTGAATCTATAGATTGCTTTGGTTAATACAGACTTTTTAGCAATATTAATTCTTCCAGTCCATGAGCACAGAACATCTTCCCATTTATTTGGGTCTTCTTCCATTTCTTTTATCAATGTAGTTTTTTATGTACAGGTTTTTACCACCTTAAATTTATTCCTAGGTATTTTATTCATTTTGATGCAATTGTAAATGGAGTTGTTTTCGTAATTTCTCTTTCTGACAGTTCATTGTCAGTGTAGAAAAACACAACAGCTTTTTGTATGTTGACTTTGTATCCTGCAACTTTACTGTGTTTATTCAGTGTTTTGGAGGTCTTTTGGATTTTATGTATATAAAATCATGTCATTTGCAAATAATGAGTTTTACTCTTTCCTTTCCAATTTGGATGCCTTTTGTTCCTTTTCCTTGCTGAATTGCTCTGGCTAAAATTTTTGTTTCTATGTTGAATAAAAGTGGTGAAAGCAAGCATCCTTCTCTTCTTCCTGATCTTAGAGATTTATGCTTCCAGTTTTTCACCATTGAGTGTGATGTTAGTTGTGAGCTTGTCATTAAATGGATGCTGAATTTTGCCAGATGCTTTTTCTGCATCTATTGAGATGATCATGTGATTTTTAGCTTTCATTTTGTTGATGTGGTGTATCACAATGACTGATTTGCAGATGTTCAACCATCCTTACATCCTGGAATAAATCCCACTTGATCATGGTGTATGATGTTCTTAATGTATTTTTGAATTTGGTTTACTAATATTTTGTTGAGGATTTTTGCATCTGTGTTCATCAGGGATTTGGGTCTGTCATTTTCTTTTTTTGTGGTGTTCTTGTTTGGTGTTTGGTATCAGGATAATGCTGGCCTCATAAAATGAGTTTGGAAGCATTCCCTCCTCTTCAATTTTTGGGAGAGTTTGAGAACGATAGGTATTAACTCTTCTTTAAATGTTTCATAGGATTCACCAGTAAAGCCATCTGGTTCTGGACTTTTGTTTGTTGGGAGGTTTTTGATTACTGATTTAGTCTCCTTCTCAGTAATCAGTCTATTCGGATTTTCCATTAGTCAGTCTTGGAAGACTGAATATTTTATGTTTCTAGGAATTTATCCATTTTTTCTAGGTTGTCCAGTTTGTCAGCATATAATTTTTCGTAGTAGCCTCTTTTTTTTTTTAATTTTATTTATTTGACAGAGAGCACAAGCAGGGGGAATGGCAGGCAGAGGGAGAAGCAGGCTCCCTGCTGCACAGGGAACCCCATGTTCCCTGGACCTGAGATCAGGACCTGAGCTGGAGGCAGATTCTTAACAGACTGAGCCACCCAGGTGCCCCTCGTAGTAGCCCCTTATAATCCTTTGTATTTCTTTGGTATGGCTTATAACTTCCCCTCTTTCATTTCTGATTTTATTTATTTGAACCCTCTTTTTTTCTTAGTGTAGCTAAAGGTTTATCAATTTTGTTTATCTTTTCAAAGAACCAGCTGTTAGTTTCATTGATCTTTCCTATTTTCTTTTTAGTCTCCTTTATTTCTGCCCTGATCCTTATTATTTCCTTCCTTCTACTGACTTACTTTGGGCTTCCTTTGTTTTTCTTTTCTAGTTCCTTTAGGTGTAAAGTTAGATTGTTTATTTGAGATTATTTTTGTTTTTTGAGGTAGGTCTATATGACTATGAACTTCCCTCTTACATCTGCTTTTGCTGCATTTCATAGTTTTGTTGTGTTGTATTTTCATTTGTCTCAAGGTATTTTTTAATTATTTCTTTGATTTCTTTGTTGACCCATTAGTTGTTCAGTAGCATGTTGTTAAATCTCCACATATTTGTGATTTTTATTTTTATTTTCTTTTTGTGATTGATTTCCAGTTTTGTACTATTGTGGTCTGAAAAATGCTTGATACGATTTCAGTCTTAAATTTATTGAGACTTGTTTTGTGGCCTAACATGTGATCTATACTGGAGAACGTTCTGTGTGTACTTGCAAAGAATGTGTATTCTGCTTTTTGGTGGAATGTTTTGTATGTGTTAAGTCCCTCTGGTCTAATGTATCCTTTAAGTCTAATTTTTCCATATTGATTTTCTATCTAGATATCTATCCATTGATGTAAGTGGGGTATTAAAGTCCCCTACTATTACTGTATTGCTGTCGATTTTTCCCTGTAGGTCTGTTAATATTCCCTTTATATGTTTAGGTGCTCCTCTGTTGAGTGCATAAATATTTACAAATGTTATATATTCTTGCTGGAATGACTTTTATTATTATGTAATACCTGCCTTTTTTTTTTTTAGAACAGTTAAAGCAATTTTTATTATTTATTATTTTTTAAAATTTAAATTCAATTAATTAACATATAATATATTATTGGTTTCAGAGATAGAGGTCTGTGATTCATCAGTCTTATATAATACCCAGTGCTCATTACATCACATGTCCTCCTTAATGTCCATCACCCAGTTACCCCATCCCTCTCCCCCCTTCCCTCCTAGCAACCCTCAGTTTGTTTCCTATGATTAAGAGTGTCTTATGGTTTGTCTCCCTCTCTGGTTTCATCTTGTTTTATTTTTTCCTCTCTTCCCCTATGATCCTCTGTTTTGTTTCTTAAATTCCACATATCAGTGAGATCATATGATAATTGTCTTTCTCTGACTGACTTATTTCGTTTAGCCTAATACACTCTAGTTCTATCCACGTCATTGCAAATGGCAAGATTTCACCTTTTTTGATGACTGAGTAATATTCCATTGTATATATATATACCACATCTTCTTTATCCATTCATTTGTCAATGGACATCTGGGCTCTTTCCATAGTTTGGCTATTGTGGACATTGCTGTTATAAACATTGGGGTGCAGGTGCCCCTTTGGTTCACTACATTTGTATCTTTGGGGTAAATACCCAGTAGTGCAGTTGCTGGGTTGTAGGGTAGCTATATTTTCAACTTTCTGAGGAACCTCCATACTGTTTTCCAGAGAGGTGCACCAGCTTGCATCCCCAACAGTATAAAAGGGTTTCCCTTTCTCCGCATCCTCGCCAACATCTGTCATTTCCTGACTTGTTAATTTTAGCCATTCTGACTGGTATGAGGTGGTATCTCACTGAGGTTTTGATTTGTATTTCCCTGATGCTGAGTGATGTTGAGCATTTTTTGTGTGTCTGTTGGCCATTTGGATGTCTTCTTTGGAGAAGTTCTTTACAGATTTTGGATACTAGCCCTTTATCTGATATGTCATTTGCAAATATCTTCTCCCATTCTGTCGGTTGTCTTTTGGTTTTGTTGACTGTTTCTTTTGCTGTGCAAAAGCTTTTTATCTTGATGAAGTCCCAATAGTTCATTTTTGCCTTTGTTTCCCTTGCCTTTGGAGATGTGTCTAGCAAGAAGTTGTTGTGCCTGAGGTTGAAGAGGTTGCTGCCTGTTTTCTCCTCTAAGATTTTGATGGATTCCTGTCTCACATTTAGGTCTTTCATCCATTTGGAGTCCATTTTTGTGTATGGTTTAAGGAAATGGTCCAGTTTCATTCTTTTGCACGTGACTGTCCAATTTTCCCAACACCCATTTGTGGAAGAGGCTGTCTTTTTTCCATTGGACATTCTTTCCTGCTTTGTTGAAGATTAGTTGACCATGGAGTTGAGGGTCCATTTCTGGGCTCTCTATTCTGTTCCATTGATCTGTTCCATTGTGTCTGTTTTTGTGCCAGTACCATACTGTCTTGATGATTACAGCTTTGTAATAGAGTTTGAAGTCCAGAATTGTGATGCCACCAGCTTTTCTTTTTCAACATTCCTTTGGCTATTTGGGTCTTTTCTGATTCCATACAAATTTTAGGATTATTTGTTCCATTTCTTTGAAAAAAGTTGGTGGTATTTTGATAGGGATTGCATTGAATGTGTAGATTGCTCTAGGTAGCATAGACATTTTAACAATATTTGTTCTTCCAATCCATGAGCATGGAATGTTTTTCCATTTCTTTGTGTCTTCCTCAATTTCTTTCGAGTGTTTTCTAGTTTTCTGAGTATAGATCCTTTGCCTTTTTGGCTAGGTTTACCTAGGTGTCTTATGGTTTTGGGTGCAATTGTAAATGGGATCGACTCCTTAATTTCTCTTTCTTCTGTATCGTTAGTGTATAGAAATGCAACTGATTTCTGTGCATTGATTTTATATCCTGCTACTTTGCTGATTGCTGTATGAGTTCTAGTAATTTGGGGGTGAAGTCTTTTGGGTTTTCCACATAGACTATCACATCCTCTGCAAAGAGTGAGTTTGACCACTTTGCCGATTTGGATGCCTTTTATTTCTTTTTGTTGTCTGTTTGCTGAGGCTAGGACTTCTACTACTATGTTGAACAGCAGTGGTGATAGAGGACATCCCTGCTGTGTTTCTGACCTTAGGGGAAAAGCTCTCAGTTTTTCCCCATTGAGAATGATATTTGCTGTGGGCTTTACATAGATGGCTTTTATGATATTGAGGTATGTTCCCTCTATCCCTACACTGTGAATCATTTTAATGAAGAAAGGATGCTGTACTTTGTCAAATGCTCTTTCTGCATCTTTTGAGAAGATCATATGGTTCTTGTCCTTTCTTTTATTAATGTAATATATCACATTGATTGATTTGCAGATGTTGAATCACCCTTGCAGCCCAGGAATAAATCCCACTCGGTGGTGGTGAATAATCCTTTTAATGTACTGTGTGATCCTCTTGGTTAGTATTTTGGTGAGAATTTTTGCAGCCATGTTCATCAGTGATATTGGTCTGTAATTCTCCTTTCTGGTGGGGTCTTTGTCTGGTTTTGAGATCAAGGTAATGCTGGCGTCATAGAAAGAGTTTGGAAGTTTTCCTTCCATTTTTTTTTTTTTAAAGATTTTATTTATTTATTTGACAGAAAGAGACAAAGCGAGAGAAGGAACACAAGCAAGGGGAGTGGGAGAGGGAAAAGCGGGCTTCCCGCTGAGCAGGGAGCCCGATGCAGGGCTTGATCCCAGGACCCTAGGATCATGTCCTGAGCCGAAGGCTGACGCTTAACGACTGAGCCACCCAGGCGCCCCCCATTTCTATATTTTGAAACAGCTTCAGAAGAATAGGTATTAATTCTTCTTTAAATGTTTGGTAGAATTCCCCTGGGAAGCCGTCCAGCCCTGGACTCTTGTTTGTTGGGAGATTTTTGATGACTGCTTCAATTTCCTTGCTGGTTATGGGTCTCTTCAGGTTTTCTATTTCTTCCTGTTTCAGTTTTGTAGTTTATACCTTTCTAGGAATGCATCCATTTCTTCTAGATTGCCTAATTTGTTGGCATATAGTTGTTCATCATATGTTCTTATAATTGTTTGTATTTCTTCAGTGTTGGTTGTGATCTCTCCTCTTTCATTCATGATTTTTATTTATTTGGGTCCTTTTTCTTTTCTTTTTGATAAGTCTGGCCAGGGGTTATCAATCTTAATTCTTTCAAAGAACCAGCTCCTAGTTTCTGATCTACTGTGTTTCTGGTTTCTAATTCATTGATTTCTGCTCTAATCTTTATTAATTCTTGTCTCCTGCTGGGTTTAGGCTTTCTTTGCTGTCCTTTCTCTAGCTCCTTTAGGTGTAAGGTTAGTTTGTGTATTTGAGACCTTTCTTGTTTCTTGAGAAAGGTTTGTATTGCTATATACTTCCCTCTTAGGACCACCAAAGATTTTGAGCAGTTGTGTCTTCATTTTCATTTGTTTCCATGAATTTAATTCTTCTTTAATTTCTTGGTTGACCCATTCATTCTTTAGTAGGATGCTCTTTAGCCTCCATGTATTTCAGTTCTTTCCAAATTTCCTCTTGTGATTGAGTTCCAGTTTCAAAGCACTGTGTCTGAAAATATGCAGAGAATGATCCCATTCTTTTGGTACTGGTTTAGACCTGATTTGTGACACTGTATGTGATCTATTCTGAAGAATGTTCCATGTGCACTTGAGAAGGATGTGTATTCTGTTGCTTTAGGATGGAATGCTCTGATTATATCTGTGAAGTCCATCTTGTCCAGTGTGTCATTCAAATTCCTTGTTTCCTTGTTGATCTTCTGCTTAAGTGATCTGTCCATTGCAGTGAGTGGGGTGTTAAAGTCCCCTACTATTACTCTATTATTTTGAATGTGTTTCTTTAATTTTGTTATTAATTGGTTTATATAATTGGCTGCTCCCATGTTAGGGGCATAAATATTTCAAATTGTTAGGTCTTCTTGTTGGATGGACCCTTTAATTAATGATATAGTGTTCTTCCTCATCTCTTATTACAGTGTTTGGTTTAAAATCCAATTTTTTTGATATAAAAATTGCCACCCCAGCTATCTTTTTTTTTTTTTAAGATTTTATTTATTTGAGGGCGCCTGGGTGGCTCAGTTGGTTAAGCGACTGCCTTCGGCTCAGGTCATGATCCCGGAGTCCCTGGATCGGGTCCCGCATCGGGCTCCCTGCTCGGCAGGGAGTCTGCTTCTCCCTCTGACCCTCCCCCCTCTCATGTGCTCTCTCTCATTCTCTCTCTCTCAAATAAATAAATAAAATCTTTAAAAAAAAAAAGATTTATCTTTAAAAAAAAAAAGATTTTATTTATTTATTTGAGAGAGAATGAGAGAGAGCACATGAGAGGGGGGAGGGTCAGAGGGAGAAGCAGACTCCCTGCCGAGCAGGGAGCCCGATGTGGGACCCGATCCAGGGACTCCGGGATCATGACCTGAGCCGAAGGCAGTCGCTTAACCAACTGAGCCACCCAGGCGCCCCGCCACCCCAGCTATCTTTTGATGTCCATTAACATAAATAGCTTTCCACCCCCTCACTTTCAATCTGGTGGTGTCTTTGGGTCTAAAATGAGTCTCTTTCAGGGATGCCTCGGTGCCTCAGTAGGTTAAGTGTCTGCTTTTGGCTCGAGTCATGATCCCAGGGTCCTGGGATCAAGTCCCTCATCGGGCTCCTTGCTCAGGGGAGAGTCTGCTTCTCCCTCTGCCTGCCGCTCCCCCTGCTTGTGTGCTCTCTGATAAATAAATAAAATCTTTAAGAAAAATAAAATGCAGACAGTATATCAATGGGTCTTGCTTTTTTTATCCAATGTGATACCCTGTGTCTTTTGATAGAGGCATTTAGCCCATTTACATTCAGAGTTAACTATTGAAAGATAGGAATTTAATGCCACTGTATTACCTGTAAAGTCACTGTTTCTGTATATTGTCTCTGTTCCTTTCTGGTCTATATTACTTTTGGGTTCTCTCTTCGCTTACAAGATCCCCTTTATTATTTCTTGCAGGGCTGGTTTAGTGATCACAAATCCTTTTAGTTTCTTTTTGTCCTGGAAGCTTTTTATCTCTCCTTTTATTTTGAATGGCAGCCTTGCCAGTAGTTGTTTATTCTGTTTTTCTCGGCTTCTTTATTCTTCATCATTTGGTCTTCTGTATCACTAATTTTCTCTTCTGCCTCATTTATCCTAGCAGTCAGGGCCTCCATTTTTATTGCATCTCATTAATAGCCTTTTTGATTTTAACTTGATTCGGTTTTAATTCTTTTATTTCTCCAGAAAGTGATTCTCTAGTGTCTTCTATGCTGTTTTCAAGCCCAGCTAGTATTTCATAATCATTATTCTGAACTCTAATTCTGACATCTTATATCCATACTGATTAGGTCCCTGGCAGTCAGTACTGCCTCTTGTTCTCATTTTTGAGGTGAGTTTTGCCATCTTGTGATTCTTGCAGAATGTGGTCACTTTTCTATTTGTAGACCTGCAGCAATTCTTTTTTGTCACTCTGGGTGAGTTCTACTGCCCTGTCTTCCAGGTCACTGAGCCTCTCTTCTCTTTCATCTGGTCTGCTGTTGAATCCATTTAGTATATTTTTCAGTTCAGTTATTGCATTTTTCAGCTCTTCTTTTTTGTACTTTCTTACATTATATGTCCCCTTATTGAAGTTCTTTTTATTCATCCATTCTTCTCTCAAGATTGGTAAGCATCTTTATGACCATTACTTTGAACTTTTTATCAGGTAAATGACTTCTCTCCATTTCATTGAGATTTTTTTTTTTCCTGGGATTTTGTCTTGTTCTTTCATTTGGAACACATTCCTGTTTCCTCAGCTTGACTCTGTTTGTTTTTCTATATTAGGCAAAACAGCTGTCTCTCCCAGTCTTGAAGAAGTGCTCACAGGAAGATGGGGGTGTGTTTCTGTCTGTTGCCTGTGTACCCTGGGGGTGGTAGCCTGTTAAGAACTGTCTCTCCAATTGTTTCAGTCCCATGGGCCCCAGAAATGCCAGTCCCGTGACTACAGATGCTCAAGGGGTATCCCCTGTGTGGACTGCATGCACCCACTTGCTTTGGGAGGGCCTCAGGAAAGTGCTGGGCCAGGGTAAGCTCACCTGCCAGGGTTAGCAGGGCTGGAGTCACAGGAGAGGGCAGGGCTGGGGTAAGCTTGCCCACTGGGTTTAGTGGAGCGAGGCTCCGGGAGAGTGCAGGGTTGGGGCAAGGAGAGGAAGAGTACAAAAATGATGCCTACCAGTGCCAGCACCACCCAGGCAGGAGAAGAGTGCAGAATTGCACCTGGCAGCACCCTCATCCTCAGAGAGGGTTCCAGCAGGCCCCTCTCCTTCCTGCAGATGCCGTATGTCTAGCCAGTGGATCTCTGTCACATGTGGCGTGGGTGCCCTCTAACCTGCCGCTTTTGCGCTGGGTCATAGCGTGAGTGTGTGCATGAACCCTTCAAACGGGGAGTCTCCGTTCCCTTCAGCTCTTTGGATCTCTTGGTCTTTAAAGCCAGATATTCTGGGGACTTGTCTCTCTGGTACAGGTCCCAAGAGTTGGGGTGCCTGATGTAGAACTCAAACCTGTTGCTCCTCACGGCTGTTCTCTGTATTTGTGAGATCACTCTTGCTTGTGGGTCATCCCCGCGTGAGTGGGGTTTTTGGCCATACTGCATCTCTGCCTGTTTTACCTGTCTCATTGTGGTCTTTTTATCCGTGGTTGTGGAGGAGCTGTTGAGTTAGTTTTCACGTCTTTTTCAGAGAGAATTGTTCTATATGTAGGTGTAGATTTGGTGTGTTCTGGGTTTTTCTATACCATGTTGACCTGCCCCCTCTGTGGTGGTTTTTTCAAAGAAAAGATTATGTAGAGTTTCTTAGACTACCTATAAACTTAAACAGGAAAAAATTTTAATGTCTTTCCAAGTCAAAAAAGCAGAAAGTTAATTAGTCTAAATGGACTGATCTATATGTATTTTTAAAAATGTCCCATTGGTAAGTACCTATTTTTATGTTAAACTCTAACCAGAGCACATACCTGCCTGATCACATTACCTCTTTCAGAGTGTATACTTCTGAATGGGTAGAAGTCTTTTGACTCAGAACAGATTTATTGCTCAGCAAAAGGCTAGTGTCATCTCATCATGTTGCAGATGTTCTTAGCCCTGGGTGAACATAGCTCCTGAAGAATACATCCCTTCCCTTCAGTCTGCACAGTGCTTCCACATTAGTGCACAAGAGCTCTGCGAGGTATATGGGGGCAGTTGTTGGGATCCCTATTGTCATATTAGGAAACCAAGGACTGGGAAGGTTATGACCTATCCAAGGTTACAAAGTTAATGGCAGTATAGATCAACAAACCTAGAATCTTTCTACTCTTCCATGCTTCCTCCCTTCGGCCTATGGGTGTCCACACCCATAGATGCAGCAAGAGGTCCACTTGTTAGTTGGAGCATTTACTAATCCTAGGGCCATGATTTGTAGCTGACCAGCCCTTATGCTGTGTCTTCCTCAGCAAACTGAGTTTGCATAACTCCAAAGAGTTGTTGGAAATGGTATCTCCACCTGCCGTCCCAGGAATCAGTGTGCTCCCCAACTTGATGCTTGCATACTTGTGTGAGCACATATACATATGTGAACAAGTTCAGAGTCTATATATATTTATGTCTGAGTGGCTCATGATAGGTACACAGAGGTTTTGACTCTTCCTTTACCCTACTTAGGGCCATGTGTAGTTTTATCTATCCATATCCTAACACCCTGGCATATATCAGTGACTCAGCAGTGAGCAAATTGCAACTTACTCCTTTTAAGTTATCATGGTCCTAGGCTATTTTAGAAAGAACCATTGCATTTCCCATTGCTTTATAAAATATCTAAGAATGCTTGGTTGATGACATGTGAGACAGAGTCACTGTTCCTATTCTTCTTGAGTCAGTCCTAGTGACAGCTAATTCTGTGGCTTTTATTAGCTTGGTTATTTTAAATGCACATATTTTGTACATCTGTTCAAGTTCCTGGTGTGGCCTTAAGTTGAAGTTAGATTTTCATCAATCTCTGTAAGGGAAGACTATAATGAATTGTTCAGATTGTAGTAGGAGGGAAATAGTTCCAAACGACAGGAGAAAACAGATCAAAGAAGAAAGTGAACAGGAGACTGGGCACAAGCAGGGCCAGGTCGCCTGCCTCTTTGTGGACTCTGCCCCTGGGGTAGGATTTTAAGGGCAGGAGGTTGAACAGGCCTAATCCTGTGTGCAACCCCTTGGCCTCAGGCACATCAGAGGCCTGGTGACATCTCAATATTACATACTTTTTCCTCCTAATTTGTACTGCCCACTTGAGTTGGTTTATTTTCTCATTAAAAAAATAATTATGTGACACAAGATTAAATGGAAGTGTTTACATTCTTTCCATTTCTGTTATATATAGATAACCTTCATTCAAAATGAGATTTATTCTCTTTTTTTGTGTCATTTGTAATTCATTTCTAGAACAACAAAACAACTTGGTAATGAAAAATGAAAGCCTCTGAAAGTTTTAATATTAATGTTTGCCTCTCTTTATAAGAATAAGCAGCAGATTCGAAGAGGGAAATTTCACCATTAGAAGTTTTGGAGCTAATTTTGGTAATTCGGTAAGGGGGAAAAAGTCACCGAATGTGCTGCATGGAATGGTGTTATCTAATGTAAGCATCAGGATGTCAAATTAGACCAAGTCCACTAAGAGCATAGAACAGTGTATCATCATGATGTAATTTGAAATTTTAGATATCTTTGTTATTTCAGATCACTAGCTATAATTGCTTAGATTTTTTTGATGTTCATATCTGCATAGATGGATAAGCCTGTTTAAAGTTTTGGATCCGCAGATAACTAGTGCTAACTAGTTTTTAAAATGCATTTAATGTATATAAATACCAAATTTATCATGGGGAAGAATGTGAGAGAGGACCTAGTCTATAAAGGAAGCCATTGTTTCTAAGACCAGTTCTGTTTCTTGTTTTTTGGTTGGTGTTTTTGAGTACTTAATACATTTCATGATTCAGAATTTAAAAGGAACAATAGGGTATGCTTTAAAAATTCTTTCAGGTACTCCTTTCTCTTTCCAGAAGGCAACCAATATTTTCATGCCTCAGCCATTCTAATTTTGACAAACTAATTTTGATCAGTGCATACCTATGTTTTATGTTTGGTTTATGTTACTTGGCATAATTTTATTACCAGATCTTATTGCTTAAGAGCTTATAATTGTTTCTACTTAACTATTTCCGTATTGGGCATTTACATTTTTTTGTTTAACTTTGTTGCTCTTTAAAGTAGCGAACGTATTTGCATATTTGTAGAACAGCAAACATAATTAGCATATTTGTAAAAATACGGATACTTTTTTCCATTGAAAAGTTACCATATTTTTATTTCACAATTTGATACTTCCTGAAATTCATTATATTCATTATGTTTACTGTGTTTTTTCCCTGTGAAAAGCTGTTTTTAATGTAATAATATCACTCACAATCAGTAGAGCCTTAAAATAGAAGAGAAATGCTATTTTCCTGTGTTTGTTTTCCGAGAGGAAACAGTTAAGAATGTGATAAAACATAATCCTTGTTCTGTGTCTCTAGATTTCTTACTAGAGGGATTGAATTAATTGCACATTTTCTTCCCCCATCCCACTGTCCCCAGTTTAACATGTGTGAGATAGTGGTCAATCTCAGAGTTTAGAAAAGGACAGTGTGTATTTGCCATGGATGTTTCCCTTTAAGTGTTACCAAAGTTTCAGACAACTTAAATAACAATCTTTATTTTTTCTAAAATTATTCAATGTTTCTGGATAGTATTGGCCTACGTATTCCTAGGCCTATCATAAAGTTTTTAAAAATATAAATATTTAAGTCATATACAGACTGTGCAACTGCTAGACGTTTTCTCCCTTCAAATACAGTAGAGTACGTAAGTGTGAAACACACTCACAGATGTGCGCCTTGCTACATTGTCACTGCTTTCTTGTTTACATGCTCACTTGTCAGATGTATATATAAATGCAGATGAGTTTAGTTTTGTCCTTATGTCCATTGCATCCTCAGGACTTAGTATGCATTCTGGGTAACAGATCTTCAACGCATACAAAAATTAATGTGTTAGATGTTACATGTATACTCAGAAAGAAATGTGAAGAGCTGCTGAAGGAGTACAAATCTCAATCTACTGGCGTATTTCCCGAAGGGCCTGGTGAGGAGAGGAGGAGGAGCTGTGGGGTGGGGTATGACTGACTGGAGTATGCCTGCTCTGTGGGACGTTGTACTTTACTAATGATTGAAAACATGGAAGAACCTTGTATTTGTTTAAACGTGATGTCCATAATTAATGAATGGCGTCCAAGGTTTGACATTATCTGATGGTGGCAAAGTTTGGAGATTATAATCAAAATTTGTGTTTCTGTCCTTTTTTTTTTTTTTTTAATCTGCTTTAGTTTAGAACACAAGGTGCATTTTCCCAAAGGTAGTCTTCGCAACCATTATTTAAACACGAGATTTCAGGGAAGTAGTAAACTTTTTCAGTTGGTTTGGTCTCTGATACTAGCTATGGGAGCAATTACTTGGATTATCATTTTAACATAATTTTTCACCCAGCAATCCTTTTGAAAGTATTGTTTGCTTAGATTGAAACATTGAAATGCTTCCTTCTCCCTGCAGCGCAGTAAATTAAGAGAGGGGAAACTCAGGCATATCGGCATGTAAAATTGGGTCAGTTGTCACTCTGGGGTTTGTGTGCCAGTGGTATGGATTGTGGAAACCCAGAGAGAGACAGCACATTGCTGCACCCCATGCCTGGTGGACAGCAAAGGGATCAGGGCCCCGGGGAATCCCGGATAGTAAGCTTCCCACAGAGCCGGAGGGCTCTTGTGTCCGTGTTGGCACTTGGGGACGGCGTGGTTCGTAGGAGTAAGGGGTCAGGGTTGGAGCAGGCAGTTGAGGAGAATGGGCTGAGACCTGCTACCCCTTGGAAGTAGGACTGGAAGGACTGTGGGTTTTAGAAACATGAACAGGAATGTGGGTGAAGGTAGAGTGTTGAAGCGTCATTGAATGCTGCACATGAGATATAAGGGTATTTTTTGTAGTGTGTCTATACCAGTGGAATTGGCCCCAGTGAGGCCTTTCCTAGTTCCTGTTCCACATGGGACGTGCTATTGCAGGGAAGTTACAAGTATATAGTATAATATGATTATGTGACTATGGTTATGATTGTGTAATATAAACAGCTGCCGTTCAGATGAAGATGTACAAATGAGATTTTTTCACTTCGTGGAGATATATTTATGTTTTATTTTTTTTACAAGATTTTATTTATTTATTTAAGAGAGAGAGACAGAGACAGAGCCATGAGCAGCAGGGAGGAGACAGAGGGAGAGGGAGAAGCAGACTCTCTGCTGAGCAGGGAGCCCGATGCGGGGCTCGATCCCAGGACCCTGAGATCATGACCTGAGACGAAGGCAGACGCTTAACGACTGAGCCACCCAGGCGCCCCTATATTTATGCTTTAAAAATGTATTTTTATATATCATATACACACACCCATACAAACACATATTTTCCTTACAAAAAACTAAAAAAAAAAGAATTGGTAGCAGTTTTGTTAACACATTCTTTCCCCCCTCCCAGTTAACATGGTAACTAGATGATCCATTTCCCAGCAGAGTTTTTCTGGTTTTGTCTTGATACTGAAAGTGTCTTTCTAGGTTCTCTCCTTTTAGCTACGTATCTGTCTCAAGAGTTTTGCTCGGTATAATAGATTTTAGAATTGGAACGGGGGGAGACTTTTCCCCTATGACTTAGGCACCTCTGTGGGGCGAAGTTGTGTTAATTGCTCTACAATCCAAGGAAGCGGAACCGGGTGGCTGAGCTAAAATGAATCCTTGCTAAGAGAAGGAAAGTGACCCTTGTAGATCCACATTTTACCTCCAGCTTACAAAAGATACCAACCAGTCTTTTACCATCTCTTTCCCTTTCATTGGGAAGCTCCCTGCTGCCTCATCTGGCTTCACTTTTGTTTTCCAAATGTGTTTATTAGTTTTGCCATTTTGGATATGGCTGGGTTGATCCCGGAAAGACTGGTTTGAGAAATACTCTTGACATTTCGAATCAAAACAAATCCAGACATAAGATTCTCTTGAAACTGAGTTTGGGACCATCCCTGTGGGCCCCTCTAGCATTGGCCAAAGTGTGGGCCTCTCATTCCCCTATGAAGAGGGAGGAGTAAAGCGGTGCCGTGCAGAGGCTTTTCTGGATTTTTCTTGGTAACGCTCCAGTCCGTCTCTGATTTGGAAATCTGCTTCCGTCTCTCCTCCCTTGCCTGCAGGCTGGCGGCTCTCAAGTCATCTTCACTAATCCACTGGAGATAGTAAAGATTCGCCTGCAGGTAGCTGGAGAGATCACCACAGGACCCAGGGTCAGTGCCCTGAATGTACTCCGGGACCTGGGACTTTTTGGTCTGTATAAGGTGAGTAGATTCCCTTGGGTGATCTCAGTAGAGAGCTTGTCATGTACTCAATAGAACCGTGAAAGAATGTGGAAACCAGGCTTCTCCCTGCAAAGTGGAAAAGCAATTTTGTCCAGCAGGGTGGTTCCTCGAGTACAAAATCAGACAAAAAGACAAAATCAGCACACTTTTATTAGAGGCAGTGGGCTATACAAACACACTGTCCTCTTGTTGCCTTCAGCCTTTATGAAGCTGCCGGCAGGGAGCCCGCCTCATAGCCTTTGGTTTGATGGCAGGTTTGGGAAAAGTTTCTTTGGTGTTCTCTTTGGTCTGTTTTTTAGGACTTCAAAATAGTCCTGTGTTTATTTTGAGTCTGAGTTATCTGTATTGTTATCTTCCCAGTAGGAGCTTCTGTTTGTCTTAATAATTTGACCACAGTGAAACAGTAGCAGAGTTTGGGAGAATTCAGGTCTTTAAGAAGTTAAGTGGTGGGATTTGTCAATAATGAATTCCATTTAAAACACACACACACACACACACACACACCGCAGAGTGTACTGTACTTTAGCAAAATGCCAGTCAACAGACTCCTTCCCTGCAGGTACACTTACTCCCATCATTACAGATCGGATGTAATGGAGCAGAAGCTATTATTTTTCTTAAACAAGGAAGAGTATTTCTTTCCATTCTTTTGCCTAGCATAAGGGGGGAATACGTAAATTTGGCTGCTATTAGACAACAGTGTTTCTACAGCATCTGATTTATTTATAGATCTTTCACTGTAGAAATGTGTAAATTGGCTTCTGTAGCTATGAATTGGAAATCAGAAATTCTCTAGATTAGAATCACACAGGTACAGGGCTCTTAGGAGACCAGTAAACCAATGATGCTTATCTTGAGAGAGTTCTGTACACATTTCCTCCCCTCCACCCCCAATTTCCATCCTTTTTGGAATTCCCTTTGAGAGCTGAATTTATTAATACTGCTTCTGTCTGTATCATCCTTCAGAGAGTCCTTGGATTTTTTTTTTTTTTTTTTAATGTTTTGAGTTTGTCTTTTCAAAACAGAACCATTAGGGAAACAGCGGCCGAAGATGGAGTATTCGGCTGGAAGATGAGTATTCAGGTCAAGCCCTGGGCAGGAGAATAGCCTGGGCAACTGACCAAGTTGAGGAAGGTGTTTACTGTTCCTCGGTCACTGAGACGAGCTCTCCCTGGGTAGCTTTCTATTCCAGTGGAAACTTCTAAAATAATTTGTCCCAGTTCCCCCAATCCTCTGCTATCTAGGAGTGGTTTCTTTTTCCCGTTCCCTAGAATAGTCACCTTTCTTTTCCAGTGCCACAGCCTATAGCTTAACTGGTACTTCATGGGCTCTATGCTGTATAGATCGAATGGATGAATTGTTAGTTTTGTGGGCTGCCTTTGCTCGTTGCTTTGGAATCAAGGTATTAACATTAGGTTTCCAAGTCTGTTCCCACTCATGCCCCTCTCCCTCGCATCCACCAAAGCCACACAGAACAAACAGCCTGGAGGTTTGAGAACTGAATTTTTATGAACCTTAAAATCTGAATCTGTATTGGAAATGCCAGAAAATTCTTAGTTGTCAGGATAACATCATTACCCAGTTAACTCACTCTAGGTCTCCAGACTTTGAGCCAAGTATATTTCCTATGCCCATCTCGTTCCCCCCCCCATTTCCATTCCACTCAGTCCCCATGCTGTTTGAGGGAACACCTAAGGCTTGTCACCCTGGATCCGTTGTGGGCATTCACGGCCCTGTTTACACAACTGTTTTGCACTGTTTCCTCACTTGTGACAGGGTGCCAAAGCGTGTTTCCTCCGAGACATTCCCTTCTCTGCAATCTATTTTCCTGTTTATGCTCATTGCAAACTACTTCTGGCTGATGAAAATGGACACGTGGGAGGTATAAATCTCCTTGCAGCTGGAGCCATGGCAGGTAACTACAATTTTTTTTTTTTAAGCCAAAGAACCCTCCCCCCCATTCTCTTTAAGAAGTACACAATTTCTGTGCACTGTCCGCCTTTATTTCTGGAAGGGTTATTGTTTGTATCTGACTTAGTTTAAATATGATCGCTTTTTCTACTTTGTGGGATGTGCTGTAATTCTGATGAGAGTTAATTACATTTGCATAATGTGGATAAACAGCGTAATGCAGCTTAGCAACTCAGAGCCAAATTAGATCTGCCCATCTAAATTGGGCTTTCATCATTAACATGCTTCTTAGCCTCCCGTGCCCCTGAAACCTTGGGTGCAGCCAAGCTAAGCATAAAGGTGGAAGAGTTCTTCATCAAATCAGTTGCTTCGTTGTACCTCATGTGATGCCCAGGTCTAGCATGCCTCACTTGCTATTTCTGCATGATGGAGTCTACATGATTGGCTCAAAATTGAGCTTTCTTCATGGTACTGTTGATGTTCCTTCTACCATCGTTCTCATTAGATACAAGTGAGCAGTACTTCCCCGGCAAACGACCCTGTACTCAATTGGCATCTCTTCTCTGTCCCTTAACACTTTCTTTAGTAATAGTTGTTTGCATAAGTTTTATTTTCTGTACTAGGCTGGGAGCTTTTTGAGGGCAAGAGCTTCATTTTCTTCATTTTTGCTTTCCCTTCATGGCCAGCATAGTAATAATAGGAGCTCAAATGTCAGTGGAACAAATGAAAATCTTCATTTGGTCTGAGTTCCCAAGTTAGCCACAAAAGAGATTCCATCTGAAAGAGGAGCCTAACAAATGTAGGAAGGTACTAAGTTGTTTCCTTCCGATCTCACAGGTCTAGCCTTCCTCTTGAAGGAGCTGACTTGGGATAGAAGGGGAAGACCAGGTGTTCTTGGCTGTACCAGCTCTCAGAAATGACAGAGGAAGGAAAGGGCGTGTATTTGCTCCCCATTACTGCTGGTCCAGGATAGAAACGTGAAGGGTGAACACCAACTCAAACGTAGTGTCCAGATGCTCGGTGTCAGTCTGCCTGCCTGGGCTCATGGTACTGTGTAGCTCTCACTGCGTTCATTCTCCTCCGGTGCCCTGGCTGGACAGCCGGACAGCCTGAGCACTTCCTAGAGTGTAGTGTGTATGGTGGCGTTCTGAGGGTGTTGGGATGGACCGTGTTCTTGTTCTCACCCATGATGACAGGGAATGACTTGCGATGGTTAAGAAACTCTCCCAGGGAGCTCTGAGCCCTTATTTGGGGTCTAGCAAATCCCATGTTCTCTGGCATTTGTTACTTCAGTCCTTTAAAAGCCAGAAAAGTTGCCTGCTCCGTGTTGGCGCTGAGTGCTCCTCCAGCCCCTTTTCCGTACTCACCAAAGTCTCCCACTTTTAAATGGGGCCAGCAGATTTTCCCCCCAAGCGTTTGCCTCTGCTTTCCATTCAGCAGTAACAAAACAAAACAAAACAACAAAAAAACAGCCAAAGAACAGTCTAATCGTGGACAGGCATTTTGCCAGTGGTTGATGGAACCAAGTAAACGTTTTCATGGAACTGTCAGTGCCAACTTCTTGCCCCCAGATATTTGATGTCAGTTTTCAGAATGAAAGATGATTTTTTTCTAATTTTTACAGGAAAGCCTTGCTGGCAGGCCCTAAGAACATTTAGAATTCAGAACATTCCAAAGAGAGGTAGTTTACCTAGTTTCATCTGACTACGGTGC
Source organism: Neomonachus schauinslandi (assembly GCF_002201575.2). Classification (NCBI taxonomy): domain Eukaryota; kingdom Metazoa; phylum Chordata; class Mammalia; order Carnivora; family Phocidae; genus Neomonachus; species Neomonachus schauinslandi. The sequence goes on along the minus strand of NC_058405.1, from coordinate 133,286,134 downwards.
AGGGCCGCGTGGAGCGGAGGTATTTGCATCCTCCTGTAACAGCGGCTCTCACAGGTCCCACACGTCCGCCAGCTCCATCTGCCTAGTGGAGATTCAGTGATAGTCAGAGGCCCAATTGAATATCATCCCTCTGAGGAAGGTTATCTTGCTCCTTTGTCCCCAGCTTTGTTTTATAAGGGAAAGATATGGTTGTGAAATCTATCTTGGGTGTCCCACTGCTGCTCAATCTCAGCATGACCCAGGGAGCTCCGGCACAGGGGATAGATGATGAGGCCTTTTGATGACCAGTTCCCCTCTTGTTCCTTAACTGGTTGCCTGGCCGCCTCAGCTCCCGTTGTAATGACTTCTGTCATGTAAGCATGTCTGAAAAGAGTCTCAGCCAACTCCCGAGTTAGCCCCTCAACAGGTGAGTAGATATGACTATTGACATTCACCTTGCACAGTAAGGTGACAAGAATCAGCAAGAAAACACTACGTTTAGCATCTCATCAAACGGGCAGTGTCCTCATTTCTTATTATATACAAAAGTACTTGCATCTTATTCGCTGAAGAAAAGGAGGTAAAATAATTGAAACCTGAAAGGGAACACTTGGGAATTGTCCTAGTAATGTTGCTGCGTTTTTTCCTCTCCTAGTTCTTTGGGATCATGCAGTGTAGAGTGATTTTCCTAATTCAGAAAGAAAATAGAATTTTGTTCCACACTGAAGCAGCTAATAGGCTTATCTATCCTTTTTTCCATGAGTGTCCAGGCACCTACTTACTGGAGTTAGAGCAGTTAAAGTTGCTAATTGTATTGTTGGCTGTTGGCAGTATTTCTGCTCCTTATAAGGTACTTCGGGTGACTTCAGTGTGCCTTTCTCCTGAAAGGTGTGCCTGCTGCTTCCCTGGTGACCCCCGCTGATGTCATCAAGACAAGACTGCAAGTGGCCGCCCGCGCGGGCCAGACGACATACAGTGGTGTCATTGACTGTTTCAGGAAGATACTCCGGGAAGAGGGGCCCTCAGCATTTTGGAAGGGGACTGCAGGTAGGGGCTACGGCCATGCAGAATGGCTTGCTGGTGTTAGGGACCTGCTCCCATTACTCACCGACTGGCTTTGCCACAGTCATTTTCAGTATCCCCACTCCGGTCTGTTTTTCAGCTCGAGTGTTTCGATCTTCTCCCCAGTTTGGTGTTACCTTGGTCACCTATGAACTTCTCCAGCGGTGGTTTTACATTGATTTTGGAGGCCTGTAAGTGCAGCTGTTCAACTCCTTGTAAAAGAAAGCACCGAAACCAAAATAGGTCTTTGTTCAGCCTGCGGAGGCAGTTTTGGAACTCCTAGAACTGGGTAGGACAGAGAACCCTACAGGACCAGTGCATTTAAAACAGTGGGCTTGAGAAGCTTCCGTATGAGGGGACATCATACGCAGTGTTAAGCAGCGACTTGGGGAAAGTGAAGGCAAGCAGCAAATTAAACTGTTACGTGAGTAAATTATCTTTTTTAGTGTAAGCAAATACAGAGCTTCATGGATTTAGGTCCTTATTATTTGAATTCTATTATATGGCCTTTTCACCAGATATAAGGTAAATTTGTTTTAGTAACAGTTTTATGAACTTTGTTTCCAAGACTCAAGCCTTTTCACACCTCCGAGACTTCATTATTTATTTTTATTTATTATTAGGTAGGTATAGATGTTCTTAGAGCTAACAAACAGAAAAGAAAAAAAAAAAAACGTTCAGAGAGAGGTTATGCATATGGACATAATTACTTGTGAAATCTAGGTCAGAAATTGGGCCACTTGAAGCCTGTGCTGGGAAGAAAAGGAATTACTTGTTGAATCTGCTGGGTGGGCAAGGTTTTACCTAAAGCAATTAATTGTCAGCTTTTCAGCAGATAATCAAATCCCATATCTGGGTCATCAGCTCATAAACCTTTGACCCCCTTCCTTGCTTAAAGGCCAAACAGGGAATTAGCTGCTGAACCCAAGGAATAGAGAGACTTCTACAAAGTAGGAAGTAAGAATAGCAATCTTACAATTCCAGGCTTTTCTGTGCTTTCACATTCTGTAAAAGTAAGAATTACATCTTTGTCTCTTTAAATTTAGTAATAACGGTCATGAGTCTACCACTTAAAAAGTTAACTTTTTTAACTATGTCAAAATAAAAGAAAAATGTAAACTTTTTATGACTGATTTATGCTTAATGCAGAAAACTTGGAGAACGTAAAAGTATAAAAGAGAAAATCACTCACAATCCTACTTCCCTGAGAGTGTTAATATTTAAGTGTATTCTCTTCTGATCTTTTCTCTGTGGATTTATTTATAAATTGAGGCCATTTCTCTTCCAAATAAAAAGTATGAATGTGTTGCTTTCCAAGCAGCCATAAATCCTGAGAAATGTGGCATAGATGACAAGGAAGTAGCCGGACAAACACTCCTCTTTGGGGCGCATGGGTGAGACTGAAAATGTCCTGTCCGCATGTGCCATCCGCATCAGCCTTGAGCACTCTAACCATTGGCTTTTTCCTATCAACAGCAAACCCTCTGGCTCAGAACCAACACCTAAGTCACGCATCGCAGACCTTCCTCCTGCCAATCCCGATCACATCGGTGGATACAGACTTGCCACGGCCACTTTTGCTGGCATTGAAAATAAGTTTGGCCTTTATCTCCCCAAATTTCAATCTCCTAGCGTTGCTGTAGTTCAGCCAAAGGCAGTGGCGGCGGCAGCTCAGTGATGAGACAACCGTTGAGCGTGGCCAAATGGTGCCCTGGAGAGAGAAGCCTAGAAGAGCAGCCCTGTAATGTATCCAGTCAGCTGCATGGTGCTGACTGAGCTGAGGAGTCAAACTATTCTTTCTATATGACATATACATATATTTGTTTATAAAGTAACCATTTGCCCAGGAAAAAACAACCACGCAGTTTTGAGCTTTAGTGTTAAGTGTTGAAATGTTTTCTAAGCCTTGGCATGAATTAGTGTCCTAGACTGCTTTGCACAGCTTGCACTTACAGTGACTGTACATATTGTACATCTTTGTACAGAGACGTCTTGGCACCTCATCCCAACAAATCACGTTTATAGAATGTACTGCAGTTCTAAGTGGCTTGAAATGTACAGAATGTTTTGAAAGTGTTTTATTAAGAGTCACACAAAAATAAATGTATTAAAATTAAATTCATTCTCTTATTGGTGACTTCTGGCAATAAAGCATCAATATTGGATGTGTTTAATTCCCAGCTCGTTTTCCATTCTGGAATAAAAAGGTATTTGCTGATAGGAGGCATAATGAGACCCAGTGCTTACACCATTGAATAAGAGATCCTTTGGAAAAGATGCATGCTCGTGGATGCCAGAGGACCAGGCTAATGACTTGTGTGTGCTGATGTGTTTCCATTTGTATTTAACATGTGTGTAGATTCTCCTCTGTTCATCATCAATCAAAAGGCATTTCCTCGATAGCATCTCTCCTGTCAGTGTGCATTTGGAAACAGTGGTGTCTCCAGCATTACTGACTTTGTTTTGCTTTCCTCTGACATGGCAAGGCAAGGACCTAGCTTTCAAGATTAAAGCATACTTTGGCAATTTTTCTTCATATGGCTATGATTCCAAAAAAATAATAAAATGCACACCAAAATGTATACATGTAGTTGGATGTTCCTTCATAAATACACTGATAGTGCTTTTTATTTTGATTCACTACCAGTTCCAAATAACTCATCATTAGGTTTCCCTCTCTCCCACTTCTATAGGAAATTATTTGATTTGGAAAGGGCTATGGGAGTGAGGGGGGAGGGAAGAAGAAAAAGAGAAGCTGTATCTTGTGATTTTTAGTGGCTCTAGGTTCTTCCTTATGAATCCAATCCAAATCCAAACTACTTACTCCAAAAGTCACTCACGAAGGGTGTGATTACTAATTTAGATCTAAACATGCATCTTGACAGCCACATCTACACTTTACTACGGTTGTGATTTGATGTGTACATCACAATTCACTTTAGCAAAGTGCTTTGGGAAAACATTATTGCTGTTGCCAGTGAGCCAGGATATGAGAATGTATGCAAATATTTTCAAGGGGCAAACCTGGAGATAGACCCAGGCACTTAGAATCCTCCACGGCACTTACACTTGATGGCTCACAGCCCTGTACCACAACCATAGGCTCTCAGGCCCTCAAGAAGCAAAAGACTTAGCTTTGAAAGCAAGTTATTCCCAAATGTATTCAGTTCTCATTGGAATGGAATAAATAGCAGTACAGTTGTTTCACTGTTACCACCTGTTAAAAATATTCAAGTAGTCCATGGATATGTTCTTACAAAAGATTCATAGAATATCTGTGTATATAATTGACCCTTGAACAACTTGGGGGCAGGGGGCACCAACCCCCAGCACAGTGGAAAACTGGCATATATTGATTCCCCGAAAACTTACCTACTAATAGCCTACTATTGACCAGAATCCTTACCAGTAACATAACCAGCCACTTAATACATATTTTGTATGTTATATATATTATATACTGTATTCTAATAATAAAGTAAGCTGGAGAAAAGAAAACATTTAGAAAATCATAAGGAAAATACATTTACAGTACTGTATTAAAAAAAAAAATCTGCATATAAGTGGACCAGCCACACAGTTCGAACCCAAGTTGTTCGAGGGTCAACTGTATTAGAGTAAGATATGAAAGTGCCCTCGTGCCCTCTTCACCCTGCTTCTCCCTTCACCACTCCCTGCCTGAGAGGTAATCACTAATAGGTTAAAGTCTAAATTTGTAGTCTGTTTTTCATACATCTCTATAGAAAAAAGTATGTGTATATTTATATTTTTAAGACAGGGTTATGCTATGTATGTATTGTTCTGTGACTTTTGTTCATTTAATATCTTTGAGATCTTTCCATGCCCATTCATAGATTGATCTTAATTTTTAATAGCTACATAGGACAGCATTGTATGAGTAATGACACTTTTCGTAAATACTCCCTATTAACGTTCATTTTTTTCACTGTTGCAGGCACTACCGTAGTGAATGGTACACATCTTTTTGTACATATATTTTGAATATGTGTGCTAGTATTTCATTAGGATATTTAAAATTGGAACTGATGATTCACAAGATATATGGGTTTTACATTTTTGTTGTATATATTGCCACATTGTTCCTCAAAAAGTCTTTACTAATTTACTTTCCTACTGACAGCATATGAGAATGCCTCTTTCTTTGTAACCTCCGCAAAAATGGGTATTATCAGTCTTACATTTTAGGTGAATCATGACAGGTGATCACTGTTGTTTTAATTTTCATTTTCCTAATTACTAGTAAGGTTGAATGTCTTTTCATATTTACTGGCCATTTGTATACTTTCTTATTGTGGAGTATACAGAAAGTACATGAGATGTACATGTATGTATGTATATACATAAATATTTTAAAATCATAAAGTGAACATCCATGTAACTACCCATGTCAAAAAATAGAATAGTTCTAACACCTCAGAAATTCCCACATATCCTCCCCATCATACTCCTTCTCTCCTCTTTAACACCAGCCCTACTCTTCATTTCTTTATAGTTTTAGACCTATGTATATATCCCTAAATATATCCCTAAATATTTAGTTCCGATTTTTGAAATTTATATGACTCAAATTATATTGTAGTCTTTTGAGACTTGTTTCTTTTGCTAAACATGTTTACAGGATTCATCCATATAATCATGTATATCTATACTTTGCTTATTCCATTATATGAATATATTATACTTTTTCCATTTTACTCCGGACATCTGAGTGGTTTCTAATTTGAGGATATCACGAACAGTGCTGCTCTGGATATTTTGTATGTGTATTCTAGAGTATGCACTTAAAAAAAAAAAGTTTATTTAATCTCTACACCCAGCATGGGGCTCGAATTCAGAATCCCAAGATTGAGTCGCATGCTCCCCCAGGGACCCCTAGCGTATGCACTTTTAAAAGGACATGTACTTAAGAGTAGAACCACAGAGGCACAGGTTTGCTAGATTCTTGCCAGATCATGCCAAACTTTCCCCAGAGATTCTTGTACTGATTTACATTCCTCCAAGGGTATATTGGCTTCTTAGTTTTTACCAGTCTGTTGGGTGTATAATGTTAGCTCACTGTGGTTTTACTTAGCATTTTCCTTATGTCAAATTATGTTCATATATATTGCCACACTGCTCTTCAAAAAGACTTATTATTTAGCACGTGAGAAGGCCAACATGTTTACTGGATATTTCGATTTCATCTTTGGTGAGTTTAGTATGTTGTAAAGTTTTGTGTCCATTTTTTCCCCAGTAATTTGCAGGGGATTCTGATATATATCCTGGATACTACTCCTTTATGAGTTGTGTTTGCAAAAATCTTTCCCCAATTTGTGGCTTGTCTTTTCACAGTGTTTTTGATATATTAACATTTTAATATGTTCACATATATTTTTACCTTATGGTTAGCATGTTTTAGATTTCAGTTCAAAATTGTTCGCTCTCTAGGTCATGAATATGGTTGATATTTTCTTCATAATGCTTTATAGTTTTGCGGCTCACATTGAGATTTCATCCAACTTGGAAATGTCTTCTGCATGTGGTATGAGGTAACTTTTTTTTTTTTGCATCATTATATGGTTAGTCTGTTGTTCCAGCACTGTTTATTGAAAAGACCTTCCTTTCCCTACTGCTTTGAAGTGCCTTCTCTGTTATATATTGAGCGTTGATGTGTGCAGACATCTCCTTCTAGACTGTTTTGTTGGTCTTCCCTTGTGCCAGTATACACTCTCTTCATTACTCTATCTTGAAAAAAGTTTTGAAATATAGTATTGCAAGTCTTTTCACCTTGTTGTTCTTCAAGAGCTTGTGGCTTTTCTTGGTTCTTTGCTCTTTCATATCCATTTTAGAAACAACTTGTGAATTTCCTCCCAAAGACTAAGCAAACCAAACACACTGAGATTTTAATCGGAGTTGCAAAGACTCTGTAGGCCATATGGGGAGAATTTACATCATTATACTGGACCTTCTAATCCATGAACATGATATATCTCTTATTTAAGTCTTTTTAATGTCTTAATAAAATTTTATTATCACCAAAGAGGTCTTGGACATTGTGTGTATGTATATTTGTTTCTCTCTATATATCATAGTATATACCATATACTATTATACCTTTTTTAAAAAGTCATTCCTGGTACATAGGAATATAATTGAGTTTGCTCCCCACTTTTTATTTTCAAAAATTACAAACCTGAAAAGTTTGAAGAGGTAGTATGAAACTCTTTGAATGTGTTTCAACTAGATTCACTTATCTACATTTTTCCATGCTTGCTTTATCTTTGCAAATAGTTATTTTTGCTGAACCATTTGAAAGTATGTTGCAGGTGACATGGTACTTCATTCCTAAATATTTTAGCAAACATCTCCTAACAGTGAGGACATTCTGCAACCAAACACCATTATCACACATACAAAAAAAAAAATCCACAATAACTTCATATTATCTGATATTGTCTAAATTCAAACCTTCCCAACTACTCCAGAAATGTCTGTTTTTCTGATGTGGATTCTAATCAGTATTGATACATTATGCTTGGTTATGCATCTTTAGTTCTTAACTCTGGAATAGTTCCATGCTTTTTCACTTGTTTGTCGGTCCTTAACATTGTAAGTCATTTGTCTTAAAGAGTATCTTACATTGTTTATCTCATTGTTTCCTTGTGGTATGGTCTAACTTGTCCCAATACTATAAACTGGAAGTCTAGTGGTACAGTGGTTAATTTTTCTTTTTAACAGCTTTACTGCTGAGGTATGCTTTAAAGAGCTATGTAACCATCACCACAGTTCAATTTTAGTACATTTCCATCACCTCCCCAAATGTAAAATATATCATTTTATATTCCCACCAGTAATTATGAATACAGTTTTTCCACATTCTCACCAACACTTTATTGTTTTTTGTTATAGTTACTCAGTGGGTATGTAGTGATACACATTGTGGTTTTAACATCCATTTCCACATTGACTAATGATGTTGGGCGTCTTTTCATGTGCTTATAGATATTTGTGTTTAAGCCTTTTACCTATTTTTAAAATGGGGATTTGTCCTTTTATTATTGAGTTGTAACAATTCTTTATACATTCTGGAAATGAGTCCTATATCAGATTTGCAATTATTTTCTCCCAATTTATTTTCTTGATCATGTCTTTGAAATGCAAGAGGGTTTTTTTCTGTTGGTTTGTTTTTGTTTGGGTGGGGGCAGAGGGAGAGGGAGAGAGAGAATCTCAAGCAGACTCCATGCTCAGCACATGAGCTGGACATGGGGCTCATTCTCACAGCCCTGAGATCATGACCTGAGATGAAATCAAGAGTTGGATGTTTAACCAGCTGAGCCAGGCAGTTGCCCCAGAATGCAAGAGTCTTAAAGTTTAAGTCCAGTTTATCAATTTTTGAATTATATGGATCATGTTTTGGTGTCATCTGAGACTTCTGCCTAAACCAAGGTCATCAATTTTTTCTACTGTGATTTCTTTGAAAAATGTTCTATTTTAGCTCTTATATTTAGATCTGTGAACGATTTGGAGTTAATTTGTGTGTACAGTGTGAAGGGTCTAAATTCATCTCTGTGCATGCAGCTATCCAGTTGTCTCATATCTTTTCCCTAATGAATGGTTCTGGTACTTCCATCACAAATGAATTGCCCATACATGTTTATTTTAGGACTCTTCATTCTGTTACATTCATCTATATGACTGTACTTACGCCAGTACCACACTTTCTTGATTGCTGTAGCCTCTTATTAAGTTTCGAAATAGGAAAATATAACTTCTCCAGCTTTGTTCTTTTTCAAAATTGTTTTGGCTGGATCTTTTGCACTTCCATATAAATTTTAGATTAGCTGGAGAGTTTCTTCAAAAAAGTCATTTGGTATTTTGATACAGATTTTGTTGGATCTATAAATCAATTTGGGGTGAATTGCCATCTTTTTTTTTTTAATTAAGATTTTTTATTTATTTATTTGAGACAGAGAGAATGAGAGACAGAGAGACAGGAGGAGGGTCAGAGGGAGAAGCAGACTCCCTGCCGAGCAGGGAGCCTGATGCGGGACTCGATCCCAGGACTCCAGGACCATGACCTGAGCCGAAGGCAGTCGCTTAACCAACTGAGCCACCCAGGCGCCCTGAATTGCCATCTTAATCTTCATTCTTCCAATCCATGAACTTGGAATCTCTCTCTACTTACTTAGATATTTTAAAAGTTCAGCTATGCTGTTTTGTTTTCAATGCACAAGTCTGGCACTTCTTTTGTTAATTTATTCTTGATTATTTTATTGTTTATGATGTTTTTATGAATGGGATTGTTTTCTTAATTATATTTTCAGATTGCTCACTATTACTATATAGAAATACAACTGATTTTTCTATATTGATCTTGTATCCTATGACCTTGCTGAATTCACTTATTAGTTTTGATCATTGGGTTTTGTTTTCTATATGTCTCATATCTTTTTGTTCCTATCTTCCTTCTGTACTGCTTTCATGTGTAAAATAGATATATTTAACTAGATCTATTATTTATATTTATAGCTGTAGTGTACCATTTTAATTCCTTTGTTTTTACCATTTTAAAAAATACTTATTTTTTTTCTAGAGCAATTTTAGATTCACAGCGAAATTAAGTGGTATTATAGAGATTTTCCATATATACCCCCTGTATCTCCACACATACATAGCCTCTCCCTCATTATCAACATCCCTCATCAGAGTGGTACATTTGTTACACTCAGTGAACCTACACTGACACATTAAAATCACGCAAAGTACATAGTTTACATTAGGGTTCACTCTTGGTGGTGTACATTCTATGAGTTTGAACAAAGATATAAGAACATTTATCCATCATTATAGTATTGTACAGAGTATTTTCACTGCCCTAAAGATCCTCTGGGTTCCACTTATTCCTCCATTGCCTCCCCTCAGCCCCTTAACACCTGGTAATCACTAATGTTTTAATTTCCATACTTTTGCCTTTTCCCGAATGTCATATATTTAGAATCGGATAGTATGTAGCCTTTTTCAAATTGGCTTAGTAATATGTAATTAAGATTCCTCCATGTCTTTTCATGTCTTGAGTACTCATTTCTTTTTAGTCCTAAATATTTCATTGTCTGGATATACCACATATTTATCCATTCACTTACTGAAGCATATCTTGGTTGCTTCCAGTCTTGGCAATTATAATAGAGCTGCTGCTATAAACATCCAGGTGCAGGACATAAGTTTTCAGCTCCTTTGAGTAAATACCAGGGAACATGATTGCTGGATCATATGGTAAGAATATGTTTAGTAGTGTAGGAAACCACCAAACTATCTTCCCAAGTGACTGTACCATTTTGCATTCCCACCAGCAATTGAATGAGAGTTCTTGTTGCCCCACATCCTCATCAACACCTCATCTGATGTTAGTGTTCCAGATTTTGGTCATTTTAATAGTAGTGGTTCTCACTTTTGTTTTAATTTGCATTTTCCTGATGATATATGATGTGGAACATCTTTTCATATGTTTATTTGCCATCTGTATATTTTCTTTGGTGAGGTGTTAAGGTCTTGGACTTACTTTTTATTTTATTTTTTTTAATTATTTTTTTTTAGATTTTTTATTTTTTCATTTGACAGAGAGAGACACAGCGAGAGAGGGAACACAAGCAGGGGGAATGGGAGAGGGAGAAGCAGGCTTCCTGCAGAGCAGGGAGCCCGATGTGGGGCTCGATCCCAGGACCCTGGGATCATGACCTGAGCCGAAGGCAGACGCTCAACTGACTGAGCCACCCAGGCGCCCCTGGGCTTACTTTTTAATTGGATTGTTTACCTATTTTTAAGAGTTCTTTGTATATTTTGGATAACAGCCCTTTGTCAGATGTGGCTTTTGCAAAATTTTTTTTCCAGTGTGTGGCTTGTCTTCTCAGTCTCTTGACATTGTCTTTCACAGAGCATAAGTATTTAATTTTAATGAACTCCAGCTTATCAATTATTTCTTTCATGGATCGTGCCTTTGGTGTTGTATCTAAAAAGTTACCACCATGTCCAAGGTCACCTAGGTTTTCTCCTGTGTTACCTTCTAGGAGTTTTATAGTTGCATGTTTTACATTTAGCTCTCTGGATCTATTTTGAGTTAATTTTTGTGAAGGGTGGAAGGCCTGTGTCTAGATTTTTTTTTTTTTTTTTTATGTGACTGTTCAGTTTTTTCAGCACCATTTTTTGAAAAAGCCATCTTTGCTCCATTTTTTTTTCCTTTTTTAAAGATTGGTTTACTGTTTTTTTACCATTTTGGCTTTTTTTTTTTTTTTCGTTTTTTTTCTTTTTTTTTTTTTTTTTTTTTTTAACAATACCACTGTCTTGACTACTGTGGCTATATACTAAGTCTTGAGGAGGGGTGGTGTCAGTCTTCTTTGTTCTTTTTTTTTTTTTTAAGATTTATTTATTCATGTATTTGACAGAGAGGGGGGAGTGGGAGAGGAAGAAGCAGGCTCCCCGCTGAGGAGGGAGCCTGATGAGGGGCTCGATCCCAGGACCCTGGGATCATGATCTGAGCTGAAGGCAGCCACTTAACTGACTGAGCCACCCAAGCACCCCTTTTTTGTTCTTTAACATTGTGTTGGCTGTCTTTTGCCTCTCCATATAAACTTTAGATCTGTTTGATGTTATCGACAAAATAACTTACTGGGATTTCAATTGGGATTTCATTGAAATCAATTGGTCAATGTGGGAAAAACCGACATTTTGATAATGTTGAGTCTTCCCATCCATGAACATGGAATATCTATTTAGTTCATTCTTTCACTTTGTTCATCAGTTTTATAGTTTTCTTCAAGTAGATCTTTGTACATATTTTGTTATATATAAACATTTCATTTTAGGGGTGCTAATGATAATGGTATTGTGTTTTTAACTTCAAATTCTACTTGTTCATTGCGGAATATGGTAAAGGAATTGACTTTTGTACATTAACCCCATATCCTTTAACTTTGCTATGATCACTTATTAGGTCCAGGAGGGGTTTTTTTGTCACTTCCTTCAGATTTTCTACATAAGCAATTATGCTCATTTTCAAACCAACAGTTTTTTTTTTCTTAAGATTTTATTTATTTATTTGAGAGAGAGAATGAAAGAGAGAGAGAGCATGAGAGGGGGGAGGGTCAGAGGGAGAAGCAGACTCCCTGCTGAGCAGGGAGCCCGATGCGGGACTCGATCCCGGGACTCCAGGATCATGACCTGAGCCGAAGGCAGTCGCGTAACCAACTGAGCCACCCAGGCGCCCAAACCAACAGTTTTATTCCTTCCTTCCCAATTTGTATATCTTTTATTTCCTTTCTTTGTCTATAGCGCATTAGCTGGTACTTCCAGTACAGTGTTGAAAAGGAGTAGTGAGAGGGAGCATCCTTGCCATCTTTCTCTTAATGGGAAAGCTTTCCCTCTTCCATCTTAGTGGGAAAGCTTCATGTTTCTCACCATTAGGTATAATGTTAGGTGTAGGTTTTTTGTTTTTGTTTTTATTTTTTTTTTAAAGATTTTATTTATTTATTCATGAGAGACAGAAACAGAGGGAGAAGCAGGCTCCCAAGGAGCGGGAAGCCCGATGCGGGACTCGATCCCAGGACCCCGGGATCATGACCCGAGCCGAAGGCAGACGCTTAACCATCTGAGCCACCCAGGTGCCCAGGTGTAGGTTTTTTGTAGATCTTTTTTTTTTTTTTTTAAATCAGGTTGAGGAAGTTCTTTTCTCTTCCCAGTTTACAATTTTTTTTTTTTTTTTAAATCAAGAATGAGTGTTCAGGATTTTAAATGCTTTTTCTGCCTCTGTTGATATGTTCATGTGATTTTTCCTTTAGCCTGTTGTGATGGATTACAATGATTTTCAAATGTTGACCAGTCTTGCATGCCTGGGGAAAAAAATCCCAATTGGTTGTGGTATGTAATTCTTTTTAAACATTGTTGGATTCAATTTCCTAATATTTTATTGAGGATTTTGCATCTATATTTATGAGAGATAGTAGTCTATACTTTGTTTTCTTGTAATGTCTTTGGCTTTGGTATTAGGGTAATGCTGGCCTCATATGATGAAATACTCCCTCTTCTGTCTTCTGAGATTGTAGAGAACTAGTAGAATTTCTTCCTAATATGTTTGGTAGGATTCACCAGTGAACTATTCTGGGTCTGGTTCTTCTGTTTCAGAGAGTTTTTAATTATTGATTCAATTTCTTTGATACGAACCTATTCAGATTATTTCTTTTGTGAGTTTTAGCAATTGTGTCTTTCAAGGCATTATTTCCATTTCATCTAGGTTATCAAATATGTGGGCATAAAGTTGTTCATGGTATTCCTTTATTATCCTTTTAATGTCCTTGGGGTCTAAAGTGATGTTCCCATCTTCATTTCTGTTATTAGTAATAATTCCTTTCCTTTTTTAGCCTGGCTAGAGGTTTATCAATATTATTGATCTTTTTAAAGAACCAGCTTTTTGGTTGCATTGATTTTTCTCTATTGATTACCTGTTTTCAATTCATTGATTTCTGCTCTAATTTTTCTTTTCTAATGCTTGCTTTGGATTTAATTTGCTCATTTTCTAGTTTCCTAAGGTGGAAACTTAGATGATAAATTTTAGATCTTTCTTCCTTTCTAATATATGTATTCAATGCTAAATTTCCTTCCAAGCACTGCTTTTATTGCATCCCATGAATTCTGGTGTTATCATTTAATTCAAAATATTTTTTTATTATGTTATGTTAATCACCATACATCATTAGTTTTTGATGTAGTGTTCCATGATTCATTGTTTGCATTTAAAATTTCTTTTGAGATTTCTTTTTTGACCCACATATTATTTGAAGTATGTTGTTTAATCTCCACATATTTGGGGATTTCCAGTTGTCTTTATCTTACTGATTTCTAATTTAATTACATTGTGGTCTGAGGGTAGATATTGTATGATTTCTATTCTTTAAAAATTTTCAGTGTTTAGACAAAAGCAGAGAGGGAGACAAACCATAAGAGACTCTAAATCTCAGGAAACAAACTGAGGGTTCCTGGAGTGAAAGGGGGGTGGGAAGGATGGGGTGGCGGGGTGATGGACATTGGGGAGGGTATTACTATGGTGAGCGCTGTGAATTGTGTAAGACTGATGAATCACAGACCTGTACCCCTGAAACAAATAATACATTATATGTTAATAATTAAAAAAAATTTTTTTTCAGTGTTTTAGGACCAGAATGTGGTCTGTCTTGGTGAATGTTCCATGTGAGATTGAGAAGAATGTGTATTCTGTTGTTTCTGGATAAAGTAGTCTACAGATTATTGATTATATTCAGTTGATTGACGGTGCTTTGAATTCAACAACATCTTTACTGATTTTTCTCCCTGCTGTATCTGTCCCTTTCTGAGAGAGGGATGTTGAAGTCTCCAACTATGATAGTGGTTTTATGTATTTCTCTTTGCAGGTTTATTAGTCTTTACCTCCAGTAGTTTGATGCTCTGTTAGGTGCATACACATCAAGGATTATTATTTCTTTTTTAAAATTGACCCTTTTATCATTATATAAACCCTTTTTAATCCCCAATAACTTGTCTTGCTTTGAAGTCTTCTCTGTCTGAAATTAATATAGCTACTCCTGCTTTCTTTTGATTAGTGTTGGCATGGTATATTTTTCTCTATCCATTTACTTTTAATTTATGTGTCTTTAGATTTAAAGTGTGTTTACTATAGACAACACATATTTGGGTCTTCTTTTTTGATCAGATCTGACAATCCTTTTTATTTAAAAAAAAATTTGAGAGAGATAGTGTGAGTGGGGGGGATCTCAACCAGAGTCCCCACTGAGTGCAGAGCCCGCTGTGGGGCTCGATCCCATGACCCATGGTCATGACCTGAACCAAAACCAAGAGTCAGATGCTCAAACAACTGAACCACCCAGGCACCCCCAAATCTGTCTTTTAATTGGTGCATTTGGACCACTGATGCTCAAAGTGATTATTGATATATTAGTGTCTACCGTATTTGTTACTATTTTCAATTCTTTGCCCTTTTTCTTATTTTTCTTTTTTTGGCTTTAATTGGGCATTTTATATGATTACATTTTCTCCTTTTTATATCATACTTTTTTTTTTTTACCTTTTTTAGTGGTTCCCATAGAGTTTTCAATATAAACTTACAACTAATCCAGGTTCACTTTCAAGTAATATTATGCCACTTTATGGGTAGTGAGAATACTTTATAATAACAAAATAATCCTAATTCCTCCCTTTTGTCCCTTCATTGTTATCATTCATTTCATTTGTACATAAGCACACACACACAAAGTACACACAGTTGAATATAGTGTTTCTATTATTTTGAACAAAGTTATCTATTAGATCAGTTAAAAATAAGAAAAATGAAGGTTTTAATTTTACCTTCACTATTCCCTCTCTGATGCTCTTCCTTTCTCTCTGGATCAGAGTGCTTCAAACCTATATCATTTTTACTCTCTAAAGAACTTTTAATATTTTTTGCAAGACAGCTCTCCTGCCAAAAATTCCTTCAATTTTTGTTTTGAGAAAATCTTTGTCTTCACTTTTGAAGACCACATTCTGGGTCCTAAAACACACTGAAAATTTTTACAGAATAGAAATCATACCGTTCCTGCTTACTTTGAGCTATGCTACAGAATTCTAGGTTGGTGGTTTTCCCCCCTCTCAACACTTAAATATTTACTCTTCCCTCCTTCCTTCCATGGTTTCTGCAAAGTTGGATGTTATTCTTAAATTACTTTTCACCTATAAGGTAGGTAGCAATTTGTCAGCTGCTGTTCAGGTTTTCCTGCCCTGGCACTGATTCCCTTGGAGGTAACTGCTCCAGTAGGTTGTAGTTTTCTAGCTTTGCCTGTCTCTCCCATTTGGGGGACAGTGGCTTGCACTTTGACCTCACTTCCCTTATGGATCTAGGAAGAGCTGTTTGTTCAGCTTTTTCTTGCTATTAGGACAGAGTAGCAACTTCTAAACTTCTTACATGCAGGACTGGAAACTGGAAGTCTAGAATTCTTAGTTCAAAGTAATTTTTTTTTGTCTTCATATATTCTTGTCAAAGAGAGGCCTGATGTCAGTGGTTGGGGAATGGGACTTACTTAGCTATTCTGCATCAACTCCCTAATGAACCACCCTGCCCAGTACCCATCAGTACCCTCCTACTCTCTGCATCTGTTGATTCTAGGTTCTAACCCATTCCTCTGTTTGTAGTAGTCTTTACTGGTTTTGTGTTGTAGTTTCCTCATTTTATTTGCCTATAGCTTTGATTCCATCTGCCCTTTTTTTAAAAGAAATTACACAGTTTTATAATTTTCTTTGTTGCTTCTTAATCCACTGAAAATAATTTCATAATATAATATTTTTAGGCATCTTCTTTGTTACTTTCTGCGGTTTCTACTTCTTTAGACAACAATGGCTTGATCTTTAGTAACAAACCTTCACTTGTTGAAGTATGAAGGAAAGCTCATACCACGAAGGTCCCAAACTGAGTGGTCTGTGCTTATAAATTTCACTGATAACTGCTGGCAGATTTGCAGCTATCTGGTCACTTAGCGTATGCAGTGTTTCTGTTTTGGTCTCGAGAAAGTTCTCCCCTTCTTCATCTACTTTAATTTCATGTCCAATTTTAAATAATTCAAGCATTTTGGGGATGTCACAGCCAATGGAATTTCGAGTTAGTTTTGGAAATCTTTTTTTCAGCTTTTTCTTTAATGGATTAAGCTCGGGCATTATTTCTGGAACAGCTACATAAAAGTCTGATTGAATTTCATCATCCAAAATCTTCTGAATTAGATTAATTCCTCCTGCAAATGCAGCTCCATTTTCTTCTGCTATTTTAATCTCTGCTGCATTCCCTGTAAATACAGCAACTTTATTGACTTCTGAAACGAATGGGTATGGAAAACAAAGAACACTGGCAAATGGCTCCACTTTTTTCTTCTTCCCCAGTGCCATATCCAGTGTCAAATCAAGATAAACACCTTACTTTAGATTAGTAAACTCTAGAGTTTAAAATTTCTTAAGTAACTGAATAGCTTTCTCCACCTCCTATATCTGCCTTGGATATAAGTGCTTTAAGTAGACATCATCCTCAGGTTCACCTTCCATAAAGCAGTAGGACTTTATTTTTTCTATTTCATCTTTTTTCTCATCTGATGCTTTGTCTTTCACACCTTTTTTTTGTTTTCTTTGCAGGCTTTGTAGCAGCAGCAAAATGTCTGCTGGGCACCTGAACATATACAGAACAAGGATGTGTCTGATAAGCCACCTTGGAAAGACTATACTTTTGATGATGTATCAAAACTCTACTGAGGCACCTTATGGCGGTCACCATGTTGACCATTCCCGATTCCATCTGCTTTTGATGTTTCTGGCATTTTTTCAAAATGTCTACTTTTGCTAGCTCCTATTTTTCAGTACTGTAGCAGATTTTTTTATTTTTCAGTACTGTAGCAGATTTTTTAAATTTTTCTTCTGCTTTAGCACTTTATACAGGATTTAGCATTAAGAGGGATAGTAGGTGGTTCTGTCCTGTCTGCCATCTTGATCCAGTCTTACTACCACTTTAAGAAAACAGGACAAAAACTCTTTTGTAGCCTTTCTTTTTTTTTTTTTTTTTAAAGATTTTATTTATTTATTTGAGAGCGAGAATGAGAGAGAGAGAGAGAGAGCATGAGAGGGGGAGGGTCAGAAGGAGAAGCAGACTCCCTGCCGAGCAGAGAGCCCGATGCGGGACTCGATCCCGGGACTCCAGGATCATGACCTGAGCCGAAGGCAGTCGCTTAACCGACTGAGCCACCCAGGCGCCCCTGTAGCCTTTCTTTTATTCCAGTTAATTTCCTTGAAAAGAACTAGTGTTACAGTGGCTCCTGGGATGGTCCTCTAGTTATAAAATACGTTGTACTATTATCATTCACAGAAAGTATTATTTACAAGGAACTATTGAAATATCACCTCTTTGCTAACATGCAGAACTTTGTGATGCACCTATCGATACTAAAAAGCAGTTCCTAGAATACTCTTAGGGATCATGAAATAGTCTTAGTGATAATTGATTTTATTTGCATTGAAAGATTAGGGATAATAGAACTATCTTAAAAACTACTCAGTTGATCAGGATCATAGTGGTGTAAAATGTTTTTTGTCCTCCTTTTTTAACAATGAATTAGACATGCATCCGTGAACAAAAGCACTGTTGTGGGAGTTGTGGGAATGAGCACCATCTGCCAAGGGACCTGGGAGGAGTCTTGCCCACCTGCACATCCAGTAAGAGGCAGACAGACCTTGTTACAGGCTGCAAAACCAACAAAACTGCCTCAAACCTTCTTGCTGCAATAAGGGACAAACCTGGAGAGTGCTGTCCTAGGTGGATATGCATGGATGACAATTCACAAAAATCCAGACTTCACAAGAGGAGATTCCAGCACACCATGGGAGCAAAAAACAGAAGTTTGGTTCAGTTAGGACTATAAGAGGAACTTTCACAAAGCAACACTGCACAGGGCTGAACTATCCAGCAGTGGTAACTCCTCTCATGGGGGAAAGGAAAGCAGTGAGTGCCTGGCTACCCCAGTGGTGAGGGACCTTTATAACTGGGGCTAGGGTGGTCTGGGAAAGAGTGAAATAATATCGAAGGGCATTAAAGGAATGTAGTTCCTGCTGACAGTGCTCAGGAAGTCTGCCCACAAGCCTCTGGGCATGATTCACCCAAGTTTCACCCCACTGGGTCAGGTCCACGGGCACCTCCAATACCCCAAGGGCTAAACCAACATCTCCACCGACCCTGCAGTCAGCTCCTTGTACATGCTGGAGTGCAAATGCAACAGTAAGTTGAGTAAACACCATCAGAAAGACCAGGTTAGGTGGGCTAGAGAGAAACCACAAACTTGAGCTATAGCACCACCTTCTGGAAAATGAGAGGATTCCAGTGGGCACTGGTGAGTGGTAAGAACCAGGGAAGCCACAAAAGCTTAAGAATTCTTCCATAAGAAGGACAAGAAGAGTGTATGTATCCAGGTATATCTATACAAAAGCAGAGAAAACCCCAAATATAACAGCACCAATGAATAGTATACCCCATCTGAAGGCAACTGGTAAAGATTTAAGGAGATGTCAGCTATTTCAAATGTGAAAGGAGCAAGCCAAAAAACAGGAACAGGAAAAATCAAGGGAACACATCATCACCAAAAGAAAATAATTTTCCAACAACCATGCTCTCAAAAGTATGGAATTTTGCGATCTCCTGATAATTCAAAATAGCTGTTCTGAAGAAACAATGAACTACAAGAAAACTCAGACAATTCAATGTAATCAGGGGAAAAAAAATACATGAGCAAAATGAATTATTTACCCAAGGGATAAAAATCATAAGGAACCAAAAAGAAATTCTGAAGGTGAAAAATTCCATGAATAAAATGAAAAAAAAAAAATGCAACAGAGAGCATCTGCAGCAGAATAAAAGTAAATGGAAGATAAAATAAGTGATTTAGAGGACAGGAATTCTGAAATAACACCGTGTAGAAAAAAAATGAATAAAAAAGAATGAAGAAAGCCTGTGTGATTAATAGGATTCCATCAAAAGAACAAATATTAGAATAACTGGGGTTCCAGAAGGAGAAGAGATGTAGAAGGCGGGCAGAAAATTAAAGAAATAATGGTCAAGAACTTCCCAAAGATGGGGAGAGGGGCGCCTGGGTGGCTCAGTCATTAAGCGTCTGCCTTCGGCTCAGGTCATGATCCCAGCATCCTGGGATCGAGCCCCACATCGGGCTCTCTGCTCCGCGGGAAGCCTGCTTCTCCCTCTCCCATTCCCCCTGCTTGTGTTCCCTCTCTCGCTGTGTCTCTCTCTGTCAAATAAATAAATAAAATCTTAAAAAAAAAAAAAAAAAACAAAGATGGGGAGAGATTTGGACATCCAAGTTCATGAAGCTAACAGGTCACCCTAGGATCTTAAAGCAAAAAGACCTTCTCTAAGACACATTATAATAAAACTGTTAAAAATCAAAGATAGAGAATCCTAAAAGCAGCCAGGGGAAAAAGCCTGTAACCTACAGAGAAACTCCTGTTAGGCTATGAGCAGATTTCTCAGCAGAACTATAGGTCAGGAAAGAGTGGAATCAAAGTGTTGAAAGAAAAAAATTACCAGCCAAGAATAATCTATCTGGCAAAGTTATACCTCAGGTATGAAGGAGAAGTATTTTCACACACAAAAACAGAGGGAGTTCGTCACCACTAGTTTAGCCTTGCAGTAAATGCTGAACGGAGTTCTTCAAGCTGAAAAGACACTAATCAGCAACATGAAGACACAGGAAAACACACTGGTGAAGATGTTGTATATGCAGTATATATACATACAGTCAGAAAACTCTTAATTCTGTAATAGGGTGTTTGTTAACCACTTAACTATAGTATAAAGCTTAAAGGGGAAGAATATTAAAAATGATAGCTACTATAATTTGTTAATAAACATTATAAAGAGTAAATAATGACTTCAAAATATAGAAAGGAAAAGCAAAAGGATGAAGCTTTTTAGGCAATTGAAGTTCAGTTGCTATCAGCTTAAAATCCTATGAGATATTTAATGTAAGCCTCATGGTAACCACAAAGCAAAAACCTAGAATAGATTCACAAAAGATACAGAAAGGGGGAAAGAGAACATACGACCATGAAAGGTCACCAATTTACAAAGGTACGCAGAAACAGAGGGAAAAAGAAAAAATGGAAATATGAAACAACTGGAAACCAATTAATAAGATGGCATTAGTAAGTCCTATCAATAATTCTAAATATAAATGGGTTGAATTCCCTAAAAAGGCAGAGTAGCTGGAAGGATTAAAAAAAAACCCAACTATATGCTGCCTACTAGAGACTCACTTCAGCTTGAAGGACAAAAAAAACTCAAAGTTACAGGATAAAAATTAGCATACAGAATCAGTTTGCATGTCTATACACTAATACTGAAACATCTCAAAAAACAAAGCTATCACATTTACAATAAAATACTTAGGAATAAATTTAACCAAGGATGTGAAAGATTTGTACAATGAAAACTACAAGGCTTTGATTAAAGACACTGAAGTCACAAACAAATGGAGAGATATCCCATGCTCATGGATCAGAAGAATTAATATTGTTAAAATTCTATACTACCCAAAGCCATCTACAGATTGGACAAAAACCCTATCAAAATTCCAATGGCATTTTTCAAGAAATAGAATAATCCTAAAATTTGAGACCACAACTAGCCAAAGCAATCCAAAAAAAGAAATAAACCAGAGGCATCTCACTTCTTGATTTCAAACTATACTACAAAGCTATAGTTAAAATAGTATGGTACTGACATAAAAACAGACACAGAGACCAGTGGAACAGAATAGAGAGCTCAGACATAAACCCTTGCATACACAGTCAACTACTATTTGACAAGGGAGCCAAGAATATTCAGTGGGAAAAGAAGTTCAACAAATAGTGTTGGGAAAACTGGATAACCAGAAGCAGAAAAATGAAATTGGACCCGTTATCTTACACCACTCACAAAAATTACTCAAAATGGATTAAAGTGTTAGAAGATCTGATACTGTAAAATTCATAGAAGAAAACATAGGGAAAAAGCTCCTTCAATTGTGCAATGATATTTTGGATGTGACCCCAAAAGGACAGGCAACAGAGGCAAAAACCAACAAGTAGGACTACATCAAACTGAAAAGCTTCTGCACAGCAAACAAATAATAAAAAAAAAAAAGAAAAGGCAACCTATGGAATGGGAGACATTTGCAAATCATCTACCCAGTAAGAGGTTAATATTCAAAATACATAAAGAACTCATACAATAACAAAACAAAAAAAAATCCAATTAAAAATGGGCATAGGAACTAAATAGACATTTTCCCAAAGACATATAAATGGCCAAAAGGTACATGAAAAGGTGCTCAACATCACTAATCATTAGGGAAATGCAAATGAAAACCACAATGTGATACCACTTCATACCTTACTAGAATGGCTATCATCAAGAAGACAAGAGATAACAAATGTTGGTGGGGATGTGAGCATAAAGAAATGCTTGTACACTGTTGGTAGGAATGTAAATGGGTGCAGCCAATATGGAAAAAAATTATGGAGGTTCCTCAAAAATTAAAAATAGAACTACCATATCATCCAGCAATTCCTCTTCTGGATATATATCCAAAGGAAATGAACAAAGGATTTCAAAGAGATATTGCACTACTATGTTCACTGCAGCATTGTTCACAATAGCCAAGATATGGAAACAATCTAAGAGTCTATCTAAACAGATGAATGGATACAGAAATTATGGTACACACACACAGCAATATTATTCAGCCATGAGAAAGAAGGAAATCCTGCCATTTGTGACAACATGGATGCATACTTGAAGGCATTAATACTAAGTGAGATAAGGGGCGCCTGGGTGGCTCAGTCAGTTAAGCGTCTGCCTTCGGCTCAGGTCATGATCCCAGGGTCCTGGGATCGAGCCCCGCATCGGGCTCCCTGCTCAGCGGGGAGCCTGCTTCTCCCTCTCTGCTGCTCCCCCTGCTTGTGCTCTATCCCTCTCTCTCTCAAATAATAAAAAAATCTTAAAAAAAAAAATTAAAAAAAAATACTAAGTGAATAAGTCAAACACAAATACTATATGGTATTACTTGTATGTCAAATCTAAAAGAGCCACATTCATAAAAGCAGAGGGGCGCCTGGGTGGCTCAGTTGGTTAAGCAACTAGTTGACTCTTGGTTTCAGCTCAGGTCATGATCTCATGATCTCAGGGTTGTGAGATCAAGCCCTGCGTGGGGCTCCATGTGTAGCACGGACTCAGCTGGGACTCCCTCTCCCTCTCTGCCCCTACCTCCTGCGTGCTCTCTCTCTAAAATAAATAAATCTTTGGAAAAAAAAAAAGCAGAGGATAGATTGGTGGTTATCAGAGGCTGCGGGGGTGGGGTAATTGGGGACATATTACTTAAAGATACAGACTTGGAGATCTAATGTACAGCGTAGTGATTACAAACAATACCATATTATAAATTTCAAAGTTGCTAAGAGGTTAGATCTTAATTGTTCCCACCACAAAAAATTATAATTATGGGGCTGATAGAGGTATTAGCTAATAGTGTTTATATATATATACACACACACACATGCTATACCTGTTTATATATTGTAATATATAAGTATTTCAAACACTGTGGACACCTTAAACTTACACAATCTTGTATTTTAATTATGTCTTTAAAAAAACCCAACAAACTACTCAGTTGACTTTAGGAGAAAAGGCCCAGCACTGCCCTTAGCTGCCTCATTTTAGAGGCCCTCCTGTAGCTGTGCCCCTGAGGGCAGAGACTACAGGGCCAACAGGATATCCCCACCTGGAGCCCATCTCATTCCTTTAAAGACCATGTTCAAGGTACCTGAGACAAATTTCCTGCCTGACCAGCTCCGCTTACAGGGCCTGCATGAGCCTCTTCACCCAGATCCATCTTCCCTAAAATGCACCCCTAAATCTAAAGGGTGGCCAAGAGGTAGCTATTTTCCAGTAGTTCAGAATTCAGGCATGTAGGCTGAAGAGTCCACAAAAGTTCCTTTGAGGCCTGTCATTCACAGAACAGGTAGAAGAGGAGGAGAGGAATGGGCTATGGGGTGGTTCTCCTCTGGCTGCTACACTTTGACATGGAATCCTGAAAATTCTCAAATCCAAGCTGTATGTACATGCTATGAACATAATTTAATAGCTTGTTTTTATAACAGTGAAACCTTTTGACCTACTGCTTCAGGGCCTGCAAATACTAGGGAAGGGCCTAGGAAGGAGAAAAGTAGTGATTGCTAAATGGGTTTCAGGTACAGCCCTAGCTAACAGAGATGCCACAAGGGAGCCTGCTCAGTTGTAATTAAGTCACAGCTACTGCCATCATCTTCAGCCAGTGGAAACTTACTTTGTAGGTTCCCAGAAGCCTTAATTGCTCTTTCTTACAGAGTTCTTTTATGGTCTTTTAATCATGTAGCACCGTAGGCTCATCTGAATAAAAAACGGACTTGTTGATCGGCTAAGATCATAAAGGCAGTGTAGTATAGTGGTTAAGAGCACAGCTCTAAAATCAGGCTGCCTTGGTTTAGTGTGTAGAGAGTCACTTCTTAATGTCCCCAGGCCTAGTGATATGCTGGACCTGGCTTGCACCAGCTGAATGAGAGCCCATTATATGTGTATATTCCCAATTCCATGTTCAGTGACATCACATTGGTAGTTTGCTATTGGCCCTGTGGGAGGGGAAACTGGCTACAAATCAGGTCCACAGATATTGGTTCAAATTAGTTTCCGCTTTTGTAAATTAGTAATCCTTTATAATAGTTATAATAGTAATCCTTTATAATAGTTCCCACATTATAGGGAAGCTAGAATAAATAAGAATATGTGTGTCATATATAATCATTTAGCAAGTACTCAATAAATGCTACCAGTTATTAATACTACATTGACAGAATGTACAAAGGCCAGTTCTTTATAAGGCAGAGGAGACTTTGGAAACAAGAGATATATATTTCCATTAAGGATGAAGTGCTGATGCAAGATTTTTGAAAGTCACCTTCCCAATTCCATTTCTTTGAAACTTACTTCCTACTGGTTTTGTGGTCTCTGTCAATAGAGGAAGCAGGAGGGGACAAAAAGAAGGGAATCCTAAGTGGTCAAGCCAGAAAGCCATGTGTGGTAAAGCAGAGATCTCGGAATTTCTAAGTGCTTATTTTTAGCCTCTAACAGTCAAGAGATAAAGCCCATAAACTTGTAAGAGCTACTGAAGAGCAGTTATTGAACCTGTTAAGAGTTACTTACTCATCACCTCCCATAATAGCAATGCCTCATATTTGTATAATTCTTCGTTTTCACACACATTCTGGTTTAATTCTGTAACAGCCCTGTGAAGCAGTAGATGAGGAAATAAGCTTAGAGAGGTGAAACCATTTACTCAAAGTTACGGTTAACTGAGTTTCAACACAGGTTGCTAAGTCCAAGACTATATTAGAAATACAAATCTCAGGACAACCATGTTTTGAAGGAGTTTCCGAACCAAACATTAGAATTTAGTAGTCAATTGTTTCCTATCAGTTGATAGAATTCCAACTAAGGTGCGACATCCTGATAGTCAGTTATAGCCTTCTTTGGGCTTTGGATCTATGTGGAAGTATTATTCCAGTTATTCTCTTGTTACGCTATTAACCACTGCAGCATTTATTTTACAATCGTGAGGATGAAGGTTTAGAGAGATAAGGAACAAGAAAACCCAGGGCAGTCTTCTATGAATCACACTGTTCTCCTTGTCTGATTTTCAACACAAAATATAAAAGTCCTTTTTCTCAGTTGATACCAATTCTACTCAAGTAGCCCCTGAGTTTCAGGAGGGATAAGGCCATTTCTCTTGCCTTTGGAAAACTAAAGGTCCTCCAAAGTCATCTAATGACCCTCAATGTACTGACAGATTCATGATTGTATCAAAAACATTATTGGAAATGAGGCCCCTTAGGAAGGACCTAGTCATTTTACCACGTTTCTTGCTCAACTGGCATTCATTAGTAAGTCAGGTTTTGACTTATTTCAAAATCACATTTTGGACACAAGACAGCAGAGATCTGCCAATCCAGATGTAAGTTAGATAAAAGCTATTCCTGCAGGACTAATCTTAGGGCTTCCTCTAAGCCTAACAGCCACACACAGGTCAGGTCATCAGGACTGAAGCCCCCCTTCTAGTGATCATCTTCCTACAGGGAGCACAAGTTATTTTCAAGGGGCCTAACATTAGGGAAGAAGGAATGGTACTATGTAAGTTACAACAGCTGAATAATGCTGTTCCCCAGATTTTTGTGGAAGTGATGGATTCCAGTTCTGCTAACATCTAGCTGGGTAGTCATGAACCAAGTTTGTTTTCTCACTAACTTGAAAAAGCGGTTTCACGTGTTCTTTTCTAAGTCTCCAGATATCACAACCCATGTTATATGTAAGTAACATAAGAGCAACAGCTGAGTATAGGCTGGAAATTCAGAGTGGGTCATTTTTTTTCTATTTTCATAATTTGTAATTTTATCATAAAATGTAATAAAACATTCCTAGGAAAAGTATCACTGATTAAGGGCAATTTATATCCCTCAGTTCACTGCTACTCCTAAATGTCTGAGGGTTAAATTATGCTCTGATGTCTTAGAATTAAAATAAGATTTTCTTGAACACCAAGCCACTTAAATCCTTAGAAGGTGTGCTTTTATTACATTGCACAGATGGCTACACAAAATGGTCTCTCCATTTTTGTATTCTTTTTAAAAAAAAAATTAATACAATCCCTTATTTGTGTGGTACTTTATAATTTACAAGTTTTCACGTACACCATATCTCCTATAATCTTCACAGAAAGTGGATATTTTCCTCACTTAACGAGCATATTGACCCTTGTCCCAGGTGACATTACTGGTAATGGTGGCATCAGGAATAGATTTTGGGTCTTTTGAGCCCAGTATTCTCTTTCTCATTATACCAGCCACACTTCAGCATAACAGCTTTTGTTCCAAAGCATTTCTATTACTTTGTTCAGAAAAAAACTTTCTTTAAAAATCTAGTACAAAAATTCACAAAAGATAAAATTACTTGCCATCAAAGCCTTACCGGTGGTATACCTGATTTCTGAAGTCACCAGAGGCAGGTCTCTGCATGTTCAGCACCACGTAGGTGTGTTCTACACCCTACACAATCACTGCCCCACAGCTTTCTGACCAAATCAAGTACATGAAAAGACAGGCATGATAATACATCACCAGAGACCTGAATAAATGACCTCACAAAGTGAAACAGACCTTTCTGAAAGCTTACCTGAGTGCAAGCTGTTCCATCCTCTGACTGGGAACTGGTAATGGAATATTAAGAAGCCAAAACTGAGATTCCTGCTATGAAACTAACAACACAAAATACTGTAATTTTAGAAAAGTTTGTAAAAGATGGCTGATTGGCTATGTTGAAACTATCAGTGGTTAGAAACTACATACTGAAAACTTAAAAACCTAAAATCCATTTGAACTTTAAGAAGTTGGGGAATTGCAAACATGGCAGGCAGAACGAATCTGTACACCTAAAGTCCAACAAAAGATCCAGGAGCATTGGCCTATTGAGAAAAGCATTGCAATGTGATTACTATTCAGTCTTCCAGTTGGCATTCTGAGTTAGGATTGTAGCGTCTTTTTAAACAATGTGTTTGTTATATGTGAAAAGGATTTTAAAAATACAACATATTAAGTATAAGCAAATTAGTACCTTTTGGGGCAGTAAGATTAAAGAGATTGGTTAATGTTCTTAATTGTAATCCCTGAATTCAAAAGACATACTGAACATAGGTGTTCTTTTATTCTTATCTTTGGGGCAACTTTCAAATTCTTTGATAGCACTAGAAGCCCCCAGAATCTGTAAACCAGGTCTTTAAGTAAATAAGTTCTCAGCACTTTTTTTTTTTTTTTTAAAGATTTTATTTATTTGACAGAGAGAGACACAGCGAGAGAGGGAACACAAGCAGGGGAAATGGGAGAGGGAGAAGCAGGCTTCCTGCTGAGCAGGAAGCCCAATGTGGGGCTGGATCCCAGGACCCTGGGATCATGACCCGAGCTGAAGGCAGACGCTTAATGACTGAGCCACCCAGGCGCCCCTCCCAGCACTTTTTGATGAGTCAAAAAGAAGAGCCCCAGGTCTTTTTCCCAAACCTGTAAGGCCTTATTTGCCTATCAATCAGCAAGATGACAGCAGGAAAGCAAGAACTCCTTTCCTGTTTCTGTGTAGACTGGAAAAAAAAATCTGAGTGGGAATCTCATCACGAAATTATCAAATGAGGCAAAGCCAATGGCTTTTTAGCCTAGACTTACGCCCAAGATTCAGACATGACACTAATGCCACTACCACCTTGGATGCTATGTCATGTTTCAAACAACTCCGTTCTCACAACCATCGAGCAGCTGGAGCTGTAACTGGAGATCCATCCTCCCCAATATATACCTAATTGTAGAGCTTTTCCTATTTAGAAAATATCACAGTACCAATGTTGAAATACCAGGACTGTGGACAAGATTTAAAAATGCACTGCCCAATAGAATGGGACGATGAAAAATCACATGCTTCATATCAGATTTTCTTTCATTCATTCAAGCCCTTCCTTCCCATATGGTTCAAGAGGAAGAGGTTACAGTCTAACAGTTTATTCAGTACTAGTACAAAAGAGAATGAAATCAGCATTCTTACAATATTGCAAGACTAGGATCACTCCTAATACTACTTTCCTTTAGTTCCTTCCCCCCTAAATTTTAAGTCATCCATTCCTTCAAGATGCAGTATGTCAGCATTACTGCAACAATATTTTATAACTAAAGATTTTCTAAACTTTGTAGGGAATTGAATCTATAAGCATGAAGACAGACTCTACCAGTGAATTTTTGTGGGGTTTTTTTTTTTTGCTTTAATTATACCAAAAATTATTTCTGAGACTTAGTGTAAGCTAATTAAACTGAGTATTCTTCCTCAACACAAACAAGAATAACCAAAATCTTTAATTTCTCGTTCAAAAGATAATAACCAAACAATAAACAAAATAAGAAATTAGCCTGAAAGCTATGGCTTGTTTCCCATTCAGCAAAAAAGTATAACTGGTAATGAATAAGGTACAATTTCCATAACTCGGTATTTTTGAAAATTTTAAGGTTTTCATTTGTAAAAGAGTAAAGAGCTGTGCTACACTTTTCTAGTCAGCTTGACTTGTCAGAAGATTTTACATCAATATTGACAGTCTTAGCTCTTCCTTTTTGCCCTATCATATACTCAACCTTAAAAGGCAGTTACATTAAATTTATCTGTTCCTAAAAATGTAGACTAAGTTATATGGGCAAAGGTCCACATTGCATTTGAGGGCTGGGGTGGGGAGGGAGAGAAGTTACTCCTCAAAAGCAAAAATTCTGGTGCTAAGTATTTTACTTACCAATTTTATTCTTTCACAATCGAACACATCAATTTTAGTCCACTGAGCATCTGATTTGCCCCATCTCTTGATTTCTAACCTTAGTTATGATGATGTTTTCCCTTTTCCTAGTCCTTTTTACAAACTGATGGCAAAATGTAATAACCAGGGGGTGCCTGGGTGGCTCAGTTGGTTAAGTGTCTGCCTTCGGCTCAGGTCATGATCCCGGGTTCCTGGGATCAAGCCCCTCGTCGGGCTCCCTGCTCAGTGGGGAGTCTGCTTCTCTCTCTCCCTCTCCCTCTGTGTTGCTCTCTCTCTCAAATAAATAAAATCTTAAAACAAAAAAAACAAAGACAGTGTGACTGCTGAAATTGAACTTCTGACTCATAGACATTGCTACCATGAGCTAACTTGAGATGTTTGCCTACTAATATAAAAAACTTATCTTTGGTATATAATACGCAATTATGGGCTGCTAATTTGTAAAAACTAAATATATAAAAATGGAGAATTGCCTGAAGTAATTACAATCAATAATTTTAGAGCTGGAAGGAAATTTAACAATCATCTAATCCAAACTTAATTCCTAGATGAAAAGAATGAGGCACAAACAGATGGAAAGACTTGGCTAAAATCACACTTCTCATGAGTGCCAGAGCTAGAACTAGAGTTGGGTCTAATATTCCTAGGTGATTATTTTTACATTACACAATACTCATAGTTTAGAAATTTTATTATTTGGAAATTTATCTTCCAACAGATCTTTGTTAGAATTGTAAAACAACAACAAAAATGTTCAAATTCTAGTATCTATTCTTCCTTCCTAGTTCATGTACTGTTGAATAAATAGTTAAACTTTAGAAGGATAAGAGGTTAGGATCAAGGAAATGGACAATTTAAAGTGGATAAAATACAGATCTGATCATAATGCTTTCCTCTAATTCTGAAATAGGTTGATTTCACCATTCATGCTTAGATATTTGTCACTCACCTTTCAGACTTGCTTATACAAGGTTGTATGGTAACAGATCTCAAGATGTGGAGTTGATTCAATGACAAAGCTCATTTGAACACTTTTCCTTCATAGCTACTACTGCAACCATGAAATCAATTTCACAGGTTTCAGTCTCAGAGAGCTCATAATACATAATAATCTCAATCAATGAAAATAATAGGCAGCTTTCTGTTTATTCTTTAGACGAACTACATCTCAGATGGAAAGTAAGTAAGGGAGTAAAGCAAAAGTTAACCTAGGAGACGTTTTTTCACTGACAGGTTAAACATCAGTCCATAATTCATCAAGAGATCTACATTATAATGTATGGCATATTTAAGACACAAAACTTCATGAGACTTGAGGTGGCTGCTTACAACAAGAGCTTAAAGATATGGAAAAAAAGACACTTTATAAAAGGGAAAATTAAAATTGCAAGGCTAAATCAAAATGAAAATCTGAAAAGTTAAAGCATATTTGTTTTTATTTATAGACAGTTATCACATGAATTATAAAGAAGAAAAAGGATATCAGAATGGAGCTTGGGTAGATGTATGCATGCTATGGCTAAGAATAAACAATGTTCTTACATGTTATGGTTAGTGAGGACAGTATCAGTATAACAGGGAATTGTGACTATTTAAAAATATGGAGAACTGATTTAATCTGTACTTTAGAAATAACTTAATGTTATAAGTTGAAAAGAATTCAAAAGAATAACTAATACCAAATATACACCTGTGTATAAGAATTCAGAAAAGGCTGCAATCTGTAAAGTCAATCAGCTGTATTAAAAATGACACAAATCCAGAACAAGATGCATGTTATATAAAAAGGGACATTATAAGATTTACTTGCTGCATTAAATCCATGGTTAAATCCACAAAATTTCCTTTTAATTAACATTTAGACAGAAACATGCAAATAGTCTTAGGTTCTACTTAGAGACTTCCCCAAATCCGCTAAGGCTACAATATCCCCCTTTCAGGAGCTAAGCAGGTATTCGGGTAGCTGCTTCCTCCTCTGCATCAGCTCGGTTTGCATTAATTTCTGCGAGTGTTCGGCCGAACCGTGCCCATTCATCATTTCGGGGGACAGCAATCTGCTGTTAAAAGAAAGACAACGTTTTATATACACTGAAATAAATGATTATCTTACCCAGTATTTCGGTTTGTTTTCAAATAATTTTTCCATTAAAAAGTAATGCTGTAAATGGTCTTTCCATAATTACAGGGACTGTAACAATGCTTCACAACACATTTCAAAACAAAAGATGATGTTTGGGAAGTGTGTTGTGACAGCCTCAGAAATGCTTTTGCTGTTATCACCATCAGTACAAGAGAGAATAACAATGATACTCTGTAAATATAATTCCTATGTACTATCTCACAGATTTTGCTGGTGGGGAGGAATTCCTTAAAATTTTTTACTTCTTGCACTGTTCCAAATATGAAATAGTTTTTGAAGCATGCTTCAAAGAGCTGGTTTCTTATGAGTATTTATTTTTGTTTGGAGCATAAGATAACTGTTTTTGATATCTTAATCCCTTCATCAGAAGGTACATTATCTCTTACCACTTTAGTGATCTACAAATAGCTAAAGGGGAAAAGAGGCTCATGATGCTTTTGCCTCCATGAAGCATCCAATGACCAAAAATTTTTGGTAACTGTCATCATAATATTGGTGAAATCTCAACACTGCCATATTAGGGCACAAACTACTCAGTATAGCAAATGAATGTGCCTACTTCTTAATCTACCATATTAGATTAGATTGGATAGTGATATCCAATACGGTGGCTACCAGACACAGGTGACTATTCACATTTAAATTACTTAAAATGAAATAAAATATAAATTTAGTTCCTTCGTTGTGCTAGCCACATTTTTTTTTTAAAAGATTTTATTTATTTATTTGACAGAGAGAGACACAGCGAGAGAGGGAACACAAGCAGGGGGAGTGGGAGAGGGAGAAGCAGGCTTCCATGTGGAGCAGGGAGCCCAATGCAGGGCTCGATCCCAGGACCCTGGGATCATGACCTGAGCCGAAGGCAGACGCTCAACGACTGAGCCACCCAGGTGCCCCACTAGCCACATTTTAAGTGTTTGACAGCCATATGTGGCTAGTGACTACTAGATTAGTGCAGATACAGAGCAATTCCATCTGCGTGGACAGTTCAATTGGCTATTCTAAATGATTCAATCTACCTCCCTCCAGATCCAATTACTAGAGGCCACAGGGTGTCCAGAGGGGATGGGGAATCATAAGGCATAGCAAAAGAAACAGTGACTAAGGCTTCTTTTAGCTAGGGCTAAAAGGAAGGAAATTGCTCCTGAACATTGTGTATAGCCAACCCAAGTACAAAAAATGACAAAGAGCTGCAACTTATCCTGCTGGATTCAATGATAATGGCTTTGCAACAAGGTTCACAAGTCAAGATTCACATTTCACACAGTCATCAAATAACTCTCAAAGATACTACTTTTGATTTCTACTACCTGGCCCAAACAAATCTACAAATACAGAAAAATAAGAACTTAAATCTGTAAAGCCCCGAAGTCCGTAACACAAAGTCTCTAACTCAACTGTTAACTCCGAATTTCTTTTTCCTGAAGAGTTTCTAATTTCTAGTAATTTATGCTTCAAGAAATAAGGTACTTCCAATGTATGATATTATCCTCAAAGTCTGTTGCATGGAGACACAGAACATCCAGTTTAGAAAGAAAATTAATCTTAGGAGTTGCTTCTGTCGTGGAAAAAGTTTTATCTTTACAACCATATGGTTTATACCACTCATGAACCTTGAAGACTAGTTTTAGCCACAAAGATACCGTAACTACAATGCCCTGAAAGCTAAACAGATGTATCAAAATTATAGGTAGTGAGCCCCATACCTCTCCCACGTCATATATGACAATCTGGCCTTCAGAATCACCCACAGCAATCTCTCTTCCAGAATGGGTCCATCTTACACGATTAAGAGCAGGATTACCCTCCACAGAAATGCTGGCAGTTGGCACCTGAAGTCATTTAAAATATAGCGCAGTGTTAAAAGTTTCATCAAGATTTCTATAAACATGTAAAACTCTTCTTTCCTCCAATTGGGCTACGTTTTTTAAAACAAAGATGAAAATAGATAAAGAATTTTCCCAACTTTCTTCCTGTTCAGTGATACATTATGAATGACATTACAGTCAATCCTTGAAAATGGTTTGGGAAAATAACTTAAGTTCTTATATAAGAAATTCTCATATGACTGGATACATACATCATTTTGAAAGATCTTCTCTTTAATAAAGGATTCTTTGTTGTTATTTTAACTTTTTTAAGAAATCAAGCTGTTTGAAAACAGATGGCCAAAACCCCATTTTAAAGAAACATTTCAAAAGCCCTCATAAACAGATTATGGTTCAATTTTAGAGGACAGAAATTACTTTTGTAGCTTGTGACTCTGTCAGCTGAAACCTGTGATTTGATCCACAGCTCCTAGAAACAGTTCACAGTGAAGGTGCAGGATGGGTTTTTCCAAAGCTCTTATTCCCATAAACTGTAGAACAGGGTAGGATGATAGCACCAAGACAATGGCACCACCTCCCCGGAATCTGACTGTACTTCTCTCATGCTGAAGAAAAAGAAATTTATTTGCCACACACAGAGCAAACATCCAATGTCTGACTCAGACTGGAAGCACAATAAAATTTTTGAAACCTGATTAAAAATAATCCTTTTAATTGACACTAGTCATCCCCAGATGACTAATTTAACTCCTAGAATGCCAAAACTGTTACAGAGAAAAATTGTAATTTAGACATATTCTTTGAGTAAAGGATTATAGGAAAGACCTAAATTTAAGGGTAACCACAAATCTCAAACACCAAAACCCAAACTAAAAAAATGCAATTGGTACCTATCTAGGTAACTAAAGAAGTATAATTAAGCCCAACCATCTAGTCAGGGCTTAATACCTTTTCCTAGGAGTATCTGAATGTTCCTCTTCAAACTACTAAACCACGAGTTAGCACACTTAACTACTCTAACATTTCAAATCCATAACTTCCTTGCCCTGTATAACCAACTATTTTACTTCGAGGGATTTGGATGGCTGCCACCAGAAATACGAAGAAATGTGGGAAAGAGTGGGATGTGGGGTAAGGCACCAAGAGACTTTCCCCTCAGTAACTGTTTCTGACAGAACTGCTAAAACATTACTTCTTACCACCTCATATCAACACAGAATTCAAGGAATATTTTAAGCCTAAGTTGGTAAAAATGCACATACCTAAAAATAAGTAATAGCTATAGTTAAATTTCATTGCCAATAAGTGATTTTAGCATAGTAATTAGGAAATTTTGTGGTTTCTATATTCATTTTATAGTAACAATAAACACTGTGTTCAATCCTTCATCGAACAAGTCATCAAAATGCATTTCTCTTTCATTTAAATAAGTCAGGCTAAAACTAATGTTTATGGATGATAATACAATTCTGTCAGGGCTAAGAGATAATTTAGAAATTCAGAATTAAGGTTAACATACTTCAACAGTCTGAAACTATCTGCTTTGTAGCCTGCGAGTGAAAAATATCCCAGTTGCCTTATGAATGAGACTTTGCCAGGACATTACAGACATGATAGTGCTTTTCAGAAGTAAAAGGAAATGCCCCAGTGCTCTTGGCAACATTATTTCTCCCTTCAGTACTGCACAGCATGGTGTTTATTATTAAGGGTACAAAGCTTATTTGGTTTCTTTGTGATGAGCTACAATCACCGAGCCCTTTCACATTCCTTGGGATAAAAGAAATTTCACAAATTATTCAATAAATCTCCAGTTTTCTATTTTTCAATGCAATTTTTGTTATTTTCCTGCTCACCTCCGTGTCATTATTGAGATTCCACAAATCCAGCCTCCCCATGCCATCCACACAAGCAAACAGGGCTGGGTGGGTGGGTGACCACATAACATCATAAACATAGTCTGAATTATCTTCAAATGAATACAAAGGCTTGTTATTCTGAAAGGGAAAAGTTGATTCTTAGCATAGTCAAAATACAACACACATTCAATAGGTATGGATAACATTTTATGATATTTAACTCAGCCTAGAACAAGTTCCTCTTATTTGTTTCACTACAGAATTACCTGCAGTTATAAACTAAGAATCAACTATTGGATTACAGTTTCTTTTTAACTTGCAGACACCATACTGTTTTAAAAAAGGAAAAGAATGTGCTTCAAAAACATCTGTCCATGAGAAGATGCTGGGAGGATGATAGCAATGGCAGTTCACTTTTTGAATTCCTCTAACTCTACCCATAAACCCAAACAAAGCAATGAGGATAGCAAAACCAAAGATTCAAAGACAGTATGTACAACAAAATCAGGTGACCAAGCTCCAAATGTGAGTGAGTAGAAACAAACTTCTGCCAATAACAAGACCTACATGGTACAAACATCTGTGCAGGAAGAAGTGTGGAAAGGCCTGGGGCCTCTGACAGCCAGAGAACAGAACAGAAGAGCCTCATCGCTGACAGCAGATACTCACTGGACAGTGTCAGGGAATACGCTGAGTCTGAGAACAGCAGCAGAAACTAGGAGGGAGTTCAATGCAATTCTATTTGTAAATAAGTGCAAGCAGACTCCAATGTGATATAAGTAAAGTCTAAAGGTGCAGTCTGAGATCTACAAACTCTCAAAATTAACAAACCAAAGCTCCCTTTCAAGACAAAGTCTCACCAAAGAGAAACTGCTGGGAGTAGAATCAAAGTTGTAGCAGATAGCACAGTAGGGACAAAGGGAAAGAGAAGGCTCAGATAAAACTGGTGGAGAAAAACAGAAAAGGCACACCTCAGAAAGTACAAGATAGAGAAAGATAAATATTAACTTTGCAAAAAACACAGAAGAGAGAGCTTTAGCCTTGACTACGAAACTAGAAAAACTATCCTATGCCCATTCCACCCTTCTAAAAGTACAGAAAAACTCATTTCACTAGAAGACAATAAGCAACAAAAAAGGATCTTGGTTAAATCCCACACAAAGTTATTGTGGCAGATCTTCAATAATGGTGTCATGATAGTTAAATGGGAAAAGAATGGTAGACAAGATGGATTTGCACATGCACAAGAATGAAGACGAACCCCTCCTTCCTCATACCATACACAAAAAGTAACTCAAAATGTACTGGAAGTCCTAGCCACAGCAATCAGACAACAAAGAGAAATAACAGGCATCCAAATTGGTAAGGAAGAAGTAAAACTTCCACTATTTGGCAGATGACATGATACTGTATACAGAAAACCTGAAAGACCACCAAAAAACTGCAAGAAGTGATAAACAAATTCAGTAAATTCAGTAAATTCACAGGATACAAAATCGATGTACAGAAATCTGTTGTATTTCTATATACCAATAATGAAGCAGCACAAAGAGAAATTAAGAAAGCAATCCCATTTACAATTGCACCCAAAATAAGATACCTAGGAATAAACTTAACCAAAGAGGTGAAAGACCTGTACCCCCAAAACTATAAAACACTGATGAAAGAAACTGAAGATGACAAAGAAATGGAAAGACATTCCATGCTCATGGATTGGACGAACAAATATTGTTAAAATGTCTATAATTTGAACCAAAGTAACCTACACACATTCAGTGCAATCCCTATCAAAATACAGCACTTTTCACAGAACTAGAACAAACAATTGTAAAATTTATATGGAACCACAAAAGACCCCAAATACCCAAAGATATTTTGAAAAAGAAAAGCAAAGATGGAGGTACCACCATTCCAGACTTCAAGTTATATTACAAAGCTGTAGTCACCAAAACAGTATGACACTGGCACAAAAATAGACACACAGATAAATGGAACAAAAACAGGAGACCCAAAATAAACCCACAATTATATGGCCAATTAATCTGCAACATACCAAGAAAGAATATCCAATGGGAAAAAGTCTCTTCAACAAATGGCACTGGGAAAACTGGTCAAATACGTGCAAAAGAATGAAACTGGACCACTTTCTCACACCATACACAAAAATAAATTAGAGTGGATTAAAGACCTAAATGTGAGACATGAAACCATAAAAATCCTAGAAGAGAGCACAGGCAGTAACTTCTCTGACATCAGCTGTAGCAACTTTTTTTCTAGGTATGTCTCCTGAGGCAAGGGAAACAAAAGCAAAAATAAACTATTGGGACTACATCAAAATAAAAATCTTCTTCACAGTGAAGGAAACAATCAGCAAAACTAAAAGGCAACCAATGGATGGGGTGCCTGGGTTGCTCAGTCATTAAGCGTCTGCCTTCGGCTCAGGTCATGATCCCAGGGTCCTGGGATGGAGCCCCACATCGGGCTCCCTGCTCAGCGGGAAGCCTGCTTCTCCCTCTCCCACTCCCCCTGCTTGTGTTCCCTCTCTCACTGTCTCTCTCTCTGTCAAAAAATAAATAAAATCTTAAAAAAAAAAAAAAGGCAACCTATGGAATGGGAGAAGATATTTGCAAATGACATATTTGACAAAGGGTTAGTATCCAAAATATATAAAGAACTTATACAACTCAACACCAAAAAGCAAATAATCCAATTTAAAAATGCAGAAAACATGAACAGACATTTCTCCAAAGAAGATGTCCAGATGGCCAACAGACACATGAAAAGATGCTCATCATGACTTATCATCAGGGAAATGCAAATCAAAACTACAACGAGGGCCACCTGGGTGGCTCAGTCAGTTAGGCGGTTGACTTCAGCTTGGATCATGATCTCAGGGTCCTGGGATTGAGCCCCACATTGGGCTCCTCACTCAGTGGGGAGTCTGCTTATGCGCCCCTCCCTCTGCTTGTGCTCTCTCTGTCTCTCAAATCAATGAATAAAATCTTTAAAAAAAAACCGAAACAATGAGATATCACCTCACACCTGTCAGAATGGCTAAAATCAACAACACAAGAAACAGGTGTTGGCGAGGATGTGGAGAAAAAGGAAACCTCTTGCACCGTTGGCAGGAATGCAAACTGGCACAGCCACTGTGGAAAACGGTATGAAGGTTCTTCAAAAAGTTAAAAACAGGGCGCCTGGGTGGCTCAGTTGGTTAAGCGACTGCCTTTGGCTCAGGTCATGATCCTGGAGTCCCGGGATCGAGTCCCGCGTCGGGCTCCCTGCTCAGTGGGGGGTCTGCTTCTCCCTCTGACCCTCCCCCTTCTCATGCTCTCTCTCTCTCATTCTCTCTCTCAAATAAATAAATAAAATCTTTAAAAAAAAAAAAAAGTTAAAAACAGAGGTAACCCTATGACCCAGCAATGACACCACTGGTATTTACCCAAAGAATAAAAAAACACGAATTCAAAGAGATATATGCACCCCTATGTTTATAGCAGCATATTTACAATAGCCAAAATATGGAAGCAGCTCAAGTGTCCATCAACTGATGGATAGATACACACACACACACACACACACAAATATTATTCAGCCACAAAAAAGAATGAAATTTGACCATGTGCAATGACATGGTGGAGTTAGAGAGTATAATACTAAGCAAAATCAGTGAGTCAGAAAAAGGCAAATACCATATGATTTCACTCATATGTGGAATTTAAGAAACAAAGGGAAGAAAAAAAAGAGACAAACCAAGAAACACTCTTTAACTACAGAAAACTAATGGTTACTATAGGAAAGGTACATGGGGGAGATGGGTTACACAGGTGACGGGGATTAAGGAGTGCAATTGTGATGAGCACCAGGTGATGTATGGAATCGCTGATTCACTATATCATACACCTGAAACTAATATAACACTGTATGTTAATATAACACTGTATGTTAACTAACTGGGATTAAAATACAAACTCAAAAAAAGAAAAATAGGGCGCCTGGGTGGCTCAGCTGGTTAAGCGACTGCCTTTGGCTCAGGTCATGATCCTGGAGTCCCAGGACTGAGTCCCGCAACAGGCTCCCTGCTCGGCGGGGGGTCTGCTTCTCCCTCTGACCCTCTTCCCTTCTCGTGCTCTCTGTCTCTCATTCTCTCTCTCAAATAAATAAAATCTTTAAAAAAAAAAAAAAGAAAAAGAACTCAAAATGTATCACAAAACTAAATAAAGAGGTAAAAGTATAACTCTTAGGAGGAAGCATAGGAGTAAGTTGTTGTGAGCTAGGATTTGCCAATGGTTTCTTAGATATGAAACCCAAAGCACAAGCAACAAAAGAAAAAGTCAATAAATTGGGCCATATCAAAATTAAATACTCTTGTGCTACAAACAATACCTTCAAGAAAGTGAAAAGACAACCTATACAATGGAAGAAAATATCTGGAAATCATTTGATAAGTGATTTATATCTAGAACACTTACAACTCATTTATTAAAAAAGGAAAATAAGCCAATCAAAAAATTGGGCAAAGAATCTGAACAAACATTTCTCTAAAGGAGATCCACAAACAGCAAATAATCATTTGAAAAGATATTCAACATCATTATCCATCAGGGAAATGCAAATTGAAACCACAAGGAGATATCATTTCACACACTAGGATGTCTATAATAAAAAGGACAGATAATAGCAAGTGTTGGTGAGGAGGTGAGAAATCAGAACCCTCACACATGCTGATGGAAATGTAAATTGGTGCAGCTGTTTTGAAAAAGTTACTCAAATGCTAATTAGAGTTAACATATGACCTAACAATTCCACTCCTAGGTATATACCCAAGAGAAATGAAAACATATATATACACAACAAAAATGTACATGAGTGTTCACAGCAGCATTATTCACAACAGCCCAAAAGGGTAAACAACCTAAACATTCATTAACTAATGAATGGATAAACAAAAAGTGGTATATCCATATAATGGGATAGTATTTGGCCATAAAAGGAATGAAGTACTGATACATGCCACACATGGATGAACCTTGAAAATATGCGAAGTGAAAGAAGCCAGTCACATTTTGTGATGCCATGAAATGTCTATAACAGGAAGTTTAATAGAAACAGAAAGTAGGTCATTTCCAGGAGCTGGGTGGAGGGAAAGGAGGAGTGACTGCTAATGGACTTAAGGTTTCTTTCTGAAATTTGAAAATGTTCTAAAATTAGACAGTGATGATAGTGCGTATCTCTGTGAATCTAAGAACTATACACTTTAAAAGGGTGAATTTTATAGTGTATGAATTATATCTCAATAACACTTATTTTTAAAAAAGACATAAAGTGATAGACAGAAATTAACAAAGATATACCTATAAAGGCAGCCCCTAAAGAAGAAAACCAAAGCAATACTGTAGAATACAAAAAATAGTAAGAGAACTCTCCTAAAATAAAAGACAGCTTGAAACTACATATTTAAGAGTATCCTGTGCATCTAGGACAATCAACCCTTTAAAGAAAAAGAAAAAAGGACGCCTGCGTGGCTCAGTTGGTTGAGCGTCTGCCTTCGGCTCAGGTCATGATCCCAGCATCCTGGGATCGAGTCCCGCATTGGGCTCCCTGCTCAGCGGGGAGCCTGTTTCTCCCTCTGCCTGCTGCTCCCCCTGCTTGTGCTCTGACAAATAAATAAAATCTTTAAAAAGAAAGAAAAAGAAAAAAAATTTGATCACCCAAGTTTTGTAAGACCAGGTCACAATTAAGGAAAAAAAAATCAGATTGTCATCAGACTTTCTGACAACAATGCTTTTTGCCAGAAGACGACAGAATAATATATTTAAGGTAATAAAAAAACAGCGTAAGTCATGGATTTTATATACAGCCAAACTGACCTCTGTAACCCAATAGGCTCTTGTGAATATGAGAATAATGCATCCACAAGCACGCTACTGCAAAATGAGCTTCAGATGACCAAAAAAACTGAGGAGACAACAACATAAGGACAGGGAGATACCAAGTGATTCATGAGGGTAAACTCTTCTTTACAGAAGTATAAACAATCTACAACTATACACAGCAGTATGAACAATACAGTAAGAATGCAAAATCTAGACTGTGAGAAACTCAACAGGACAACCAACCTGGTTTCTTCTTCAACAACAAGGAAGCAAGAAGAGAGGGAAGGAAGCCCTATCTTAAGAGAGGAATTCAAAAGATGTGTCAATTGCAAATACATGGACCTCATTTGGATCTTGGTCAAACAAATAAATAGTAAAAAAAAAAAAAATTAATTAAATTGAACACTGATTGGCTATTTAATGAAACTAAGAAATCACTGTTTATTTTGGGGGGTGTAATATAGAGTATCATAGCTATTTTTTAAGACTTTATTTTTTAGAGGGGTGCCTGAGTGGCTCAGTCGGTTAAGCGTCTGCCTTCGGCTCAGGTCATGATCCCAGGGTCCTGGGATCGAGCCCCACATCGGGCTCCCTGCTCTGCGGGAAGCCTGCTTCTCCCTCTCCCACTCCCCCTGCTTGTGTTCCCTCTCTCACTGTGTCTCTATCAAAAAAATAAATAAAATCTTAAAAAAAAAAAAGACTTTATTTTTTAGAGATACATACTGAATATTTGTAGATGACATAACCTATCTGGGTTTGCTTTAAAATCCAGGGGTAGAGGGGCACCTGGGTGGCTCAGTCGTTAAGCATCTGCCTTTAGCTCGGGTCATGATCCCAGGGTCCTGGGATCGAGCCCCACATCGGGCTCCCTGCTCGGCGGGGAGCCTGCTTCTCCCTC
Organism: Neomonachus schauinslandi; assembly: GCF_002201575.2. Taxonomy (NCBI): domain Eukaryota; kingdom Metazoa; phylum Chordata; class Mammalia; order Carnivora; family Phocidae; genus Neomonachus; species Neomonachus schauinslandi. The sequence goes on along the minus strand of NC_058405.1, from coordinate 133,244,475 downwards.
TCCCACTCCCCCTGCTTGTGTTCTCTCTCTCTCTGTCAAATAAATTAAAAAAAAATCTTTAAAAAATAAAATAAAATCCAGGGGTAGGGAGGGAATGTACATGAACTGTCTCAAACAAGACAGGTCATGTGTTGATAACCATGGAAGCTAGGTATTGGGTACCATGGCTTCATTATACTCTTCTCTTTGATTTTGTATCTACTTGGAATTTTTCATAAAAAAGAGTTTAAAAATATTTAAAATTTTCCTTCAGATATTATAGTAAATGTCAAGAGCATGGCTTAATAGCCAAAAATGTTTGCTTGTAATTAAGAAATTTTTCACAAAACTTAAAAGTAAGCTAGAAACTGAAACTAAGAGGTTTTTTTCCCTCTCAAGATCACTACTTTCTATAACTCTCTTTGGCAACAATACCAAATGAAGTCTCACTCTGAAGTAGTGGTTTTCAACATAGGATGGGCATCGCATTCATCTGTAGAGCTTTTTAAATTCCACATGCAGCCACACCCATCAGACAATTCATCAGTGTTTCTGGTGTTGCTGCACTAGTGATTCTGATGCACACCATGATTAAGAGCCACCATGCTAAGGTATATTATTCCTGAGGTGATAGTGTACTTCCTCAAGAACATCCCATTTTTAGACAATTTTATGGTCTCCAATCAAGGACTTAAAACAGTTGTCAAAATCAAAATCATGTTCACATGCTCAACTCTGTAAGCATATATATTGGCCTACATAATTTTCTAAAGAAGGGGTTATCAACAGAAAAATGGGTAAAAGATTTGTACAGGAATGTCACAAAATGGTCAAAAAACACATGAGAGGTTTTTGACCTCATTAGTCTCAAGGTAATGCAAAATAAAACCACAATGCAATGCAACTACACCTATCAGAATTATTAAAATGAAAAAAAGGTAGAAAATATCCAGTGTTGAGAAGGCTGCAGAACAAAGGGAGATTTTATATGCTACCAGTGGATTACAAACTGGTAAAACCATTTTGGAAAATTGTTTGGCAATATCTACTAAAGCAGAATGTAGGCATATCTTATGGCCAAGTATTTCACTCCTAGATATATGCCCAATAGAAATGAGTGCTTATGTCCATCAAAAAGACATCTACAAGTGATTCATGAGGGTAAACTTTTTCTTTTTTTTAAAGATTTTATTTATTTATTTGACAGAGACAGACACAGCGAGAGAAGGAAAACACAAGCAGTGGGAGTGGGAGAGGGAGGAGCAGGCTTCCCGCAGAGCAGGGAGCCCGATGTGGGACTCGATCCCAGGACCCTGGGATCATGACCTGAGCCTGAAGGCAGACGCTTAACGACTGAGCCACCCAGGTGCCCCAGAGGGTAAACTTTATAGAAGTATAAACAATGCTAGTAGCAGCACTATTCATAACAGCCCCAAACTGGAATCAACCCAAATACTATCAGCAGTAGAATGGATAAATTGTGATATACTTACATAATGGAATAGTATACAACCGAGAGAACAATCTACAGCTCTACTCAACAATATGAATGAATCTCACAAGCATAATGTTAATAAGCAAAAGCACCCAGCCACAAATAAGTAAATATTATATGATTCCATTTTTATAAAATATGAAACAAGTTGTATGCAAATTAGATTAAACTTATTTATGTCTTTTTTTAAAAAGATTTTATTTTGGGTGGGGGTAGAGAGCACAAGCAGGTGGAGCAGCAGAGGGAGAGGGAGAAGCAGGCTCTCCGCTGAGCAAAGAGCCCAACTCGGGGATAGATCCCAGGACCCTGGGATCATGACCTGAGAGATGCTTAACCACTGAGCCACCCACGCGCCCCAACAGAATCTCTTTAAAAAGAAATAATCCCAAGGTCAAAAATATCTTCCTATATAACCTGACTGAAAATATGAACTTTTTGAGAAGGAATGTTTCTATTAAAAGCAATGGAAATACAAAGAAGCAGAGTCTTAAAAGAAAAATGAAGACAGTACTCAATTCAAGCATTGTCCAGGAGAGAGTCTCAGCCAATGGATTCTAAGAATTACCACCCATGGCAAGGCTATCTCCATGTGAAAATGAATGAATCACACTATCTTTGCTTGATGCCATTAAACATTCAAATTAGAAAACTTCTTTTGTTCCAATTCCTTGCTCACCAAGCAATCTTCTGATTATAATTTGGCTTCCCACGTGAGTTGTCTACAGGGAAACAATGAGCTGGTCAGGCCAGCATGAGTATCTGGGTCTTCTGGCAGTTGTTTCTCATTGTTAAATTAATAAATTGACCCTCTCCATATCAGTGTTTTAGAAGCCTTTTAGTTCCAGTCAGCACTCCCTAGCTAATCACTCTAGTAGACTGACAAGACTAAGTTTCCGAATATGCAAAGAACAGTCTGGGTACTGGCCAGCAGCAGGTTACTATAGTAAATGCTAACATGGAGGACCGGATCCCAGCCTTCCCCAAGAAACACTCCAAATTCGAAGCATTTTTTCATTTGAACTTGTCTAATACGTGCACAGTTGCTATTCCAAGCATTAGGAGAATCTCTTTAACCCTGTTTTAAATGCTGGTGTTCTCTGAGAGTTAAATAATGAAGCTATTAAAATATAAAAGAGGATTTAAGACATCAGAGATTGTGAAAAAAATTTAAGGTGTATACGGACTACTGAAGTCTGAAAACTACCTACTCTAAGAAATTACCCCATTAATGATTTTAACCTCAACACTTAATGGTAAATAGAGTCCTGACAGGCATTTGTTCTGAGACTAGAATATACTGTACATACATGAAAATATATTGGTCCCAATTAAACAATTCTATTACAAAGTAATTTGTAACAAGTATGGTTAAATATGGTAGGACGTTAAGCTAATTTACCAGGTCTACCCCTAATCAAGTTCTTACAGAATCCTCTGGTTACCTTCCAGTAGTTTCACTCCTCACGCATTCTTCCTACCATTTTTCAGGGCTGCCAAAGTACTTCTGTTGTGAATTTTCAAATTTGGCATTTTGAAAGGTAATAGTGTCTTCCAAATATATTAGAAGCCATGTCTTGGTTGGTATAAACTTTACCAAAATGTGGAAAATCTTCTACCTCTGTTTATATTCCTTACTAAAAATAACTGAGTTTAAAAAAAGTCATGAAAACAATTTGATGACCCAGAACTCTGTCACTGCATTATAAATTCCTGACTAGGCAAAAAGTAGACACTGACTACAGAAGTAGATTACTTTAAATTTGAGGCAGTGTCGGGCGCCTGGGTGGCTCAGTTGGTTAAGCGACTGCCTTCGGCTCAGGTCATGATCCTGGAGTCCCTGGATCGAGTCCCGCATCGGGCTCCCTGCTCGGCAGGGAGTCTGCTTCTCCCTCTGACCCTCCTCCCTCTCATGCTCTCTGTATCTCATTCTCTCTGTCTCAAATAAATAAATAAAATCTTTAAAAAAAAAAAAAATTTGAGGCAGTGTCAAACTGAGATTTCTGGGATTTTTTTAGAGAACTTATAAAAAGGGAGAAAAAGGAGGAATCTTTTTTTTTTTTTGCACCTGTGAAGAATATTGCTGGCAGTTTTATTTTTTTAATTAATTAATTTATTTTTATTAACATATAATGTATTATTTGTTTCAGAGGTACAGGTCTATGATTCATCAGTCTTACACAGTTCACAGCGCTCACCATAGCACATACCCTCCCCAATGTCCATCACCCAGCCACCCCATCCCTCCCACCCCCCTCCACTCCAGCAACCCTCTGTTTTCTGAGATTAAGAGTCTCTTAAGGTTTGTTTCCCTCTCTGGTTTCGGCTTGTTTCATTTTCTCCTCTCTTCCCCTATGATCCTCTGCCTTCTCAAATTCCACATATCAGTGAGATCATATGATAACTTGTCTTTCTCTGATTGACTTATTTCACTTAGCATAATACCCTCTAGTTCCATTCACGTCGTTGCAATGGCAAGATTTCATATTTTTTTGATGGCTGCATAATATTCCATTGTATATATATATACACCACATCTTCTTTATCCATTCATCTATTGATGGACATCTAGGCTCTTTCCATAGTTTGGCTATCGTGGACATTGCTGCTATAAACATTGGGGTGCACATGCCCCTTCGGATCCCTACATTTTGTATCTTTGGGGTAAATACCCAGTAGTGCAATTGCTGGGTCGTAAGGTAGCTCTATTTTCAACTTTTTGAGGAATCTCCATACTGTTTTCCAGAGTGGCTGCACCAGCTTGCATTCCCACCAACAGTGTAGAAGGGTTCCCCTTTCTGAAAAAGGAGAAATCTTGTTTTGCTATTAGGGCAGAGCCAGATCTTAAAGGATACAAAGATACAACAATTTTTAGTAACTCATTCCTTCTAGTTTATGCGGGCTCAATCCCCTGAGTCAGAAAACCCTTAAAAAAGTAGAGGCCAAAAAGAAAAACATTTAAAGTCTGTTAAATTCACGAATGTGAAGATACTGATTTAAAAAGCTTAAAATGGAATTGGAACAATGTTTCTGAAGAGATTGCCTCCTGGGGTGCCTTCATGGCTCAGTCAGTTAAAAGACTGACTCTTGGTTTCAGCTCAGGTCATAATATCAGGGTCATGAGATCAAGCCCCGTGTTGGGCTCCAGGCTTAGCAGGAGTCTGCTGGAGATTCTCTCTTCCTACTCTCCTTATGCCCCACTGCGCCCTGAAAAAACACCCCAAAAAAAAAAAAAATCACCTGCCTATTATTCATAACCATTGTGTTGGAGAGCACAGAGACTCTATCAAGTTTTTTGGCAGGGTAGAAATAAATACCAGCAACACAAGTACCATGAAGTATAAATCCAAGATCAAAACAGTGACACTGGGAGCCATGATATAACCGAATAACAAAATATTTACTCAGCAGATTGTTGCTGTTCTAGCCTTCATAGAGAATTACTTGTGTGCAGAAAAGTTAGAATAAAAGATAATCTTCTGATAAAGTTTTAGAGGGCCCTTAAACATGTATAAAAACACTCTGTTCTCTGTTGGCTCATCCTTTGGCCACTAACACTGGAGAGGTATGTACATGAGTATGTGTGTGGAGGGAGGAGACACACGTATCACAGTTGAATGAATAAATGAAGCACACAGAGGGAAGCAATGCCTAGCTCAATTAGCAAAGAAAGAGATATGCCTTCCTGTCATTCTTTTTTTTTTTTTTTTTTTTTAAAGATTTTTTTTTTTTATTTGAGACAGAGAGAATGAGAGACAGAGAGCATGAGAGGGAGGAGGGTCAGAGGGAGAAGCAGACTCCCTGCCGAGCAGGGAGCCCGATGCGGGACTCGATCCCGGGACTCCAGGATCATGACCCGAGCCGAAGGCAGTCGCTTAACCAACTGAGCCACCCAGGCGCCCCTTCCTGTCATTCTTATTCAGAAGGCAGTTCTATGTTGAAATACAGCAAAATACCAGAACAAAAAATACCAACCACCAATCAACCAGCTGTGTGAGTACCACAAAAGCAAGCATCAATCAGTCTGCTATCACAGACATAAGTTCTGTTCTTGTTTAGGCAATGAAGAGGAATTCTTCACTTTCCAATCCTGCTGGTAATATATGCAAGGATGGAAGCCTCAAATTTAAAGCTAAAGACTGGCAAGTGAAGCCCTGAGATATTAAAATAAATCTACAAATTTATAAAAGATTCTTTTCAATTACTGAAAAAGGAAGCTGGCCAACAACCTAACAAAGATGTCTTCCGTGTCTATATAAAGGACTACCAAGGTGAAAGCACATCAAGAAATATAGCTACTTGTATGGTTACCTGCAGCCTATGCAGAAATAGTTGGCTTCATCTCTCCTATTCTACACCTTGCTTTGGTTTTACGAGCTAGATTATACATTTCTTTGCTTATGGTTGTAAGAATCTTCTTCTTCTACACTTTTTCACTGGAAATTCTCATTAAAAAAAACAAAAATTCAAGAACAATCCAAGAAAGAAAACATGATTGATTAAATGCATTCAGGGCTCTGTCTGATCCCCATGAAAGAGGAAGTGAACATTACTAAGTGCCTATTACATGTTAGACACTGTGTTAAGCACTTTTCTATATATTTCCTTCATTAGCCTTAAGTGCTATTTTTATGCTCACTAATGCCAAACATGAAAATGCTCAAATTTAAAAGGCAAGCTTTTAGAGGCAGAGTTTTCTAACTCACTTCATATTACATTGAAAGAAAGCATCATGAAAGAACAAGAGTGGACAGTAAGTCCATCCCAGATTTCTGAGGCCAACCTTTGATATATAAATATGAGTTCACTGTAACAGTAAAGAACATCTCTTAAGACCACTAGGTTTCCTCAAAGAAGCTGAAGAACCAAATAAGGTTTCTAAACTCTGTCTCATGGTAATCTATTCAAAAAGTCAACATTTGGAGTAAGGCAAATAGAAACATGAAAAAATACAGCTTAAAATTTAACTTCATTTAAATAGAATCTGATATTTTGATTATGCAGCTTTGCCAACTACAATGTAATACTGCAGAAAAGCCAGACAGAAAAGTCAAGGCTTCTTAAATTTAATATGGGGTCAAATGAAACTATAAGGCCTATCACAAGAAGTAACATTCCGTACTTGGATTTGCCTTGAGACTTTCACTGGAGCAGGGCAATGTCACATTTATCTGGAATTGCTAGATGATCAGGAATCACTTTTAACACAGTAGGTTTTTCAAATAACTGAAGCTAATTAAAAGTAAAAAAAAACTAATTTTTTTTATTATGGAAAACAAAAATATATATTCATCCCTGCCTTTAACAATATTTCCTTAATGATTTAAGTTTGTTATTAGAGCCTTATTGTATAGGACTTATTGTACATCCATTATCTGTCTTTTCTCCATTTTCCAGCAGCTCCGGGAGCCACTGCAGCCTCTAAAAGCTCTTCCAAGAGCAAATGTATGGCTTTTGTGCTGGGCTATACACAGCTATGTAAGGTGCTATGAAAGATACTCAGGTGCTTTTTCCCGAACTCAATTCAGAGTAAACAGTTCTGTGCTTTAAGAGCCTGAAATGGGAAGACTGGTCTTTGGTTACGTAGGGTTAACATATTTGTCAGCACACTTTTATGAAAACTACAACATCCAGTGGCTCACTCACGTTCAGTATAACTTCTTAGCAGGTTTGATCTATCAATGAATCATTCTAAGCTATTAGAAAGCTTTTCGCCTTTCCTGTGTAGTATTAGAGTACCACCTTGTGTCAGAAACCCAAGGAAATGAGCAGCCATCTGGTGTTTTTAGATACCTTAGTTGTCCAAAGTTTTACTGTCCAGTCAAATGACGAAGTGACAAAAAGATGTGAGAAGTCCACTGCTCCAACAGCTGCATGACAATGGATACCAGTAATTGGTCCTTGATGTCCCTCAAACATCTCACTGATTCCAGCTTTGCTATTTCATAAAAGTGAAAATATTAGGAAAATCTCTTGGAAGTAGACTGCTTATAAATACATCTTATTAAGGATTATATATCAGATTTTTACATAATTTCAACCAACCTAACTCTGTTCATAACACATCAGAGTAACTTATGTTGAGTGTTACTCAATCCAGATTTGATAACACTACTAAAACAGTAAGTACAGTTTGAACTATAAACATGCTTGTTGACAATACAACTCACAAGTCCAATTATCTGAGGTGATGGAATAGAGACAAAGGGAGGCTATATGTAAGAGAGAAAATCTGGGCTACTATTTTTATATCAAAGGCTTTGAAGTGAAGGTGATCTGTATTTGAGATGAAATCTGGACACTCCATTTTTCTTTTTTAAGGAAGCAATTGATAAGGTACAGCTAGACAATTTCAAAACAGATTGAACAGCAGGAGAAATACTAGTCAATTTAAAATGTGTACGTGACATTACTACACAATTATCAGGAAGATGAACTAAAGCTCAAAGTCCAAATAAATCAAAATGGAAAAACGGCTGAAAATCTTATTTACAACTTTAAGGGTCAGTATGTGGCATGTGCATATTATATTTGCAACTGCTGAAAGCTACTTCCTACCATTAACTTCTGTGAGTACATGCATACATACAAAACCATAGCACACCACAACCCGTAAGATCCAGAACATATCATGATCCAAAATAACCTTTTATTTTAAAAAGTATTTAAGTTTTAATTTTATATACCTGAACTCAAATACAATTTGTCAAAAATAATGAGTGGCTCTATGACAAATTTCTACTTAAACAAGGGGCAATTTGTTTTAATGAGACTATTAAAGGAAGAAATTTAAATAATTGCAAATTCCAGTTTAGATTTACCTGCCATGGCGGCATGCTGTGTACACCGAACCTTCTTCACTCCCAACAACAAAGTTGTTGACATCTCCAACAGGGAAGGACATAGATGTCACAGCTACTGCCTTTGACTGTTTATGAACCAATTCCATGCTATCCTATGTAGAAAAAATTGAGGATATTATTTTCTAAGTTTGCAACTTTTAATTTTCTAAGAAACATTTCTAGTTTTAATTGGTTTATAAACAATTCTTTTATTATAATACTTATACAAATTTACTTTGATTAAATGAAGTAGGTTTGAAAATAAAGTATTTCATGACAAACTATAACAGGTTAGATTTATAAGCTGTTATCATAATACTATTATAAAACATTTATGAAAAAACATAAGCTGGGATTTACATGGACTTAAAGAATAACATTTGTCTCAAAATTTCAGTTTTCCAAGTTTAACCTACCTGTGGATGGGAAAGCATGTCCAGACTCCATGAACAAATTTTTCCATCAGTAGATATGCTAATCAGATTATGAGCATTTTGTGTTCCAACAACATTTACACAATATACTGGATGCTAAAGAGATGTTAAAAGACATTTTCTGAGATTATTTTGCCAAAAAGATGGAACCATTTTTATACTAAAATCACAGGTATTCTGTTTCACATCAAAACAGTCTCATATCTTGATGGTATTTTTAATGTGAAGTTTGATGCTATTCTGTTAATTAATAAAAGCTTGTCTCAGAAGATAGATGAGTTTTTAATAAAACAGATTTCTAAAAATACAAAAAAAAAGGCCTTCATTTTTGGTGGCCAACTGATGAAGAATTCATACATGAAAGGAAACACATTCTGAGACTACTCTGATGGACACTACTAAGCATTTAATGGTGAAGCAGCACAAAAGTCTAATGGAAATAACCTCTTTACTACTTACTGTGTGTGCAGCAGCTGACAGCGGAGTTCTCTGCACTGGAGTTCTTTTATTGCTACGGTTATCCCACAGCACAATTTGGCCTGAATATGTACCACCAACAACCAGATTTGGATGAAATTTTGCAAATGTAGCAGACATCACAGCTGACTGTAAATAAGTAAGATTTCTATACTTAAGGTTCAAATGGAAGAAGCCTGATAAGTTATAAAAATAAATCTACACACAAACATTTTCCCTTTTATTGTAAGGTATTAGAGATTATAAAAAGAGTAAATTAATTCGTTTAAAAATTTCATTTTATTTCAGAATATAAAAATATACCTTTAGTTTTTGCTTAAGTCAAATGTAATGATTGTTTACATAAATGTATTCAAACAATTTATAAAGAAAGCAAAAAAAATATTTTGTTTGATTACAGTATTAAATCAAAAGACAACTGGCTCTAACAGTAATCTGACAACAGAGTATAAGCTAGTTTTGACTCAGTTAAGCATTTTTTTCAGAATTATGATTATTAAAAGATAACTTATGCAACTAGAAAAGGCTTGCAAATTCTAACCTTCCACTAAACTCACTTTAAAAATCTGCATCTGTTTCCTACTTCAAACATATGTTTCTATTTAAAACTATCTAGTTCCAACTCCTCAGGCCATGTATAAGTAATTCAGTGGGCTGACCGTCTAATTGTTTTTTCAGCAAATAAGTTCATGAGAAACTCCCTGTAGAGAAGACATTTTATAAAAGATTCCTTTTATATAATCAATCACAATAACAGAAAATCACAACTGCAAAGGACTTCAGGTGTGATTAAACATAAGAGATGTCAGAAAAGCTACAAAAGGCTGATCATGTTGAACTGAAAAGTCTTCAGTTTTCTGTTAACATCTGTTTGCAAATATGAGGTGGTTTAGTAAATGCCAATCCAATGAAATCATTATGTTGACAAGAAAAGAAAAAAGGCACTTGTCTAAATTCATTAATGAATTCTTAAACTTAGGGAAGACTGTTAAAACACCATCTTACCTGGCAGTGAAACACATATTCTGGGGTAGTTTTTTTGTATTTCATATTCCATACAAGGGCTACACCATCAGGTTCATGAGGAGCATCTTCATTGTTATTATAAGAAGCCACGAGTAGCTCTGGATACTGCTCACAAGAATCAAGTGGGGAAAAAATTGCTACGCATAAGAAATGTTTCACACTCTTAGTGACTCAACTATTTTTATCAAATTATTTTGAAAATACAAATACTTAACATTTCCCCAAGAAAGGTGTCACGAGAGTTACGATTACTGGGGTGTTAGTAAAACTCTAAATTAGTATAGTTAGTGATTAAAAGTGTTTTAACATTAAAACATTATTAAAACACATTGCAATTTTAACCAAAGAATATGGTGAGCAACTGAAATTAGTAAACCTGGGTTGTGGCATAAATTCAATCTTGAGTTTTAAATTAAATGATGTTTCCAATCCTTTCTTCCAAAGTATTTAAGATAAAATGAATACAATAACAGAACCATCATCCATTATTACTCTAAATGACACACACTGATTTAATTACACAAAGTCTCCATAATTAAAAGTTCTTGTTAATTTTAATTTAAAAATGAGTAACCAATTTTGTTACAATTTACCTGAGATGACCAATCCAAACAACTAACAACACGATGCTTTGACCAACGTTCATCAAAAAATTGTCGATTTAATGACAGTTTAGCACCTGCTTGAATCTCTCTACAGAAAAAAACCAAATCCAAAAAAAGATCATGTTACAACTTCTCACTCTTGATCTGAAAGTAATTTAAGTAACCTTAAAGTAACATTGCTAAAGCCATAATTTTAGCAATTAAACATTACCCTTCTTTGTCTTCCAAATCTCTTCCACTGTAGTCAAAGAAGATGTTAATCTGCTCAGAAAGTGCTCTTTCTACAATTCTTGTAGAATGGTCAAAGAAACTTAAAAATTCCTCTGAGTGTAAGATTTGTTGCTTTTCTTCTTCAGTCAGCTCATGAGGGGGAGCTGAAAAACAAATATTTTCCTGAAGTCAGTCTAATTTACGTCCGTCAAATCCTGTCAATTCACTATCAGTTTGGATCAATGAATGCCACATATTTTTTTCCAACCAGATTCACCTCTTTCATTTAGAGCATTGTAGTCTACTTTAACACATAAATAACAAAAAAAATTTTAATAAGAATCAACAAAATTTTTAAAAGTTAATTCTTTAAGATACCTTTACTATCATTTTCTTCATCTTTCTTTAAAGTTTTCTCTTCTTCGGGTTCAATAGGTGGTTTAGGAGTCACTACGTCATCTTCTTCCTCTTCATCTGAAAAAAACCAGAAAAACACAAAAATTATTATGAAAATAACTGAACTTTTGAGCAACAGTTCAGAAGGTATACAACTAACTTTACATAAACACAAAAGTAAACCACTGATAAGACAGAACAAGAATAATATGAATTTTATCAACACAATTTTAAAGAAAGAAATAAGTGGAACTTCTTGGTGTTTATACATACCTATGTGGTACCTCTAATAGTCATTCCAAATTTTGTAGCACGTAAACTGAATTAAGATATATAAGCAACTAGGACAAATTCCTCATGGAAATCTCTAAAAGCTTGCAAGCATTTATCATTCCAGACAGAACAACATGCAACTCCTGCATAGTTTTATGTAGCATGCTGACACATTAATGCTGTAGAATGAAGAAAATCAAATGTCTAAAATAGCCTACAGAGCTGGCTGCTTACTTGTGATCTGAAACCATCAGCGTCTAATGGGTCTTCATATGGCATAAAGACAGCTTACATTAACTCTCAGATTGCTATTTGAGAGGCAGATTTTAAAGATAATAGCTATGAGACCACATTTTCTATTCTGTCATTTTAAATGCAAGTCTCATTATCTACCGTTGCATGATGTGGCAATAAGCACTTAAAATAATGTTTTCTTAACTTGGAACAAAAATATATATTGAGATAATATACAATGTTTATAAGAAGACTTTATTACTAAATCTCCTCTCCAAACCAAGAACTAACTTAAAATCACTTACTTTAAAATGTTATAGAGCATACAACTCTGCATACCTTCTCTTTTACTATATACTGAGACAGATTTTTATGAGGAAAATGCTTATTTTTATTGCCTAAACAGATGTGTCATTTGTCTATAAGGGAATGGCAGCAGGCGTCTGCAGCAGAGTGCATCTTAAGTAATGAGGGCCTATTCAATAAGGGGACTTGTTATTTATAGTCATTTCCCTGACCCATGTTCAAAATTATCTAAAGCACACATACATGCTCCATACACAAAAGAATGGTCAAGGATGGGAACCAGCTGCCAAGTCATGGTCCCAGCAGCCAGGCCAGCTGACTAGATAGCAACAACCAGATGGCACTGCTGGGATTGTGTCTTTCTGCTACAAGGTGGCAAAGGGATGGCACAACATTCTTCCGCTTGGCTGCTTCCAATCCCATCTCTCCCCAATGGTGAGACTGTGCAATTACCCACACTCCAGGAGGCCTACAGATAAGCCTTTACCCTGCAAACAAAATGCAGCTTGTAGGCCACACCAGCTGCCAAACCACACACATAGTGTTAGGTTCGGAGAGCTATGAAAATCTTTCAAAGTCTATAGTATAAGCAATAAAAATATAGCTGTACCTGTAGGAAAGAAAGCCTTAAATGACACTGTATAATGCACACAATGATACAACCTCCAACTTAATCAAAATGATAATGACGTATGCCAATCCTACATTACTTGAAATTGAGCGATTTTTACGTTCTGACAAGTTTACAGAACTAGGATAAATGGCACGAATGATTTCAATATATGCTCATACTTTTGAACCAAATGGTGAAGGTTAAAATTTTTCCTTTCAAGGGCCTCAATCAGCCACAAAGGAAAACAGTAATCACTGTCTTTTCAGCCAGCCCAACCGCATTTGTCAGCCCTTTCTCTGTCAATGCAGCCAGAGCAATCAACCTGCCAAACATTCAGAATGGAAAAACAATCTGAAAATACAGGGTATAATGCACCTGCCAGTGAAAATGGCCATTTCAAGAAAAGCTAGTGATCTCAGTGACCCCGCTGAGGAGGCGGTGGTGCAAAGGGGAAAGAACACGTAAAAGAATTCTTAGTGATCGCCACTCTCTTGCACATTGACACTTCCTTACAAAGCATGCCAATTACAGCTTTTGTGCTACTTAAAAAAATGAAAGCTTTTTTGGGGCAAAATAATCACACAGAAACAGAAAGACAGTACTCCTTTTTAGATGAATTCTCATATACAACAGATTATTAATCTGAAAACAGTATAACTGGTGACAATTCTATACTGTACTGCTCCAACATGATGAAATTCTACCATAAAATCACCTGTAGGTGTAATGTAATAAAACAGTTTAATTACATGTAACTCAGAGGTTGACTTTTAGAATAATGATATATTTAAACAAATTAAAAATTGAGTCTGAGAATATATATATATTTTTTCATTTTCTGGCTATCAGTTATCCTAACCAATTTTGTTTACTAGCAGGGTTTACGGTATGTAAATCCTAAAATCAAAGAGGGGGATTTTGAGACACCCTGGACAGGTCTTCTTGAGCACTGTGAATTATAAATTACAGCCTCCTAGCCACATTGTATTTTCCTCCCTCAACTTTGTTGCATTATACGGCTTCTAAGTACTATTTCCAATGACAGGTGTCAAATTCCTGTCATAATGCATAGGGTCAGTACTTTAGCGCCAAGTGACCTCATAATCTACATATTTAACAGAAAAGATCTTGTTTATAGACCATCTTTTCCTTCTAAAATTTAAAATGTAGATGAAGTATGTTAGACAGTGATCTATATCTGCCTCTTATATGGCATTTGCTATGCCCATTTGCCCATATAGATCAGTTTAGTTGTAGCTGAATGATGGATTACCAACTATTTAGATACATGTTTTCAGGATTTTGTTTTAGAGTTAATGTACCTACCTCCCTTTCTACACGGATGAAAAACTGATCTAAAAACTATGACAGGTCAAAAGATTAAGCCAAATAAAATTTCAAGGAACAAAAAACAAATGATCTGCTCTTCTTAAAAACTACAAAACATCATATTTTTATTATAAAGCTGGTCTTAAACAATTATCTATATATATCAAATATTTGGCAAAAATGCCCATCAGTAGGGACGCCTGGGTGGCTCAGTCGGTTAAGCGTCTGCCTTCAGCTCAGGTCATGATCCCAGGGTCCTGGGATCAAGTCCCGCATCGGGCTCCCTGCTCCGCGGGGAGCCTGCTTCTCCCTCTGCCTCTCTCTCTCTATCTCTCATGAATAAATAAATAAAATCTTAAAAAAAAAAAAATGCCCATCAGTAATACCAGATTAGAGAATGTTCCTCTGAATAAATACACTCTCTTTTTAAAAACTAATATGATAGCTACTAAAGGACTACGGACATGATCAAAAATATAATATCATAATTCTGAAGATTTTCTAAGCTAGTCCTTATTACATGATAAACTATAATGTATTTAAAACAGAAAAAGAATGCAACAGAGCAGGAAGACTGAAAAATGGGACTGCCATGTCACATCAATTTATTGATGAATATTCATTGCAATATGCTAAGTGGTTAACTCCATGCTTTCTCTGACAGGGAATCTAAGGTTATAAACTGAGCAGTAAAGAATGCATAAAAGTAGCAGTTACTTTTAAAATGACAAATCTCTTGTCAATGAATGCTAAGACTAGGTTTAATGAACCACTGAATTTTTACTTTGAGTTAACATCAAAATTGTTATGTATTTTGGTGAGATGGAAAGAAAAGCTGCTCTGTAAATTAAGCTGCACCTAGAAATAACACCAAAGAGTGAAATTCCAGTTGTCGGAATAATCTGTTACAATGGAGTTGGTTAATCAAGGTTAAATCATCTGTAAAATGGGTGGCTTTTGTTAAACTGAAGGAAGGAGTCTTCAGAGCAAGTTTTCTCATCTGTATGTCACATTACACTTAAGAGACATCTAAGCCAAGAATAAGCCACAAAGTATACTTTGAACTATTTTAAAATGTTACAACACATTTAACAGGTAATATGCAACATCCTAGGAAATCCTCACTAAACACTGATACTTTTAAATCTATCACTTATCATGATTAATTCTCATTATCAAATGAAAAACAAGTCCCATCATTAGTGCATTAATGTTGTTCAGAAAATATGTTTGTTATCTATAAATGTATTATGTAGTTTCATTATATTGGTGTGCCGTATTTTAAGATAGTTTTAATGTCCTATGGAGTATTCCTTATTTACCAAGTAGCCTGATTATTTATGGTACAAAGGAAGTTGCCACCAAGTTCTAAAAATAAGAAAATTTGTTGTATATAAAAATGATTTAATTTTCAAAAATTTAACTTATGAATAACTTCACAAAATCTTTCATGAGATTAGAGGGAAATGCTTTAATCATTAATTTTAAAATATAAGTTAGATATAAACAGTTTTCCTTTAATATTTTCAAAATAACCCTTTCTTTTCTAGATCAAAATCATTTTGAATCACTTCATTTCAATCCAGTTGTCCATAATTTCATCTACTTATACCTTACTCTTTAAAATCAATATTAAGAGAAACTTGTATTGGGACAAAGCTTCATGAATGGATCAATGGACTCCATTCTTTTTATATTTTTAAATATCTAGAATGATATGCAAGTTCTCTTGGATTTCCTTAATAATTTAGATCTTCAACAAGCAAAAATATGTAGCAGTCTTTTAAATCAGGAAATATTTTGAATACAGATCTAATGCTAACTTGGGGGAAAAATAAGAAAGAAGTAAAATTTCAACTATACCATTTACTTTAACACAATTTGTTTCTCTGTATGGTCTTTTTAATACAAAATTCAGATTTATCTAGGCAATATTGGCATCATTGACATAGACCCTGATATCTACGATCTCATAAATATTACATTTTTCTGATGCCGTAATTTCAGATATGCTGATTAAAAGTCTTTAAGATTAAGAAGAAATGCTTTAATTTTCAATTATATTTATGTTCTCACAGATTCACTGAGGGTTAAAACTCATTTTTATAGGTCTTATTTATCCTAGAATTTTTAAAAATTCCATTTTGGACAAAGGTAATATTAACCAGACGGCCCAAATTTAGTCTACCTGGGAAGCATGGATTACAGACAAATGTTAAGATCATGCAAGAAAAAATTTAGAGCTATTTACATGTAATACTTTTCTATACATTATAAATACTAATCGACATGTTCCTAAGGAAAAATATCTGGCTACTAAACCAATACAAAAAGTAATTTTAAAACTCCACACAGATAAGAAATTGGAATAGTGTAAGAACTGCACTTCACTGGAACTCAAAAGCCAGGTTCTGGTTGTAGCCCTATGTCACCCACACTGTGACCACAGGCTCATCACAATTAACTTCTTCAGGCCTCAGTTTCCTCAGGTTTAAATAACTGATAATATTAGATAACATAGGATTTCTTCCTCTTTAAAAATCTATCTAAAAATAGCAACAACAAAAATCCATACCGAAAAGGTAGATAAAAAATAATGCCATTTTCAAAAGAGTTAACAGACTTTTAAAAGCTAAGAGAAGAAAGTAACTTTTCCAGGAGTTTATCTGTGGGCACCATGAGAAGCTTTTTACCCGCAGAGAGTGAAATTGACTGAGGTCACATGTTCTTAGTCAATTTCTTTCACAGTAGGTGCTTTAAGACAGCAAAGCACCTCAGTTCAGAAACAGTACTACCAACTTACAGAGTAAACTTGAAAGCAAGAAGATGGCTAGAATGGTGAAAAAGAAAAACAAGGCAGAATAAAAACCACTGCTTTTTTAAAAGATTAAGATTCAGCCATTTAAAAAAAAAATGGTAGAAAGATAAGAGTTAAGCCTAAGACCAATTTTTATCTTCAATTTAGTAACTCATATTACTCCTGCACTGATTACACTGCCTACCCAAGTTTAATTTACTGTCTGCTACACTCAAATTGTAGTTTCAGCAATTTTGTCTCATAGTGAGTTTTGGAATTTGTTACATAATTCTTAAATGGAAACCAACCAGGCTAAGTTTGAGAACCACTGTATTAAAGCAATGGATAAGTACAAGTATAGTTAAGCACAAAGTGTTTTCATTATAAAACCTTAATTTCAGGGTTTCTCTTTCCCTCTTTCTAAAACTTCCACAAATTGGGAAAAGAAACTTAATGGTAAGAGCCCTAGACATGAAAATAATTATAATAATATAGAAAGGAAATGATCTCATTTTTATAAATAGCTTCAAAGGCTAAGGGTGGCCCCATGGTATCAGGATAAATTTCTCATTCTCCTTCACTTACATAACTAAAAAAAAAAAAAAAAAAAAAAACAAAGGATGACCTAGTGCCTTCATATATATAGCATATACTCAATAAAATTGTAGAATCATGAATGCTTGTTAGGTTGCAAATGAATAAACATGGACCTTTAAAAATTAGCATTTAAGTCTAGTCCACATAGGAAAATTTTAAAGGTAGTGGTGCTGACGCAGACATACTCATTAGAAACTGGGCTGAGTTCACTTATCTTGTCACTTTCCCCTTCGATCAGTAAAGATAAGAAAAATTATATTTAGCACTATGAAAGAACAAAGCTGTTTATTCATTTATCTTAAACAATTACTATAAAATATTATCCTGATGCAGATATACCAATAAATAAGTTAATTAAACCATGCTATCCTTTAACGAAGTGTTTTTCAAACTACTGGTCTAACTAAACCAATGAATTTAGCATATTATGGTCATTTGTCATTTAAAAATGAAATATAACAAGAGAAGGGGAGGTGCTATTTAATAAAACTTTTGTTTCGGTTATACATCTGTATCCATGCTTGTAGTGTATTACACTATAAATTGAATTCTTTATCATAGGTTAGTACCATAAAAGCACAAAAATGCTGCTTCAGTGGCAGCATGAGAGAGAAAGCTCACCTTAAAATCAGACTTGGTTTAGAATCCTAGCTACACCAGCTATGTGACCCTTGATAAACTATCTCTTTGAGTTTTACCTTCTTCATGTGTAAATAGAACCTTTAGTTAACTCTTATAGTTTTGGTGAGAGGATTAGAGATTAAATGTAAAGTGCTTCACACTGTACCTGATATGTGAGCACTCCTTGTGGTTAAAATTTTCAGCTATTAATTTAAACAAAGTTTGAAGAACCATTACAAACGAATAGCTAAAATAATATATTTGAAAGATGTTAACAGGTTCAATTTTGTTCAAAGCATTCAGAGGGATACATAGAACACAAAATAACACATTTGTATCTACATAGTTTGTCAACATGGAACTCAAGAAGGCTTTAAGGAGAATCTATAATGGTTTCATTTATGGATATAAGAGCAAATAAAGACTAGAATATGATATAGTCATATTAAAACCAAGAACTGAGACTAATCATACTTTTTCACCCAATTTCATCAATAATTATACTGTAGCATTAACATTTGAAAATAACCTATTCCTAGTAGTTACTTCCAGAGTAAATGCATGACAATAAACAATGCAAGTAAGCAAAATCATTCTCCTTAGTAGATAAAAGCAATTAATTCCTTCACCAAATACTATGTTCTTACTACATGCCAGGCACTATTCAACCAGGCAGGCATTACAGCAATGAAGATGAAACAGTCTCTATACCCAGAGAAAATCTGGCAAAGAAGCTAAAGTTTGGTAATGCTAAAAGCCTTGCCCCAAATAATTTAAAACTGGAAAGAACAGAGTTTATCTTGTGCTTCTGGATCATCAGCTTATCTAACAAATCATGATCTTTCACATTTTTAATTACTTACAAAATAAAAATAGGAAAAAGAATTTTTTTAAAAATGCCAGTCTTATACAGCTATACACTCAAATTAGTTCAATGGCAGTAAGTTACATGTTAATATTTAAACATTTACACACATCTCAAAATAAGCAATTAAAAATGCACATTTCAAATAGGATATAAAATCATATGTGTGTATATATATTTATGTGTGTATATATACAGAGAATTTTTTGAAAAAATACATTCTAGAAAACTGGAAACAAAATATTAACAGTGGTTATTACACAATGGAATCATGACATTTCCTTTATATCCTTTCTGTATTTTTTAATTGAAGTATAATTGTCACAAATATCCTATTAGTTTTAGGTATACATCATAGAGATTTGGTATTTTTATATATGACAAAATGACCCTAACAATACATCTAGTTATATGTCACCATATAAAGTTATTGTAATATTATTGAATATATTCCTTATGCTATACATTATATCCTCATGCCTTATTTATTTTATAACTGGAAGTCTGTACCTCTTAATCCCCTTCACCTATTTCACCCACCCCCAATGTCTGCCCCCTCTCTGGTAACAACCAAGAGTTTGTTTCCTATACCTATGAATCTTGTTTCTGTTTGGCTTGGGTTTTTTTTTGGTTGTTTTTTAGACTCTACATACAGGTGAAAACATACAGTATTTGTCTTTCTCTATCTGACTTATTTCACTTAGCATAATACCCTCTAGATCCATCCATGTTGTCACACATGGCAATATTTTATTCTTTTTATGGCTGAGTAATATTCCATCTCCTTTACCCATTCATCTATCTACGGACACTTAGGCTGCTTCCGTATCTTCAACTATTGGTCGAAGATTGTTTTCTTCAGATAAATATCCAGAAGTGGAATTGCTGGATTGTATGGTGATTCCATTTTAATTTTTTGAGGAACCTCCATACTCTTTTCTAGAGTGGCTGTGCCAATTTACATTCCCACTAACAGTGTACAAGGGTTCCCTTTTCTCTACATCACCAAATCTTGTTATTTTTTGTCTTTTTGATACTACCCAATCTGACAGGTATGAGGTTAATATCTCACTATAGTTTTGACTTGCATGTCCCTGATGACTAATGATTTTGAGCATCTTTTCATGTGTCTATTGACCATCTGTAGGCCTTCTTTGGAAAGATATCTATTCAAATCCTCTGCCCATCTTTTAATTGGGTTGTTTTTTTGATATTGTCTAAGTTCTTCATATATTCTGGATATTAACCCCTTCTCAGGTGTATGATTTGCCAAGTTCTTCTCCCATTCAACAGATTACCTTTTAGTTTGGTGGATGGTTTCGCAAAAGCTTTTTAGTTTAATGTAATCCCATCTGTTTATTTTAGCCTTTGGTGCCCTTGCCTGAGGAAACTGGTCTAAAAAAATATGTATGGCTAAGACCGATGTCAAAGAGCTTACTGCTTATGTTTTCTTCCAGGAGTTTTATGGTTTCAGGTCTTACATTGAAATCTTTAATCCATTTTGAATTTATTTTTGTATATGATGGAAGATAGTGGCCTAGTTTCATTCTCTGTATTTTCTAAATTCTCCATGATATACTACTCTAATAATTAGAAAAAAATTATTTTTAAAAAAAGGAATTCTTCACTTAAACTGAATAGGATAGGCCTTGCCCCAAATAGCTTCAGAATGCTTTACATTTCAAACAATCCAAAATGCATTGCGTAAGTATGATGGAATAACTAAAAATAAATCTCCAAGTTATTAGATGAAGAAAACCAGCCTAATATATTTTTTAAATGAGTCACTGCGCCCTCATTTTGGCTATTTTGCTCACTTTTTTGAGTTAACATATATAATAATGTAGCTTCAGAAAGACAGACATTAAAATACTTGAATATACTGATTAATAAAATATTATTTTCCAGAAATTATGGAATCCTGCAGTATTCTCCATACTGTTAATTCAACGCTTCATCTTTCCTTTTTTTCGTTTAAGTTGCTTATGCCTCATGATTACCATCAGTGACTTTTTTTCTAGTTAAGATGAGGATTTTCCTCCTGTGAAAGCTATTTTACCAATCAATGGAGCAAGTAGGAATGAAAAAAATGTATCCACAGAAATGAACATTCACATGATCAAGTAAAAAAAAGAACCTGGATAAAAATGTTACCCTGATTTCCTCAAATTTTTGGAAGTGTAATAGTATGTATGATAATGTCAACTCTTTTTGGGGAACAAGATGAAAGTAAACAGAAAAGTTTAAGGTATTTATTTCACTTCCATCCTTAATGGACAGGGAAAAGAGAGTTGTTAAAAAGTACATAGATTGTAAATAGGTATAATCCTAATTTCTTTTGAGGTATATATAAACATGAAAATTTAAAGATTTTCTTTGGTAACAGCTAAAGGTTTCAAGGATTCTTTTGGGGGTACGGGAGGGAGAGAGAGAGAGAGGGAGAGAGAATCTTAACCAGACTCCATGCTGGGACATGGGCTCGATCGCACAACCCTGAGATCATGACTTGAGCCAAAACCAAGAGTTGGATGCTTAACCAACTGAGCCACCCAGGCGCTCCAAGGATTTTTTTTTTCTCCTTTTTGCTTACCTGTATTTTCTGGGCTTTCTGAAGTGAATATTGTTTTTGATTCCCCTTAATGGAGAAAGGTGGTAATGAAACTCAAATTTTAAAAATAAATTAATTTAAATATTTGATAAACAAAGTTTTAATGTTTGATATTCCATAATTAAACAGGAATAAATTTTCCTGGCCAAAGAGAAAAAAGATTCCTTATGCACAGACTGCTAAAAGGAATTTTTATTATTGGACCACAGTGCAAAATATCAACAACTCTAAAATCCATAGCTCATTTGGTGATAAACCTTGACATGACTAGAGGTAAAGCTATTTATAATCATTATTTATCTTACTTAGTTTGAATATTCATATCTTCTGCTGCTAAAGTATTAATGCCCAAGTTGCTTCTGGAGTGTTTACTTACAGTACATAGACTTTACTAGTAACTTTTCTAAAATCTGACAAATTCTGAATTCAAATACATATGTGGCTTCAAAGGTTTCAGGTAAGGAACTATGGACCTGTATTAGGGCTATTATGTAAATCTCTTTTATGTGTGACATAAATTTATTAGCCTAACTGGAAAAAACAAGAACTATCATATTAACTTTATGCTTGAATCATTATCTGATGAGATTTTAAAAATTAGTCCCCAGGGCGCCTGGGTGGCTCAGTCGGTTAGGCTTCTGCCTTCAGCACAGGTCATGATCCCAGGGTCCTGGGATCGAGCCCCACATTGGGCTCCTTGCTCAGTTGAGGAGTGTGCTTCTCCCTTTCCCTCTCCCTTTGCCCCTCTCTCCAATGGTGCTCTCTCTCTCTCAAATAAATAAATAAAATCTTAAGAAAAAAAATTAAAATAAAATAAAAATAAAAATTAGTCCCCAATGTAAAAATGGTAACTCCTGGTTTAAGAATCAAAAGACTTGGGGTGCCTGGGTGGCTCAGTCGTTAAGCATCTTCCTTCAGCTCAGGTCATAATCTCAGGGTCCTGGGATCAAGCCCCACATCGGGCTCCCTGCTCAGCGGGAAGCCTGCTTCTCCCTCTCTCCCACTCCCCCTGCTTGTGTTCCCTCTCTTGCTGTGTCTCTCTCTGTCAAATAAATAAATAAAATCTTAAAAAAAAAAAAAAGAATCAAAAGACTCCTGGGGCGCCTGGGTGGCTCAGTCAGTTAAGTGGCCAACTCCTGATTTCAGCTCAGGTTATGATCTCAGGGTCCTGGAATCGAGCCTCACGTCAGGGTCTGCACTCAGCAGGGAAACTGCTTGAGGATTCTCTCTCTCCCTTGCCCTATGCCCCTGCTCCTCCTCTCTCTCTCTCTCTAAAATAAATAAATAAATCTCGGGGCGCCTGGGTGGCTCAGTTGGTTAAGCGACTGCTTTCAGCTCAGGTCATGATCCTGGAGTCCCGGGATCGAGTCCCGCATCGGGCTCCCTGCTCGGCGGGGAGTCTGCTTCTCCCTCTGACCCTCCTCCCTCTCATCCTCTCTGTCTCTCATTCTCTCTCTCTCAAATAAATAAATAAAATCTTTAAAAAAAAAAAAAAAGTAAATAAATAAATAAATAAATCTTAAAAAAAAAAGAATAAAAAGACTCAACATTCAATATAATGTCTGTGTATACATCTCTCTATTACACACAAATTAAAGGCTGCTTATGAAATCAACATAATAGAGCCCTTAGATCATAAAAGCAAAAGTTTTATAATTAGGTCTAGATGTGCTCATTAATATGGATAACAACGACAGCATATCAGAATATCATATGCTCTAAAGAAAATAATTTACATGGTTTCATTTACTGTGTGATACATTCTTTTAGGAAGGATTGTGCTCAGTGACAGAGAAATAGATCATTCCTAAGCTTTTCTGACTCTAAAGCATCACATATCAATGACAAAATGAAGATTAAAAACTTAAGCTTATGTCAACAAAATTAAAAACCATATATACAGTTTATACTTTTATTAACTTCTAAAAGAAAAAGGTTTAAAACTCTAAGAAACAAATACATCAATACAGAAACCTTAAAGCATTAGTTTTAGGATGTTTTCCTTAGAAAATATGCCAAAAAACAAAAAAGAAAGAGAAAAAAAAGAGTCTATTTATTCCATATGGGAATTTAATGATCATCATATTAAGGATAGATATTCACCTTCTTTGGGTTGAGCCATAACTGGAGTCTGAGTTTCCTTTGTATATGTGACGATTTCTCGAGGAGGAAAGTCAACTTGTGTAATTTTAGCCATTCCAAGTTTAATAGGTCCTCGTCTAAATAAAGTGAAGACAAATGTTTTTAAATACAACAAATGAGACATTTTAACTACATCAAACCATGTTTTTTGGAAAATTAAGAATTAAACATTGTGTATCTAACATTGTAATTTAAATCCCTGTTTTATTCAAGAAAGTTTAGATGAACAATGAATTGGCTTTATTTTAACAAAAGAATTTAGAAGATAGCAAAAACAAAAGATATTTCTGAATCATTCAAGATGTTTGTTTTTCACTTTAAAAAGGCAAATAATTTAGTTTCTTAGAGCAAATGTGTGGGTAATAATAGACTAGGAGGATAGGAATTTCAGAGTGGACTACTAAATATGGTTGGTTATGAGAACTCTTCTTAGAAGGGATATTGATTTCAAACTTTTTTGAAGAGGCAGATACATGGATCTCAGACCACGTTTAGTTTCCTTCACAATTAGGATACTTAAACTTTAAGAATGAAAAATAAGTTTCTGTTGAAAACCTTTTTTCTACTTATACTTTGCAGAAATTGAGAATCATACAGTCAATTTAGATTTTAAGATGAAATATTTAAACTTTTAAATCTCTAATCTCTAAATGGTCAGTACTGTCCTTGATTCATATACGGACAAACTACAATGCAGATATTCTACACCTGGATTAAAGCAACAGATATTTTGAATACGATAAAACTTATATTAAAGTCACTTCTGTTTTAAATAGAGGGAATACATTCTTTTTTGACAAACAGAAGAAGAGAATTATAGCTGAGGAAAATGGATCAAAAGAAAAATATCTTTTATTAGATATATGGAGGATCTTTTCTTGATTTATTAGATATCTAAATGCTCAATCAAATAATACAGTATGCTTACAAGCTCCCAAAGAAGTTCTCAATTATAAGACTGTCTTAAAAGGATATCTAATAAAAGCATTGCTGTAACTTTAGAATATCAAGCAGGATACCTGAAATATATACATATATGTAATAATAACTATTTTCTTATAAAACATTTTCAAAATCCTATACAAAAAAGTATAATAACATTAGTACACTAAATGGGTTAGTTTTCTCTAAGGTCCCAAATGTGGGCTATAATAAATTTTTAATGTGTTTTCCACTTTAGGAATATCTTAGCTTTAAAGAGAAAAAAAAGGTGCGTAATCAAAGAATTAAATAGGAAAACTTAAGCAGATTTGAAGTAATCTTGTATTCTAAGAATAAAATTTAAAATAAGAAACACTGTATTCTGAATTTTAAGATACAAACTACTTAAAAAGTAAATCACTCACATATCTGGGAAAAAAAGGCCAAGCCAAGAACATTAAGAATAAGTTACTAACTTGGCTGCATATAGGGTCTAATTAGACAAAAATCACATTAGAACAAACAAACAAAATACTCTTAAGATTTAGGGGTAGAAGGGTAGGGAGGTAATATCTCACTTATCTAAAAGCCACTTTTCCTGAGAATAAAGAAGCAACTAGGGGTGGGGGGAGTCTCAGGGCAGCCAACAGAGAAGCTTCCCGTTAATGTACAAGAAGCTCATATACTTTTCTTGTGTGCCCTAATTTAAGGCTTATTTACTCTTACTTTAGACATAATTCCAAAACGTGTTGGTCACATGATTTAGAAGGTACAAATTACCAAATTACTATCTGAGTAAGGCACAATGGCAGCAACAAACATAATTTGCATTGGAGACTAGAATAAATAAATGAGTGAATAAATGAATTAAAGAATAAATCAATAGCAATCTGGGGCCATAGTGTAGATGACCAACAGCTCTGTTCCTCTTAAAAACCTTAGAAATCATCAGGAAATTTTAATATAGGAAAATAAATTAATATTTATATCAAGTAACCCAGAAAAGGTTCAATTATATGTAGAATACGTATCAAAAAAAGTCTGGGAAGTTTGTAATACAGCTTAGAAAATTTCACATCAAAAATATAGACATAATCAAAGGACTTTGGACACTTAAATGGGTAAACTTAGGGAACCTAGAAAATCAGATACATAAAATATTTCTTTCACTAATGATAGAGGATAAATGAGGTGTCACAGTAAAATATTAACTCTTTTCCTTTTCCTAACTGTATAATGTACATTAGAAACTTAAGTAAAATTAGGACAATTTCACAAAGAATCAAATTAATTATAAAAGAGGGAAGGTAAAAAATCTATTCAATACCCCAAATCGGAATCTGAGTGAAGCTGAAGAACTGATGGATCTGTATCCCAATGCAGCGTCCTAAATGGTTGTAGGACAACCATGAAGCGTTAGCAAAAAAGGCCATAAGTTAGTCAAGCAAATACATTCTATGAATAGGTAAAGCTAAAATACTGTTCACAATTAAAAACCGCATGTTCTGGTTAGTAGAAAAAAAACACCAGGTATCATTCAATGCTCTCGTGCATGTCATAAGCAGAAGGTGGTTAAAGATGCAAACATACAACCCAGATTAGTTAAGACAGTATTTTCAGATTACAGGAAACTAATATTGCCTAATAATGGACAAGAACAGCCAAAGCATCCAACAACACAAATAATATATTATTTCTGGATAACAAGCTAGGCTATAAAAATAGCTAAAATTTTAATTTTCTTAATTAAAAAAGCATTAGTAAAAACATCTTAGTTAACATATTATAATCTTGCCCAAAGCACTAAATGTGTGCAGTAAATTGTCATATTGGTAAAGCAAACGAATCAACACATAAGCCTTTCGGTAAGAAAACCAAAGACTATTCCACTGGGATTCAAAAAAGCTAAAGTTTCCAAAATGTGACCCCTATGTAATTTATGGGTTAAGCACTGCCTTGGGCTTACATGTCATCTGCTTTAGAAAACAACTAAAGATTTCTGTCTCTAGGAAAAAATAAATTTTCCCAGGAAAAATATTTTATGTTCAAAGGACTTAACTAAATTAACTAAACTTCTAGAGAGTATCAATTCTAAATAAATATTTGGTTGTGTTTTAGCCTTGCCTACTGGGTAAATAACTTACATAGGATCTTTTCCACTTAAGCCAAATCTTCTATGACTAGAACAAAAGGTACTTTATCACATGGGCATGCTTACAAGGTAGCAGTATATAAGATAATTATGTACTGTATGATACTCATAGTTTCTATTAAAAAGTTAAGCACAATATATTCAGTACTACTATTTTTGGTTATATATATATACTCACGTAAGTCATAACAAACAACTAAAACAGCTACAATATTTAAATACAACAAATGATTTCTATATTTTACCTGTCTATATAATTTATCAATAAAAACACTCAGATGAATTGAACTAGACAAATTCTTCATATTAAAAATATAAAGAAAGACTTGGGGATTTAAACAGGATTGTGTGTATGCAAAGAAAAGGTCACTTTGAAGATCTACTTTGTACTAAGCAATGAACAGCAACAAACTCAGGCTTTGTTAAATCAGAAGGGGTTCTATTAGGTGCTCTCCAACGAATGTTCTGTACCCAGCCTTTACATTATATGAGAGGTACAGCTGTTATCAGTGACCTACAGCTCCTTGTTGAGGATGTCATTTAAGCCTAAAATTAAGCAGGGGCTCCTGGGTGGCTCAGTTGTTAAGCGTCTGCCTTCAGCTCAGGTCATGATCGCAGGATTCCTGGGATCGGGCCCCAATCGGGCTCCCTGCTTGGCAGGAAGCCTGCTTCTCCCTTTCCCACTCCCCCTGCTTGTGTTCCCCCTCTCACTGTCTCTCTCTTACTGTCAAATAAATAAATAAATAAATAAATAAATAAATAAATAAATAAAATCTTAAAAAAAATTTAAGCAAAACTTTACCTAAAAATATAGCCAGTACTGAAAATACATTGCACAACATACAGAATTATGTTTATTAAAGGCATCAGCAGACACATAAAGTAAAATTCCAATATAATCCAAAAGCCTGAGAGATAAACTGATCAAGAATGGGAAAAGGAAGAAACATGGATTACCCAATTGAGAAACTGTCAGCTAAATTGTAGAGATAACAGAAGTGACTGAGAAAGAGAACTAGAAACTTAATGAAATTCAACTCGAAATCTGCAGAGTTAGAGAGATATCACTTTTCATGGCCTTTTAACATTTACTCATAAATTACAACCAGGCCCAATAGAAATTTTTGGCATTCAGATATGTCTTGATACCATATTTGGTAATGTCTAATATATCTTTTCCTACTCCTTGAGTGTACTAATCTTGGACTGTCTTGCCCAGTTAACAGAGTTGAGTGTGTAGGTTCATACATCCCACACATCTTCATGTATTTTCCTGTGATATTTCTTCATATTCTCTTCATTCTTTCATTACAAACATGCCTGCTCAATTCAAGTTCATTCAGTTTCATTCTCAGATCTTACTATACTTTTCAAAAGCCATATATTTAGAAATGCTATTATTTCACTGCCAATAGCACCAATTAATCAATAAGATTAATTATCTCTCTACTATGCAATCTGGAGATGATGTAGTAGAACTCAGTTTTTACTCTTGTTTGTATACATATATACACAAAAAAGAACATATGCAGCCTTCTTGAAAATTAATGATTAAAACCAAGTCTGTGCTCTCAAAGGAGACAATGTATGTAGTAAGATTAAAAAGATACAAGGTCATCTCATTCAAAAAGAGGAGTATTTTTTGCTCTCCTGTTAAACTAGAAGAAACTAAATTTTACATTCACTCTCTAATAAGAACAAACCCCTGAAGATAATTTAAGTACCTGTTTTCTTGTTTTATAACTTATCATTAAAAATTTATACTTTAAACTTAAGCAAACACAAGTTAGCTTGGAACTTTTCAGTACCGTGAATAATATCTTTAAATTAATGATGTAATCACTAGAATATAAGTTCCATGAAGACAAGGACCATGAATATTTCATTTTCTGTGGTAATCTATATAGTATTTAACATTAAATTGGCAATTTGATGAATATGTGTTCTACATACAAATAAATATTTTTCTTAACAGTATTTACTCCCTGTACCAATTCACAATATTCCAATGGGTCTCTAATAAACTCTAGGCTTCCCAATGAAACTCAGAAGGATATGTTCTAATTCACATTAATTTCAAAAACCAGGTAGATGGGAGTGCCTGGATGGCTGAGTTGGTTGGGCATCCAACTACTGGTTTTGGCTCAGGTCATGATCTCAGGTGTCATGGGATCAAGCCTCATGACAGGGCTCTGCACTCTCCCTCTGACCCTTCCCCCCCCACTTGCACTCCCTCTCTCCCTCTTTCTCTCTCTCAAATAAATAATCTTAAAAAAAAGAACAAAGTCAAGTAGATGTTACATAGTTTTGAAAGCAAACTTGCTGATGCAACATTTAAAATAATCTTTCTACTACTCAAAATCAAGAACACAGAGTTCAAAATGAACACAGTACAATATGTACATAAAAATAATTTATAATACAAATAAATTTAATAAATATAATAATTCTTTGTTTGGGTAAATATTTGTACTACAGTAAAGCTGTAGAAGGGGAAAAAAAGCCTTCTCTTGAAAACACCACTTGCTTATTAGCAGAGGAATATTAACATATTTGTGCAAAAATAAAGCATGAAGTATGAAACAAATTTAGTCTTAAAAATGAGTTCAGACTAAATAAATTTAGCCTTTAATCTAGAATATATACTATTTGATAAGGTACTATTATTTCTAAAAAAAAAGTTTTGATTTTTCTTAAATGATGGTTTTATTATTTACTTCCAATGACAGTACAGCTTAGATTTGCAATTTTGGTTCTATTTATAAAACAGTTTTGGAAAACACATCTCAAATCCAAACTGGTGAGACTTTTTTGTCTTCTAATTGTTAATGATAACCTGATTATCAGGAATTGATTAAAATATCGAGTTTATTATATAGCTTCCTTGCTTTTTTCTTGCCTGTCTTTTAGATACTCATTACTTATTTATAACTTCAATCAGAGGAACTTAGGCACAAAGAAGATGAGACTTCTCAAGTTTATTTCTTATTAAGAGGTATGTTAAGATGTTAAGATATTTTTCTGAGGAAGACATTTAACTTCCTGCCCAAAATAAGGATTCTGAATAAAGACTTTAACTATGTTTAATCTCATTTCAGCTGACACAAGGAGTCAAACGGTATGATGCTGTTTTTAAAAGACTTGCTGTTATTGTGTGTGTGTGTGTGTGTGTGTGTGTGTGTGTGTGTGTGTGTGACAAAGAGGAATAAGTAAAAGTACTTTCCCCAAGACAATCTTTGGAGAGAGGCTGAAATCTTACTGAACTTTTGGAGAGCAAGTCCCAACATGTGTACAGGATCCTAAAACAAATATGAAATATAGTTTTACAAGGAAGACATGAGTATGGGAAAACTAGGCAGAAAACATTTTTTTTAAATGAGGTATAATTAACATATAACACTATATTACTTTCAGGTGTACAAAATAATGATTTGATATTTGTATATACTGTGAAATGATCACCACAATTCTAGTTAACATGTGTCAGCATATACAGTTAACAAACGTATTTTTTTCTTGTGATAAGAACTTTTAAGATCTACTCTCTCAGCAATCTTCAAATATGCAATATAGTATTATCAACTGTAGTTGCCATGCTGTACACATTACATCCCCAGGACTTAACTTATTTTATAACTAGAAGTTTGTACCTTTTGAAACTCTTCACCCATTTTGAACATTCCCTATCCCCCACCTCTGGCAACCACCAATCTGTTCTCTGTATCTATGAGCTTGGATTTCTTTGGGTTTTGGGGTATTTTTTTTTACATTCCACACATAAGTGACATAATTCAGTATTTGTCTTTCTCTGACTTATTTCATTTAGCATAATGCCCTCAAGACAGTAAACATTCCTGTTTCCTTAGCAGTTATCTCTATTTGATATTTTATGCACTATTATTTTCTATTTTAATTAGAACTAGTGACTCAATAGAACACAATTGAAGTGCTTACCTGAATTGTTTAGATTTTCAATTACTGAATGGACAATTAAGCACAACAGAGGTTTTACATTATTTATAAACTATTTTATACTATATTTATACTATTTTATACTATCATACACTATTTACACACTACTTACATTGTTTATATTATATTATACATACAGAACATTTACACAATAACCTGTGAAGTATGCTTAAACAGAAAAAAATTAATCTCTTTATTTTAATATAAAATAATTAGTGTGAAATCAGTTAACTATTGAGTCTAAATTAATCAAGAGGGACAGTTAAAATACTATTAAAAAAATTCCCCCAATTTAAAACAAATAATTTCTATGCCACTTAGATTATAAAATGTTAATTTTAACATAACTATTTAGAGTTCCTCTAAAGCATCAACAGCATGTAGGCACTAAATACATTCTATCATTAAACTATTAAAAGAAATTTACTGTACCTAGATCCCACTGCGCCATCTCCAGAGTCTTGGCTTCCAGCTTCACTTGGTGTGCTCACAGATTTGGAGGATGGAGACATAGGAGGAGGGACTAAATAGTGAAATAGACAGGTATCCGCTGTTACTACACGGAGAGGTTGCTCAGCTTATGACGTTTCAAAAGTAATTAACATGAAGTAATTAACAAAAAAGAAAAAATGGCAAACCAAAAAACAAAAATACATGAATGAAAATGAATAGTAGAAAGAAGAGGAGAAAGACAAAGTTAACAATGCATGCTGAAGACTCATGCAATTTCTCTGGCAAAATGCATTTGGGTTTTATATTAAAAAAAAAGCAAGATTATGAAAAGATGCATCTTCATCCCAGCCAACACCAAATATGGGTACTTATTTTCAAAGGAGAGCATTCCTTCCCCCCACCTTTCTAACTTCTCACTTTTAAGATCACCAGATGATAAATATTACTTGTCAAAAATCAAAACTCTGAAATATCCTTCAAAAGTCATTTACCCTTGGTTTTCTGAGATTTATTTTAAAATGTTAATTTTTGTCTAACAATTTTTATTTCAGAAATTAATGCCTTAAATGATTTCATTTTCCCCTCGGCCAATTTAGAGAAAATGACCACAACTAAAGGAATGGCTCCTTTAAAATGTCCATTAGTTTCCAGCAATTTGGGTGAAAAATGCAAACAGGCCATAAAACAGCATGCCTTCTAGACATGATGCATAACATAAAATGATGCATGCAACTTAAACAAGGCAAGACTTATGATAACTTCCTTACCCCAGTATTCAGAAAAAACTGAAGTGTACAGACAAAGATACAGACACCCAAAATATTCTTAATCCCTTCTTATAGAAAAATACACATTTTTCATAGTATATAAAACAAACAGCAAATGCTTTCCCCTAAATCATCACTCTTAACATTATATATCAACAGTTGAACGTGCACATTTCATGCTATTACATTTGTAAAACATTTTGATTACCATTGCAGGAGTATAGGAGGATCATCACTGCCATCTTCTGGTTAAATTTTACCATAAATGTCCCCAATCCCAAGTATCTTTGTAAAATAATTTTTCAGTATATAATATTAAGTAACTAACACATTTTATGTTGAGCTGCACGCCCTTCTTTTAATAGTCTACTGAAAAGAAGGTAAGTTCCTAATTATAAATGAATTAATCTAAAGAACTATGTATTTAATTAAAAATCTATGGTTTGGGGACAGTCACATTCATTGAACCCTTAAAATTATATTTAAATGTTTATACATGATACAATAAAAAAGGTTTGCTAATCTAACAAAATGTACAAGTATAGTATGATGAGTTACATCTTTTGCCTTTTTTTTTTCTTGGTAATGTAAACTCTACACTCAACGTGAGGCGTGAACTCACAACCCCGAGTCACATGCTGTACTGACTGAGCTAGCCAGGTGCCCCATGATGAATTACATCTTAAACATAGGTACAAAACTAATCATACTTATTTTTCCAATGGCAAATTCTATTGGTAACCAATAGTAAGATTAGAAGAAAAAAAATCATAACTAGAACGTTTCCTGAGATACAGTGAGTAATTCTTGCTTAAGTTCCAAAGGACTATAAAAACTTAATTGAATGTTTCTAATTTTGTGACTACATCTCAGAAACAATGATAAAACCAGATCACCTTCACATAGTTCACAGGTGGATGGCACTGTGCTAGGTGCTGCGTGTACAACTCAAAGTAGCTAATTATGATTTGTATCTAAAATAAAAGAACATTAATGTCCCCTAACTTCCTTTAGACTATATTCCTCATCTTTTTGTCTGTTTCTCAATGTGAGGCTTTCCCTAGACTAAGTCCCAACTGATGCAAGAATAAATAGTATCTTACTTGGTTAAAACTACTTTATAAAAAAATGTTACCTCAAATTCTTTATTGAACAGATTAAACAGTAATTATATGTACATAAATACACTAACCTAGCCAATAAAAGTGTCAGAAATAAAAGTTCCCAAGATAAAAAATAAATTACAGGGGTGATGCTACCAAATTATCATAGTTTGTCAGCCAGAAGCAAGGTTAATCACCATGGCATCACATTTGTAATTCAATAAAAATCTCCATCCCAGAACTGTATCATTTCTCACAAAAGATAGTTTTCAAGCCAGTTTAGAGAAAGGACTCATTAAAGACTCAAAATTATTATCTGGCTAACCCACTTCATCTTGCAATCATAAATAATGTATACTACAGAAGAGACAAACCTAGAAAAAGAAAATTACCATTATTGAAAAAGGAGTAATATTAACAGAAAAAAAGGGAATGGTAGTATTGTTTGGTCACTACCATATTTCAACCTAATTAGTCTAGAAAAATCAAAGATTACCGTAATTGCACAATAAGGCAATGCCACCATACTCCCAGATTCAACAAACAAGCCCAAGAACAAACAGCATGCATTCAGGGTTAAAAAAACCTCTGAACTCATAGTCCCCCAAATCTCAAAATGACTCAATTTTAGAACTCATTTGTAAAGATGATTTTAGAGTCCAAACAGCTTTGAAAATAACAAAAGCCACTACTAATTAGCTTTTGCCAAGTATTTTCAGATATAATCAGCTTAATAAGAACAGTGATTCAATCACATTACTTTTATTCCAGTTACATATATATAAAAATATGTATCATTTTATATATATTTTATATATATATAATAGCCTAAAACAAGGCTTTAAAAGGCACAAAATAAAAGATTTAATGTTAACACATATGAATATTTGAATGAATTTAAACTTATTAGAAGTTTAGAGCAAAGATACTTATTTCCTTCTTTGAGAATGAGACGAGAAACATGGAGTAAATTGAAAAATCTACACCATGGCATTCACTGATCACGTAAGTAATATTGAAAGACTGTGACTCTTTAATTATCTAGAACAAAAACCCAATCAAGAAGGCCTTTCCTGCCAGCTTAGATCTTGGCCTTCCAAGGATATAAAATCAACATTGCTGCCTTTTGGCCTGCAAAGGAACACCTAGAATATTTTTAAACCAGAAAGCACCTAGGAATCCACCTAGATTTATGATTAGAATTAAGTTTGAGTTGACCACTCAGAACTACACAAACGTCTTAGAGATGAAGGATGATGCACAGCCCAATTATTTTTCAAGTAAGAAGAAAGCCTCTGGCAAGAAGGGGCTTTTGCCAGGAAGAAGAACCTAGAAAAGGTGAACAGCCAAGGAAAGTGAATGTAGGGAGTAGAAGCTGGTAGAGACAGTAAAATGGAAGGAGTGAGCTTCTGAGCTAACCCAAAGTTGTAAAGCCTCCTCTAGCTAATCTAGGATACTTAATACTCAAACATAGCCCGCACTACAATAATGCCCCCTTGTGGATACTCTTAGCCTGGAATAACAACATTTAAATAACGTTTTCATAACTTCCTCTTTTTGTCCTGAAAGGTACTGCTTTAAACCTTAACTCTCTTAAATATTAATTTCTCCCCTTCGATGGCCTCTTTCTCCTGATAATGAAGTTTAAATATCCTCCACTAATCTCTAAATGTTTCATTTCCTTTATTCTCTTCAATGTAATTCAGAGCATCAGATAAAATTTTTAAAAGAAATTAATAAATAAAAATAAAATTCTGTGGTATTAAAATACTATAATGAACAATTTGTTAAAATTAGGCTAAACTTGAAGAAATGACTTGGTGCATGGGAAGCATTCATTCCATCTAAAAATCAGATTTACCAGTTATAAGATAAATAAGTACTAGGTATATAACATACATGAAGACTATAGTTAACACTGTTATATGATACATACGATAATTGTTAAAAGTTGTCATCAGAAGAAGAAATTTTTTTTCCTGCTTAGTATACTGTAAGATGATGAATGTTAACTAAACCTATTGTATTTATTTTACAATATACGTAAATCAAAACATCATACAACACACCTTAAACTTACATAGTGATATATGTCAATTCTTTCTCAATAAAACTGGGAAAAAATGAGATTTAAGGTATTCAAAAGTTACAAGGAGTGTGAGGGAAATAAATGAAGCAATACTCATTTTTGACTAGCAAAGTTCTTTTGTTTTTTCCTAGTAAAAGAAAATCCAGAAAATAAACTATCATACTAATCAATGTTCTGTGCCCTACTGATACAGACTCAGGCTACAGAGTACTTGACAGTGTCTGTTTTCATCTCTTTACAAGATGTTTAAAACAGTAGTTATACATACAAGAGAGATTCACTTTATTTTTTTCAATCATCAATGCTTAAGAACTCCACATTGGATATAACATGTCTTGAAAGTTGTACCTAAATTTAACTTTCTTAAGACTGGCCACTTAGTTTAAAAAAAAAAAGCCATGCTTCTTTTATGAAATGTTCAAATGTTCAAATTTCAATTTCCACTATGTTCTTTTCTGAAATTTAAACAATCAGATTTTGGTTTTGCTTTAAAGCAGATCGCTTTTATTTGGCCTTACAAGGTAGAAAGACATACGACCTAATAATAATTGAACAAACATTTAAGTGTCTAGTCTGTGCTAGACACCAGGGATAAAAATGTGCTTTTCTCTGCTCTCAAGGATCTCTGACAAAAAGCAGTCAATTACCAAATATATAAGAATCTACCAATGATGAGAAGCTAAAAGAGATTTTATTAGCTATATCTTTTTTAAAAAACATTCTTTTCAGAATCAAAAAAAAAGAAAAAAGTCTGTTTTAGGAAAAGAAGAGATTGATGTTTTTAATAAATCCTCTTGAATATTCTAGCAGTATTTTTACACTTCTATAATTTAAAAATATTTACTAAAAACATTCTGTAGTGAAAAGAAAAACAAGTATCCATCCTGGGTCATGATATAAAATGTATTTTTTATTTTGGGTTACTGTCAAGAAAGTTTGGTAGACACTGCCTTCATCTGTATCCTGTATTCTTCAAGCCTAATTTAAAAAAAAAATACTGGAAAGATCTTTAGGAATCTGTCAGGGAATAGAAGAAGGTGAAAACCACACAACCCCTTTAATATGGCTACTATAACCACTATATCTATTATAATTGCCAGACAAGATATAATAAAAGGAAAAAAATTATAGGCATGATTCTCTTATGAGTATAGATGAAGAACTCCTAAACAAAATACTTGCAAATGAATTCAGCAATGCATAAGAAAAAAATCATCTCATAACTAAATTGTTTATTCCAGAATGTAAGATGCTTTTACATTAGAAAAGCTATCATTATAAATCATCAAATTAATACATTAAAAGGAAAAAAAGCATATGATCATCTCAAAATATGAAGAGACGTATGAATTTGTTGCAAATATTTTGGCAGTTTTAAAGAATGTCCAAATTCTTTGTGAATTCCAATCAACAGAAGAATGTAGTGGAACTGATGACTCCCAAGAGTAAGTCATAAAAATAATAGCTTTTTCCCAGCTGTCTTTATCTTTGGATTGCTCACTCTGAAGAACCTGACATTCTGCAAGGATACTCCAGCAGTTCTGTGGAGTGGCCCATGTGGATAGGAACTCAGGCCTTCCACCAACAACAGCCAACACCAACTTGCCAGCTATGTGAGTGAGGCACCTTGAAAGCAAATCCTAGCAGCAGGCAAGCCTTCAGATGACTGCAGCTCTGACTGACATCTTCACTTCAATGCCATGAGACACCCTGAGCCACAACCACTCAGCTAAGCCACTACCAAATTCCTGATAGGCAGAAACTATGAGAGATAATAAATATTTATTATTGTTTTAAAAAAATCAAACCAATACAAAAATAAATAGAAAACTTGAATAGACTATAACCTTAAAAAGAGACTTGAAATGGTGAATAACCTCCGTTCTCAACTATCCCCTGGAAAAAAAAGTTGTAATCCCAGGCAGTTTTACAGTTGAATTCTACCAAGTTTTAAAGAAACAGGTAACATCTACTCTTTACAAGCTGTTCTACAAAATATCAAAAGGGAAAGCTGTCCAATTTATTTTAAAATTATAACCATTATGGCCAATGAATGTGGACCGTACAAGAAAATTACATAGAATACAAAGTCATAGTAATTGAAACTGTGGTTTAATAATATAGAATCAAACAAATTAGATAACAGTGAAAATACAGAGCCCAGAAATGTCATGAATATATGGAAACTCTATGACAAAGTTGGCATCAGTATCAGTGAGGGAAAGGATGGACTATTTAATAAACGGTACTGAGAAAATTAGCTAACTATATGGAGAAAAACTAGACTGGATCCCTACCTTATGCTATATTCAAAAATATAACCCAAACGTCTAAAGGTGAAGGCTGAAACTATAAAGCCTAACAGAAAAAATGTAGAAAAATTAATATTGTGTCTTCAAAGAAAGGATTTTTCTTAAAAGAAAAAAAAAAAGACCAAAAAGCACAAAAAAGGATTATAATTGGCAGGCCTGACTATTATCAAAATGAAGGATTTGAACATATTAAAATGAAGAATTAGGTTCAATGAAAGATACTATATAACAGGTAATAGACTGGGAGAAGGTTTTTTTTTTTAAAAAACTAAAACAAAGAAGTCCTCCTCTAAAATATACAAGGAATCCTACAGCAAGATAAAAAACTCTAACTGTAAATGGGCTACAGATATGATGAATATGCAATTCATAGAAGAGAAAATAATAGATATTTGAGAAATGGTCAACCTCACTGTAAACAGATAAATTTATATTAAAACATTTTGGTATACCACTTTATACCCATCAAGTTGGCAAAAATTGGAAAGTTGGAGAAAATTAGGTGATGATGTGGATATGGTAAAATAGTTACTTTCTCATCACTGGCATTGAGAGGGTAAACTTGTAGTCATTCTTGAGAGCGGTACATAGAATCTAATAAATGTAAGTAAGCTTATACACAATAACACAGCAAGTCAATTCTTAGGCATACACCCCAGAGAAACTCTTCCACAGTTCTCAAAGGGAAAGTATATATTCTTTGCAGTGATGATTGTGATAGCAAAGAGATGGAAGCAATCTAAATGCCTATCATTTGGGGAACAGATAAGTAAAATATGGTATATAATGGAATATTATGCATCAGTCAAAAATAAATAACTAGATCTGTATTCAGCAACATGGGCAGGTCTCAAATGCTGCTTGACAAAAAGATACAAACAGAATGATACATATAACACAATGTCTTTTATGTATATAAAACGTATATGCACATATATATATGAAACCTTGAAATACGTAAACACATGTAGGACAGATCAAAAGGACATATGTTAAAAATGCAAGAATGGGGCTTAATGCAAGACTGGGAAGTGGAATGGAACTGGAGATGGGGAATGAGGGAGAAACATACACACTCACACCCACCCCCCCTCTGAAGAACAGTCTTTCAAGACTCGATAATGGAGGAGGGCCATGGACTCAGAAATATGAACATGTGAATTCAGTGAAACTGAAATCCTAAAAATAGAAAAGGAAAAAAAATTCCTATTGGAGGAAAACAAAGCCAATGACAGAAAAACTGATCAGACTATACAACTAATAAGCAACTTAGTTTAGTTACTATTTTATTAACAATACTGTTCTGATGCATTTACTTTTAAAATTGTAATATGAATGTAAACTTATTAAATAAAGACATATAAATATATTTCAGTCTTCAAATTCTACCATTAGGGAAAAGGCAAATGAGGTGAAAGAAATAACAATGAAGCAGACCATGAGAGTAACCAGCTTTTTCATCTTGAAACCTTTTAGAAATATCAGCTCTAGAAATAGTCATGTTGTAGTTCACAACAGGAAAACAGTAGTTACTACTTCTGGTATTTGTCCCCTGAACCAGATGGAATTAGCCTAAATGACAAAGGCCATGTCAAATTAAAATACTATGTAACAACATCCAGGTCAGAATTATTTTAAGCAAGTGTTTAATGCTTTCTGACATGTAACTAGACTGTCTTCAGTACCTCTACTATTTCAGCTTTTTGGTTTAGTACTGTTATCAAAATGAATGGCCCAAAAAAGAACAAGTCAAATTGCTGTCAAAATAGGCTACCAATATTATTTCCGTTATTAGCAGTGAGAGCAGAAGGCTATTTTTTCCTTCCACTCCTATACCTTTGAAACTAATATACTTCTAGAACTTTGATTCATTATACCTCTCTTTAACCTACAGAAAAAAATATAGAGTTAAGATCAGGAATCAGTCATCTTTGAGCTAAATACAGTATGGCACAGAAAACTTGTTCAACAAATGTTGAAATAAAATTACTGATTTAACAAGAAAAGTCAATTGGTTGTTCAGTGTATGTTAATAAGTACACATAATCTTGCAGCTCTCTTAAACAAACAAAATAACCATGTATTGGCACATGTGAAAAAAGATAATTCTAAGTAATCATTTTTAAGAGACACAAATAAGAAAAATATGCAGAATATATTAAAGTCAACACATTCATCTCAGATATGTCTGAGCTGAATAGCATCTATTCTTGGCTCTTATAAATGGATATATTCTTATCCTTACCAATGGGGGATTCTGGAGTTAGCCCCATGCTTTGAAGCAATGCTTCAGCTTCTCTTCTTTTTTTTTCAAGATCTGATTCTTCTTGCACAGGCGCAACTGCTTCCTTCTTCTGATCAGTCTATTTTTAAAGTTAAAAATTTAAATTTACATAGGATATGAAACATTTCTGCTTGCCAAAAAAGTGTATTTTAAATAATGTGTGCTAACACTGTTTACTCCGGGGGGGGGTGGTGACTTAGTTTTGAACACACATTATACTCATTAAATGAAAACCATTCTCAATAGAGTGCTAGTAAGTAATCGCCAAATGATACGTAATCAAGGAGTTCCCACAAAAGTTTTTACCTAATAGATAAATTCAAAAAGTATAGTCAACTTCTATTTATCTACAGTATGAAATTGCTATCCACAGTTAGGAATTGTGGAAACCTCCCCCAGTGGCACAAAAGCTTAGATATAAGTATCACAACACTATAAAAAAATTATTTAACAGGTAACAAATTTTAAGTAAATGGACAATGTGATTTGTTGAAAATCAAGTATGAATACCTCAAACTTCTGTATGAAGTCTTCATTGTATTTTGCAGTTTTATGTAGAGGATGTTTGTCAAAAATTCATCTTGTTTTTAAATTATAGGTCTTACTTTTATGATAATAAAAACATGGTTGAATTTCGTACAGTTAAAATTCACTTTCACACAACACAAAACATTTGTTATCAAAATTATTGCCAGCTTTTATTTCAGTCACCTATAGTTTTAGCAAAATCTCCCAGGTAAACTAGATAAGCCTCAATAACCTCAGATCATCCAAAACATCTCAAATGAAATTTAAGCCTTCAAAGAAAAAGTTTTATATATACAAAATAGGCTCAGATGCCCTGTTTTGCCTAGACAACTATTACTCACACAATTATCTGTACTGAATTTTGTCAATCATAATATTCTATGATACCATTTAAAAAAAAGTCATCTGTGAACTTCATCAAAATAGCCAAACAGGCTATATTATCAAGTTGACACTTTACCTGTATTATATAGCAATATATTAGTAGACTCATTGTTTAATACTATTAAATTATCTCTTGCAATGTTTTATAACTTTTAAATTAGCTGTAAATCATGTAGTAGATATCCCTAGGCTATTTATGCCACTTACGGCCATCCTTAGAAAACAAAAATCAAATATGCTCTCAGTACTGAAGGGTTTAAGGTTATAGATACTACTTTGGAATGGCTCTGCCTATCAGACTCATGTTTCTATCAGTTAACTTTTAATCAAACAGCTAACTTAAACCTCCAACGGTCTTACAATAATGTATCACAGAAAGGTTCAGAATAAATTAGAAAATTCTTCAAAGGCCTTTACAGCATCATAGCAATGCTGTACAAAAATTGTACTTTCAATTTTTCTTTTTTTTTTAATTAACATATAATGTATTATTTGTTTCAGGGGTACAGGTCTGTGATTCAATTTTTTCTGATTTTTCTTTTCCCTTAAGAGATTTCTAGAAGTCTCTAGCAAACAGAAACCTCGGTACTAATGTAACACTTAGGAAACATTATCTTACACTGACCATTTAAAACATATCTGTGGTAAAAGTATACAAATCTGTCCAAATAGTTGGGAAAAATGTACATATCAATACAGGAACAAGTAAAATATCTCCAGCTCAGGGTCAATGTATATTTGCCATACATGATGAAATGGTGGTGTGAAAAATCAGAAGACATACCTATCTGGTCTATCTTTAAGGTAATATCAAACCTACTGCTTGGCAAAAATATTTCAAGGAAAATATTTCATGATGAAAGAGATAAATTCCCTAATCACTTAAATAATCTATTATATATTTCTCTTTTTTATTATTTATTCTGACAAACTGTTAGCAGTGTAGGCTAGCAAAACATTCAGATAAGTAAATTCAAATTCCAAACTAAGTTATGATATATATGCCGTTTTATGAGCTATTACAAGGCAGATGTCCCTTACTTTATATAATAAACATATGCCTAGAGGAGAAACATGTAAATTGAACTTTTATAAACCAAATCCTCAAAATGCATCATCTATATGAAATATTTTTATTCAGTAACAAAAATATTTTAATTTATCAATTTTGTCATTTTCACATACCTGGTTTCTTTAAAGTAAAATTCACCTACAGTGCTATATTTGCAGTCACAACTGCTGGATTTTTAACTACTCTGAAAGTATTACATAAAGGTATAAGTATTTGATATTAAACCCAATTATTTTACATTGTTTACTTAAAAAAATAAAACATACTTCCTTTTTCTTCCTTTCTTCTTCTTTTCTCTTCTTTTCCTCTCTAATTTGGGCCAATCGCTGCTTCTTTCGTTCCAACTCTGCCTTTAATTCACTTTTGTCCGACATGTTTGTGACCTTAAAAAACATACCATCATTTACAATCATCATTAGGTTGGTAAAAGTAGCGCTCTTTTAAAAAAAATTAGTCTTCAAGAAGAGAATTATCTCAAGAGGCCTGTAGTTCACTGCTTTCGAAAGACAACATATAAACTCTACTTTTTAAATATGGAAGCATAATATATTACTAAGACCTGAGTAACATTATAAAGAAATGTATATAAATATTCAGAGTTGAACAAAGTAGCTAGCACACAGTAAGCTCTTTAATGTTCACATGCCCAGATTTAACACAATGTCTCTGACTCTTAAAACAGAGGACATGGGTTGGCATTAAAGAGCTCTTAGGCTATATGACACAGATCAAATCTATTACCAGAGCTTTGCATTCATCCCTAGAAATTTGATTAAAAAAATATGCGGTCAGACAAAATTCCCGTAAATGATGTGTAATAGTAATAATATTCAGGACAAGCAAAACACAAAATTTACCATCATTAACTATCAAATATATTTAAAGTAAGTATACTTTTAGTCAAAGCCCAACAGCAAAGTCTGACCGGCTCATCCTCCCAGGCCGGAAGCTCCGTGACTGACAAGTTCACTTTCTCAAAACTACAAGGAAGAGAAAGCCTCTGTCATTTTATGCTACAGCCTCCACGTTCGGGTACTTTCCAACATACACGGGGAGGGAAAACGCTGTCAACGCCATGTAGGAATGACTTTTATTTATAAAATGGAGCAAGGCGAAAAAGAGGCATTTTCCTCTGAGGTCACCACTAAGAGGGCGCGGTCCAGCATAGGGCGTCTGGGAGAGGGGGGCCACAGGGCGCCGAGCAAGCCTCGAGGCTCCGCGGGCCATCCTCCGGTGGGTCAAGAAGGGGAGCGAGTGGTCTCGTCTCCCCCGGCTTTCCTGAATCACCGCACCCGGCTCTCCCCGCCTCTCCCCTTCAGGAGCCGGGCCGGGCAGCGCTGTCAGCAGAAACTGCCAAACCGCCCTTTGAGCCGGGACGTGAGGCACAGCAGGCACAAAAGCCTTGAGGGAAGCACAGTCAACCCACCTGTCAGCTGGCGTGATGGGAAAAAGAGTCCGCCCGCTTGCAACGTCCAGGTAACGTCCCTCTCCTTCACTCCCAACTCCCAAGAGTCGCCGCCACTAGCTCCGCAGCTTCGCGAAGCACACAAAGAGGGTTGGGCGGCGGCTACTACGGCGAGAGCTTAGGGACAAATAGCTTCACCAGAACGAGGTCGCTCCCGGAAAGAAGGGGTGGGGCCCCGCTGCGTGAATTGCCGCCCCTCCGTAACTTACCTGTGTAAAGTAGAAACCGAAAGATAAGACAAAGAACCCAGTCAGCCTAGGGGCCCGAAGTGTTTCCACTTTGCCAAAAACTGGAAGAATACGCCTGATGTTCTCCGGCTAGGTAAGCAACCACACCACCCTCGTCTTACAGAGTGACACGACCAGAGAGAACTACAGTCCCCAGCTACAAGGGAAACCTGCGTGCCTCGAGCAATGCATTCTGGGAGTTACGGTCAATGGTAGTCGCAAAGTAT
This sequence comes from Neomonachus schauinslandi, assembly GCF_002201575.2. Classification (NCBI taxonomy): domain Eukaryota; kingdom Metazoa; phylum Chordata; class Mammalia; order Carnivora; family Phocidae; genus Neomonachus; species Neomonachus schauinslandi. Next base: position 133,200,673 of record NC_058405.1, on the reverse strand, counting down.
GCTGGGACGTGTAGTGATTTCTAGGCTTGCGGTTTCCCACTTCAAGGCCTTCTATCTTCAGTATTCCAAAGAGAAGCTTCCAGCACTTCCCTTTAACGTATTCTGGTCCGTTGGTCCCTGCTCACAATGTTGTATGTGTTATATATTAAGATCTTTGACTCAACAGTGGCCGGATTTTAAGAAGGCTTGTTTTCCAGTGGTGAACTTATGTATTACACTGCAGGTGAAGAACATTTTTTTAGATATATACACCAGTTTTAGGAAAAAAATGCCTTATAGAGGTTTCATGTGGCATCTTAGGCAATAGCTAAAATATAAAACTAAATTTTGAAAATGTAGTGTAACCCATTCTGTCAGAAATGTGACCATTTGTCTTTAATTAGAAAAAGATTTGGAAGTCTTCACTCAATATTTACTAGTAATCTCGTGCAGTTGTAAACTTGCTTAGCTGGAGTGTTACAGTTATGAAAATTAGCAATAAAAACTTTTTTTAAGTAGGCGTGGAGCCCAAAGCTGGACCTGAACTCAGCACCGTGAGATCAAGATTTGAGCTAAAGTCTAGAGTCAGGTGGTCCAACCAACTGAGCCACCCAGGCACCCCAGCAATAAAGACTTCTAATTACCCTATTTTCTCCTTAGTTTCATCATGTACACATGGAATATTCATTTGAGACTACAAATAAAATGATTACTATTGGAATAAATAAATTGATAAATAAATGTTTTTCAGCATTGCAAATAATTCTCCAGTACTTTGTTGCAGTGTGGTAGGTAGCATTTTGATTTTCTCTCAAGAATTTTTGAAAAGAGAATTTTACGCTATTGAAATCAATCATTTTATACTATTGAGACCAAGCAAGAATGATTTCCACAGTTGTTAGGTGTTTTAACATATAAAAAAGGAAAAGTTATTGGAATATGAATTTACCAGAAATTTATGGGTCAATACACATTTTAAATTTTCTTATTTAAATAAAGCATTATTTGGAAATAATTAAAGCTAACACCAAAGCAATGTCTTTCTTATAGTCTAGAGCGACATTGCCCAAATCTAGGATTAACCTTTAGGATTCAAATTCTAAGTCCTTAGGCCTGTGCCTAGTCTCTTCCTTATCTTACCCTGCCTATATACACGATAAATAACTCAGAAATAAATTTGAGAAAGAAAATTCTTTCAATTTCAAGACTTTTCCCCATAACCTAAAATTTCAAAGAGCCCCATAACTGTACTCCTTGTTTTTCTTATGTTATGTTAATCAGCATACACTGTACTCCTTTTTGTTTTCTTTCTTCTTTTGTAATATTTAGTTTTCATTTATTAATTTGAAAATTTGTTATTGATTGCCTACCACGTGCCAGGAATGGTCCTGGGTGCTGTATGTAAGAGCTAAAATGCATATCTCTGTCAGGACACTCAGTTCAACTAAATATTATGATGAGATTCAGTAGAGAAGTGGTGGAAACACTCTGGAAAAAAAAATTTTCAGAAGGAGGTGATTCCAGAGATCAATCTTTGATTTTGAAAGACTGAATAGTAGTTAACCAAGCAAAGAAGATGCGGAAAGTTGCCTTAGGAAGAGGAAGGAATGTGGCCAATGTACATAATATGAGAGCATGGACTACTGGAAAATCTGGAAATAATTCACAACAGCTGTAGGCTAGGGCAGGAACAAGGGAATGAAGTCACAAGCAGGGGCAAAGTCACATATCCCAGTTTAGAGTCCTGAAGATGATGTGAATCCACTGACAGATTTTAAATAGGAGGATGGTATGATAAGTTTAGCATATTAGACATTGACCTTTCAAAGTGTTCTGACCTGAGCCAAAGGCAGTCACTTAAACAACTGAGCCACCCAGACACCCCTCCTTTCAAAGTGTTCTGAAGAAAGTCCAATATGATGATATTTTTGGCCCTTAGACTCATTTCCTACCCTTCTTTGCCAACCTTTATGCCTCTGGGGAGTGACATCAGCTTCTTTGATGACTCCCTTGTAGTTGGGTTTGCCTAATGAAAGGCTTAAGCAAGGTTCTCAGAAGGCAGATGGAAGGTGAAATTTGACTTCTCTTCTCTACTTCTTCCCTCCTTTGATGTTATATCTCCAATAGTAGCTTCATTCCTTCCTGGCTACAGCTCTTGCAAGTGGCCCCTCCTCCATGACTCTACCTTTCACTGGGCTCTGGAAACTTTATTTTCTCCTTTTGTCTCCTTAGCATCCCCTCGGTAGCTAGTCTCCAAGTGCCTCATCAACTCTAATTTGCTCACTTACCTCTGTCAGCCCTTCTGTAACTGGTCCTTTCATCAGAGTATCTTTATTTGAACTCTGGGTGAACTCTGTTTCTTGCTGAGACCCTAATTGATACAGCTTGGTTGAAGGGATGAGAGATGGAGAGAAGAGGCAGGGTAGAGACTAGAAGCAGGGAATATAGTTGGAAGGCTTTTGGATGGAGCCAGAAACTACTTGTGTATGAGCCAATGCATTTACGGTGGGAATTAAGAAAAATAGACTGGAGAAATGTTAAGGTTTTGGAACAGTAAAGCAGGTTAGGTACCCCAGTTGGCCTTCCTCCTGAAAAGAATTAAAAATGCAGGATAAAATACCTTCCTTCTTGCTTTAATGAGCTGGCAAGAAAGTAAAGAGTACTTAGGACAAAAGAAGGTGGGAATCTAGATGGCATATGCCTAACTTGGTGAATTTTCATAGCTTGTAGGCAGGAGACCACAAGAGACAAAGCCCAAGGCCTACTCTAGACTGCTATTTCAAAAGGAAACCTCCAAATACATCCTTGATGTAAGAAATCTACCCCCACTCCTGAAGAAATGCCTAGCAACTTTGGCACTGATGGGATGGGAATGAGGAGGCAAATTTATGAGAATGTGCAATCACAGGTGGGCCCTCACATGGCTTTTCAACCTGAAATTTCAGTACCTGGATGGTTCATAAAAACATGGGCTGAAAATGTGATTTAAAGTTATCCAGACTTATCATGTACTCAGGTGCCTGGGAGAAGCAAACATGAATCTTTTTGGAGGGGCTCCTCTTATTCCAAGCTTTGAAGAATTCTACATAGATAAATTTCAAGAAATATGAGCTCAAATTCACAAAACACACAAAGAAAGGAGGCAGCAAAAGCAAGAGCCAACCAACCAAAACAACAGATACCAGAATAAGACCCACAAAGACTTCTGATATTAGAATATCAGACACAGGATATAAAATGAATATGGTTAACTATTATAAAAGATAAAAGAACTAAAAATATGACTAAAACAGATTTTAAAAAGAACCAACTAGATCATCTGGAAATTAACAATATACTAACTAAAATAAAAGACTCAAGAGATGAGTTGAACATAGCTAAAGAGAGCAGTATTACCCTTATACCAAATCTTGGGCCCTGTACTTTGGAGTCAGCTCTGGCCTTTATCCAGCCCCAAGGAATCTGAATGGCTAAGGATATGGCCAGTCATATGAAATCTATATGCCCCCTTACAGATCATACTTCTGACATCAGGGACCCTGAAATTCCTACCTCAAATCATCCCAAGCCTGCTTCCAGTTCCTTATGGAGACCTCTTCTCCAGGTCTCTCCTCCTGAGGGTAGCCTGCACTCTCGGGGTGGCCAAGAAATGGCTCTCATAAGACTATGATGGGACTTGGATTTGTAGGTTGGCTGCCTAAGTGTGTACATTCAATGTCCGTTGCAGTATGGAATGGAGCTGAGGATAAAAAGAGAGGGGTTTAGAGTTAGCAGTTAGGAGTCAGCATTCCCTGTGCCACCATATTATAGGGCAGAGCTCTAGGTATCCAAGAATTTTAAATTCAAACCTGGTTTTTGTCAAGATAGGAGGAGGGAATATATTTTATTTAATTTTTTGTTAGTTTGATTTCTGACTTTTAAATGTGTCTCTATAGTATGTGTCCTTTCATTTGAACTTTTTTCCAGGGTCCTAGAAATATTAGGGGTAGATCAAGAAGAGAAAATATTTGTATTGGAAGGTAGTACTAAAGAAATTATCCAGAATGCAGTACAGAGAGACAAAAAGGTAATATGGAAGAAAGATTAGAAACATGGAGGATAGGAAGAGGTTTAACAAGCATCTAATGAAGTTCTAGAAGGGAAAGGGAGAGAGAAGAGAGCAGAGGAAATATCCAAAAAGGCACTTTTTCACAACGGGCAAAAATCATCAATCCACAGATTCAAGAATTCCAATTAGCTGCAAATGGGATAAATGAAATCTAGAACTTGACACCGCAGAATGAAACTGTAGAGAAGAAAGGAAAACAAAACAAAACAACAACAACAAAAAAGCCAAACCTGGAAATAACCCAAATGTCCGTCAACTGGTGAACAGATAAAATTCTAATATATCCATATGATGGAACACTACTCAACAATAGAGAGGCATGAACTACTCGTATGTGTAATGGCATGAATGAATCTTCAAAACATCATGCTAAGTCAAAGCCAGACAGAAATGACTACATACTGTATGATTGCATTTCTGTGACATCCTAGACAAGGCAGAACTATGACAAAAGCAAATCAGTGGTTGCCTGGGGCTGGAATAGAAAACGACTCACTGCCAAGGGGGCATAAAGGAACTTTTTAGAGCAATGGAAGTGTTTTGGTTACTGTGGCTTTGTAGTAAGTTTTGCAATCAGGAAGTGTGTGACCTCCAATTTTGTTCTTCTTTTTCAGGATTGTTTTGGCTATTTGGAATACCTTGAAATTCCATATGAATTTTAGGATGAATAGTTCTATTTCTGCTAAAAAGGCTGTTAAGATTTTGGTGGAGAGTGTATTAAATCTGTAGATCTGTTTGGGGAAGATAGCCATCTTAACAATAGTAAGTCTTCCAATCTACAATCACAGAATATCTTTCCATTTATTTAGCCCTTTGATTTCTTTCAGCAATATTTTGTTTTGTTTTGTTTTCGGTGTACAAGTCTTGCCCTCCTTGGTTAAATTTTACCTAAGCATTTACTTTTTAAAATGCTATTATAAATGTAATTAGTTCCTTAATTTCCTTTTGGGATTGTTCATTGCTAGTGTATAAAAATCAGCTGAGTTTTGTGTGTTAATCTTGTATCCTGCAACTTTGCTGGATTTATTTGCTCTAACAGCTTTTTGGTAGATTCCTTAGGATTTTCTACCTATAAGATTATGTCACCTATAAATAGAAATAGCTTTACTTCTTCCTTTCCAATTTGGATGCCTTTATTTCTTTTCCTTGCCTAATTCTCTGGCTAGAACTTCCAGTACAATGTTGAATAAAAGTGGTGAAAAAGAACACCCTTGCCTTGTTCCTGATCTCAGGGGGAAAACTTTCAGTCTTGAAACTACTGCTTTTTGAAGCAGAATACCTCTTCCTTTCATTAGGAGAGTAGCCAAGATTATTCTGTGGAGTCTGGTTTCTCTAAGACCGTGCGCAACCCCCTCCCGCAGCCCCCTCCGGCTCCCCACCGCCCACTATTATTTGATCCTACTCACCCAGGTAACTACATCAGCTGAAGACTCCTGCTTTCAGGCAGGGAGCTGAAAGTGCTGTGGGAAGTATCCAGATATTGTTTGGAATTTCCATCCACTTAACTGGGAATAAAGGATATGTAAAATCCTTTAGCTAATTTCTGTCTCTTAGTGTCCTAAAATTTCTATCTCACTGTGATTAAAGAATCACTGGCCAAACAAGGATGCTCACCTGTTTTTCAAATCCTAAAATCTGATTAAGTAAATAAGGATATAGCCATAGAATGCAGCAGAATGAAGCCATTAAAATTGGCATAGTGGTGGGGCGCCTGGGTGGTTCAGTCGTTAAGCGTCTGCCTTCGGCTCAGGTCATGATCCCAGGGTCCTGGGATCGAGCCCCGCATCGGGCTCCCTGCTCGGCGGGGAGCCTGCTTCTCCCTCTCCCACTCCCCCTGCTTGTGTTCCCTCTCTCGCTGTGTCTCTCTCTGTCAAATAAATAAATAAAATCTTAAAAAAAAAATTGGCATAGTGGTTCTCTATGTGCTGATGGCAAATAACTTCCAATATAATTTATAATTGGAAAAAGCAGTGTACAGGATAGTTTGCTTAGAATTATTCCATGTGTGTAGAAAAAGAAGAAACATACGCATGTGTGTACTATTTTTACAAAGATACACAAGAAGTGAATTAATAATGAATGTTTCTAGTTTATCATCTGAAAGAGACTCAATGGAATTGTAGAAAAGTTTATCCATCAGATGAAAGAAACATAACACTTGCTAATTTGAATTTACCTAAAAGAATTTTGTATTTCTGCTGGAATGTTTGTTTTTTATTTCAAAATTTTATCTCCTAAGAATAATGAATGTTTCTAGAGAAGAGGGTTAGTTGTCTTGGGGTCTAGGGTAAAACAAAGACTTTCTCCTGTGGCCCATTTAATTTTTTTTTAAGAAGTAAATGTGTAAACAAAACAAAACAAAAAAGCACAAAAAGAACCCACACGTGTTTCTGTTTTATTTCATTTTAACACTTTAAAGAAATCCTCATTATCAGCATTGATTAGAAAGACTGTAATGACTAAGAAAAGGTCACTACTCCAGATATTAGTTCAAACCACTATGTCACTTCTACTTAAGTTGGCAGGGCTGAGAGGAGTCATAGTTAGCATTAGTACTGAAGAGGTTTTTTGTTTGGGGGAATGGCTGGGGGGATCTGCATTTTAAAACTTCTCAGAATAGTTTGTAAAAGAGGGTAGAAATAGAGGAAAAATGCATTTGTTGAACACATTCATATCCAGAATTACACTTGAACTCAATATGCCCACTTATGGAAAATTTTATAGAGGCAACCATTGCAGGGTTTCATTTATATGAAATTTGAAAGCAGATAAAACTCATCTAATGCTATAAGTCAGAATAGTAGCTATGAAGGTATGGAGGTACTGACTGGAAAGGGGCATGGGAAGTTTAAGGGTGCTGGTAATGTTACATATCTTTGTTTGGGTGTAGGTTACATAAATTTATATAATCTATAAAAATTTATTGTACAATTGTACATATTAAAAGTGTATAAATTTTATGTATTTATATAATCTGTAAAAAATTCTACCCCTATGAAGGGCCTTCTTTACTGTATATATGTTATACTTAATTAAAAAGTTAAGAAAAAAGTAGCATATTGAACTGTGGCACCTTTAAACCAACCCACAAACATATAACCCATCAGAAAAATACAATACCCAAATCAGGAGAGGAAGGAATAGAAATGTGTTATACTACTCAGTGATCCAGGCATCTCAAAATACTGTAGGGGCTTCAATAAGTCTTTCCAAAACAGTCTACTATAGCATTTATAAATGTTTGTTGACAACCTTGTGATAATGCATTTTCATCAAAGTTTATGATGAAATTATGTTGCAAAAAAGAAAATTGTAGTTGCATTAGCAATGCATGAAGCTTTCTGGTAATTATACTTTTAGTGTTCTTCTGTAAAATGTCACTTGTTTGGTTATAACTTTGCTAAAATGAAATATACTAAAATTTAAGATACACATTCCCATGGCCTTTTTACCAGGCAAAGAGCATGCAGCATTTCTCAGGACCTTTTCATAAATACTGTATCTCTCCTATTTTTTCTACATGTTAACCTGCTAATACTTCACTTTGATGGTCTAAGTTCATGAAGTTTCTACCACCCTGCCTCTGTGACCTTACATTGTTCATCTTTTGTATGTTAACAACTCCTTCCAAAGTCATTTGTGTTTTTTAAAATTTTCCAGATACTTCCTTCACCTTCAAGAAATGTATTTGACCTTGTCTTTCAGACATTGGCACAACTACCTATTTTCTTCCAACTTTGGGAACTATCTTAACTTTCCCATTTCCTCTCATGCCTAAATGAAGTTCTTTAAGAAACTATCTTCACTCAGGGGAGTGTTCATGAGCTGGCCAGTAAATCTCTCCTCATAATTTAACAGCATTACTTTTCTATCATCCTTATTATTGTTCTAGTCTGTATTTTTCCCTTTGGAGTGTTTGCTGCATTGTTAACTTAATATAGGGTTTTTTTTTTTTTCACTATTTCCTCTACTTGTCTTGATGCACATATTTTCTTTCTTAGTGTCAAAATAAGGTGATGGTAAATTATGAGTCCCTTCTGAGCTGAGGATACTTTTGTAATCTGGTAACCTTTGGCAGGAAGCACATATCCTAGTGAATGATGGAGCACTTAAGAGTGATTCACCACTGAGCATTACAGAAAATAGGCTGAGGGTTCAAAAATTCAAGGCAAGTTCCTTCTCCTCAGCGTGGTGTATATACTGTGCTCTCACTTTTCTACCCCCTATTATGTGGTTAAGAAAGAGGAGATAATGATGGCTTCTGAAAGTTACCTATAATGCACTCAAAACTCTGTTAGGTGTAATGGTTTTAAAAGGTAGAATGAAAACACAGCTAGAAGATCAACACAAAAGGAATCATTTTCTGATAGAGAAAGCAAGGCTTGCATGCCTGCTGATACACACATTAACTGTAATGGGAATTATGAGTGCCCCATTAAAGGAATATGTACCCCCCAAGTGTGGTAGGGAGATACTCTTTCACCCCCAGAATCTCTTGTATTGATTTGGTTTCTTGTGGTAGAATCAATCGTGTATTATTGTTTTAAAGTTACTACCGGGTATTCAATATGTTGTCTTTTGAGTGTAAGGGTGGGAAATAATTACTGATTGGCAGGCAAAACCTTTTTAAACAACCACAAACCCTATGTGAAGTTCAAATCAGACCCAGATTGATTAATTTTCAGGTCAGAAGCTTTGACCTGTAATATTCCTCTTTGAATAAATATTTATTCAACATTTGACCTTACTGACTTTAGGCAAATTTTGGCATGGTTATGACTTTCTACATTAACATGGAAATGAACTTCTAGTTATACAGAACTGTTGATTAATAACATGTACAGATTTACATAATGGGAAAAGAACTTTGGTTTGTTCAGTGATCTTTCCAGAAATCTTGATCACTGACAGATGCTTAGCTTTTAAAATGCTGTCTGTGTGGGGGCGCCTGGGTGGCTCAGTCGGTTGAGCATCTGCCTCTTGATTTTGGCTCAGGTCATGATCTCAGGGTCGTGAGATCGAGCTCTGCATCAGGCTCTGCACTGAGTACGGAACCTGCTTAGGATTCTCTCTCTCCTTCTCCCTCTGCTTCTCCCCCAACTCGTGCACATGCACTCTCTTTCTCTCTCAAAAAATAAATAAAAATGTCTCTGTGTATGTATAAATATATGTAATATATAAATATACATATTTATACACTAGGAAATATTTATGCAGTGTAACACTATCTCCTGAGTTCTCCAGCCATACATCTAACTCTCCACTGGATATCTCCTGGAGATCCTACAGGCACCTCAAATTCAACATGTCCAAAACTGACCTGTCATTTTTCCCAGCAAGCCTGCTAACTGCCCTGTGCCCAGTCTCACTGAATGAAACCATCATTCCTTCAGTCACACGTGGGCTAAAAAAAGTTGCTAAAAGATATAAGGTGAGAACTGGATCAGCATTAAGCATGACTTTAGGCTGAGCCAAAAAGGTATGGGTCCCCTTGTCCTTATATTTCCCTGACCCTGGAGCCAAATTAATCTTAGAAACTAGAATAGAAATGAAGGAGTAGGTGGAGTTAGATGATCCCAACTGTCAGCTTCTAGGACTTTGGGGCCAGAGAGGTTATCACATCAGCTATCACCAGGTGCCCTCTGTAACTCTCTCACTAATAGCCCCCTCATCATTTTAACTTACTGCCTACGAAGCTTTTCTCTGCACAATTGCACAATTTAAAAAGAACAGTATTAATCCCAGGACCCTGGGATCGAGCACTGCATAGGGCTCCCTGCTCCATGGGAAGCCTGCTTCTCCCTCTCCCACTCCCCCTGCTTGTGTTCCCTCTCTCGCTGTGTCTCTCTCTCTCTGTCAAATAAATAAAAATAAAATCTTAAAAAAAAAACAAACAGTATTTGTGTCATCAGTTAGGCTGCTTTCAGGTGTTTTCTAGACCATCAAGGTACCTGAGTGAAGACTAAATTGCAGGGGCGCAGGCCCCTACGTTGCTTGGTGCCATTGTGTCCCTAGCCCTAAGAACAAGTCTAGCCCATGATGGGCTCTCAGGAAATAGTCATTGAATTTTGGATGGATTACAATGTAATTATAGTAGTACTTACTGCTTTGGACCTTACAGATTTACAATTCTAATAGTTCAGATGTCACAAACTGGAATCTTGCTTTTCTCATTGTTACAAAGTAAACAAGGAAGATTAGGAGTGAAGCTTGATATATTGTTTTCAAGCAGCTGTATAGCAAAACATTTGGATTAAAATCAGTGAATGTACTACTTATAAATTATTTTGTGACATTCAGAGAACTCATGGAAATCAGAGAAAAATTACTAGTATACTCAGAAATAAATAGGCAAAGGAAAAGATAGTTTGCAATAGAGTACCTACAAATGGCTAATACGTGTGAAAATGATTAATTCCTAGGAGTGAAGATACACAAATTTAAATAAGGAAGTATAACTTTGTAGCTCTCATGTTAGAAACTATTTAAAACTTCTAGGCCTCAAGAGGTGGACGGATATTCTTACCTGCTTTCAATAAGTGTGCACGATGTTGCTGCTTTTAGGAAAATAACTTTCAGTGCTTGAAAAATGTTTGCATCATTAAACAGTTTGTTCAATATCTGAAAGTCCATCCTACAAAAATAATTTTATTTATTTTTAAAGATTTTATTTATTTATTTGACAGAGACATAGAGAGAGAGCACAGATAGGCAGAGCGGCTGGCAGAGGGAGAGAGAGAAGCAGGCTCCCTGCTGAGCAGGGGGCCCGATGCGGGGCTGGGTCCCAGGACCCTGGGATCATGACCTGAGCCGAAGGCAGACGCTCAACCGACTGAGGCACCAAGGCACCCCCCCAAAAAAATTTAAAAATAATATTTACAAACATTTTCATGACCTTTAAAGATAATTGAGAACAATTAGAAGCAACCTGGATATCCAACTCCAGAGAATAACTGGAGTCAACTGTGGCATAGGGCCACATGGCAGAAACATCTACCACTGCTGAAATGATGATGTTTCAAAGAGTTGGATGATGTGAGAAAACATTACTGCCTTGTTGTAATGGCAAGTGAAAAATATAAGAATATAAGTTTATACGTAAAGTATGACTTCAACTACTTGTAAACAATTATACCGAGGGAAAAAACTAGGGGGAAATTAGCCAATATGTGAACAGTGAATGGCTCTGGGTGGTGAGACAGCAGGACCCAGAGGAGGAGTTGGCAAAGAAGAGTTAGATGGTCCTAGAGAGAAAGGTGTTCACACAGGCATGGGTATAAAAACCCCTCAGAAAGATCCAAACAGGGGCGCCTGGGTGGCTCAGTCAGTTAAGCGTCTGCCTTCGGCTCAGGTCATGATCCCAGGGTCCTGGGATCGAGCTGCGCATCGGGCTCCCTGCTCAGCGAGCAGGGAGCCTGCTTCTCCCTTTCCCCCTGCCTGCCTCTCTGCCTACTTGTTCTCTCTCTCTGTCAAATAAATAAATGAAATCTTTAAAAAAAAAAAAAAAGAAGAAAGATCCAAACATTCGAAGAAAGCATGATGTCATCCATATAACAAACGTAGGAAATGTGACATCAAAGAATATGGCATCTTTAGCAGCTTTTGGACAGGTAAGGCTGAGAAAGGCTTGCCTTGTGGGAGGAACTTGAGGCTGAAGCAGTGTTTGTCAAACTGTGTTCCACAGAATCCCTGAAACCTGTATGAGTATTTTTAGAAAGGCCATAAGCCTCCGATTCAAATTTCTTTGGTGTCTACGTTGCCATAAAGACTGCAATGAACTCCATTAACCCCAGTTTCAAAAGTGTGCTGTTTGACTAACTTATGTAAGAAGTAAATGTTAAATGTTATAAAGCTGAATGCGTGAAATAAATCCATGCTGAGAAAATGCTGGTCTTACCTATCTTGCATATCAGGGTTAATGACAATTTTGTTAGTAAAAAGACAAAAAAAAAAAAGGCTCTGCTGTTTAAAAACAGAAGTGGAAACTTCTGCTATCTGGGTCCCCAGGGCTCTGGTCCACAGTCCGCCTCTTGGAGCTGTGCACTGTGCAAAAGTGGTGGAAGTGGAGTCAGGGTCCACATTACGAATGCTAATGAGCCTGCAGGTTATCTCGATGGCAACAGAGAATCATTGATGTATTTTTAACCCAAGGCGTTATATGTTCTAATTTATATTTTAAAACAGATTTTTTGGTAGCTGACTTACCTATTTCATAGGGCTTCAGGGTGAAATAAGGAAAGAAAAAAGAAATACGTGAAAAGGAAAGAAAAAAGAAATACGTGAAAAATACTTAGAAAAGTGACTATCTCATAATAAGTGTCCACGATGTTTATATTTTTTATTATTACTGTTACAACTATGACAACTTTTCCAGGGAATACAGGGATAGAGGAAGTCTGCGTGTAGGGAGAATCTTTCTCTACCTATACTTCCAAAAGACAATTTAAGATTGAGAAACCTTTGGAGCAGTAATTCTTAAACTTTTCTAACTCATTAGAAAAGTGGATGGAAAATGCAATCTCTCCTTGAATAAATTCACCTACACACAAAATATTGCACACAATTTTGTAAATGGGAAAAGGATCCTTAAAAGCCCATTTAGTGTCAGCTCTAGACGTCCTGGGGTGTGGGACGGGGAGAGAGCTGCAGTCACGGCAGACAGCACCGGCGGTGGCGAGAGAACACACACACATTTAAAAGAGGTTTTAAGGGGCGCCTGGATGGCTCAGTTGGTTAAGCGACTGCCTTCGGCTCAGGTCATGATCCTGGAGTCCCTGGATTGAGTCCCGCATCGGGCTCCCTGCTCAGCAAGGAACCTGCTTCTCCCTCTGACCCTCCCCCTTCTCATGTGCTCTCTCTCTCGTTCTCTCTGTCTCAAATAAATTAAAAAAAAAAAATCTAAAAAAAAAATAAATAAAAGAGGTTTTAAAATAGCCACTAGCGGGGCGCCTGGGTGGCTCAGTCGTTAAGCGTCTGCCTTTGGCTCAGGTCATGGTCCCAGGGTCCTGGGATCGAGCCCCACATCAGGCTCCCTGCTCAGCGGGAAGCCTGCTTCTCTCTCTCCCACTCCCCCTGATTGTGTTCCCTCTCTCGCTGTGTCTCTGTCAAATAAATAAATAAAATCTTTTAAAAAAATAATAAATAATAAAATAGCGACTAGCCTCATGCAGCCAACATTCACCAAGTAAAAATGTGTGTCGTGTCCAGACCTATGTTGAACATTATGGAAAACGCAAAAATCTATAAGACAAGACCCTAGAAGTCAAGGTCTCTTGTGGTGGAGAAGTACTAGCCCATACTCAAATTCCAGAGGCACAGGGCCAGGAGCCAGCTTATTGGAAGTGGCGCCTGGATGGCTACACATATTACTATAAAGCTAATGGTGAATTAAAAACATTTTTATTTTGCTGCTGCAGTTGATAAAAGCACCAAGTAAGGCACCATTAAGGGACTCAACAGTGTAATGGTGGGGAAGACATTCTTAAAAAGGTATAATGACACCGATGGAAAGCCATTAGTCACTAATGCCACCTCTGGATTTCAATTATGAAGTTCTGTATAAGAAAACACTTGGGGGGTGCCTGGGTGGCTCAGTCAGTTAAGCGCCTGTCTTTGGCTCAGGTCATGATCCCAGGGTCCTGGGATCAAGCTCCACAGCAGGCTCCTCTCTCTCTCTCTCTCTCTCTAATAAATAAATAAAATCTTAAAAAAAAAAAGAAAGAAAACACTTGGTATATAATAGCATACAAGATTATATCTAATTTGTTACAGAAAACAAGATATACCTTTTAAGAGGTATTTTTTAAAATCTCTGTGTTTTCAGGTAAGAGAAGTGGCTAATTTTGAGCAGAAACTGCTGAGTGAAAACCCATAGCATGATAATATGCCAGTTAGGTAAATATTACCACCAAATAAGAAAATGGAAATGCGAAATTGTACATGGTATTGTGCTGATTGATAAGACTGTGGCTCTGGCTTAAAGTAATTTGATTAATTCCCAGTGTAATTTGTGGAAACTCTCTCTTCAATGTAAAGCTACATTTAATCTAAAGAAAATTAAGCAGATAGAGTCTCTGCCTTCTACGTATTAATGAATGTAGTCATTCACTCAACAACTATTTACTGAGAGTGCTCTGTGTGAGCCATGGTCCTGGGTACCAGGAAACAATGTGAACAATACAGTCAAGGTCCCTGAACCATATAGTCCAAACAAATAATGATCAACTGAGGTAAGTGCTATGAAGGAACAAACCTGGTGCAGATAATAACAGACTGAAGATCTTTTAAGATAAGGTGGTCAAGGGAAAGCCTCTGAAGGGTTAGTACAAAGACCTGAATTATAAAGTGGCCAGCCTTGAAAAGGCAAGCAGGGGAAGAAGGAATGGAATTTTTTGGCTACTAGGCAACTGAACTCCTTTCCTATATTTAAGGCCTTCCCACTATGTGAATCTTGGTAAGAAGCAGGCTTCTCCAAAGCCCACTCTAACTCACTTTCCTAGTCTTCCTTGCATTAGGGTTTAGGTGCATGACCCACACAAACAGAGTTACCTGCCCAAGGCAGTGAATCAAGAGCCAGGGATACCAAGAAGCAGAGCCAAGAATTTTTTTTGGCAGCAATGCCTATAGTAGTAACCTTGAGTTTCTGGAGCAATGACTCCAGGATTCCCTTGTGTAAGAGAGCTTTGCATTCAGAGGCAAAGGCAACAGAGTTCTCTTCAGACTGGTTCTAGGCATGATGTTGCCAGAAGTTCTGTTTGTCTAGCTTTGCTTTGTTTTTTTTTCTTGTTCTCCAAACCTGGTATTCCAGCCTTCCTGGAAATTCTGTGAACCGCTCAATATACTCCAATGCATTTCTCTTAGGTTAAAGCAGCCAGGGTCAATTTCTGGTGATTTCATCTAAGTATCCTAATGGATAGGGAAGGGGGAGTGGAGGGAAGGTATGGGAGTACACTGCAGTGCTGAAGAACATTGCGGGTACAGGCATGTGTAAAAGCCCGAAAATGGGAGGGTGGGTGAGAGAGAGCTTGGAGTGTTTGGGGAACTGAGAATGAACCGAAGAGGCTGGCTTTAGTGAGAAAGGTGGCAAGTGGAGATGAATACAGCTGGTGAGCCGGTCAAGAGCCAGAGCAGGTATTCATAGCAGAAGTCAGAAATGTGCTAGGCCTAGCCTTTTTTCAGGGAGATGTGACTAGCTCACGTGTCCTAATCAGATGTGTCTCTTCCGGTCAGCAGGACTCTAAGGTGGGGCTGAAGGGTTTTGGTGGGGTGGTTGCCACTCTGCAGTGCAAATTATTCCAAACCATTCAGAAGGCTGAGGCTAGGCTTGCCATTTCCAACCCGATGACCTCTCTGTCTCTCCTTTGAAGTACCAAGACATTCATCTCTGAAGGTATTAATAGTATATATGTTTATGAGTGTTTGTCATATCTACCATTAGACAGCTAACTCCCTGAGGGCACAGTCGGTGGGTGGGGTGGGGGGTGAAATGATGACATGCTTTGGACTAAGACAGAGCTGGATTTTTTTGGGGGGGGGGTCCTGTCAATTACAGATTATATGCACTCAGACAAAATTGCTTCACCTCTCTGAACTACAGTTTTCTCATCTGAAAAATGAGGATACTAGTACCTAATTAAGGCTTCCACGCACTGTAAATGACTACACAGTGCCCACAATGTAGTAGGCACTCTGTAAATCACACGGTAGGTACTCTGTATACATTAGCTCCTTTATTCCTTAATATTTCAGTGAATTAAATAGGATCTTCTGCAACTAGGAAAACAATATAAAATCCTTGCTTTTTATACTTACTTTATTATAAAATGCTAATTTAAAATAGATTACACTGCTTTCTTAGTTCAGAATTTAATCTTGAAAATTTCTTTTTTCTTTTTTTTTTTTTTAAGATTTTATTTATTTATTTGACACAGAGAGAGAGCACACAAGCCGGGGGAGCTGCAGGCAAAAGGAGAGGGAGAAGCAGGCTCCCTGCTGAGCAAGGAGCCCGACATGGGGCTCCATCCCAAAACCCTGGGATCATGACCTGAGCCAAAGAAGGTAGACGCTCAACCAACTGAGCCACCCAGGCGCCCCCAAAATTTCCTTTTTCTTAAAATGTTTCCTTTTTCTGGAAAATTCTCCTGAAGGGTTATTGCCATTCACTCAGTTCACTCCAGCAAAGTTACTAAAAAAAAAAAAAATCAACATTTTTCCCTTTCAAATATCCCCAAAGAAGTAGCATAGAGTATAATTAAGACGTTGTGTCCAAAACCAGAAGATAGATTTGTTATCCTGAGAAACAGAGGAAGATATTATTCAAGTCCTGATTGTCTTAACCAAAATATTCCCTTATATAATATTTCCTGGCCTTGAGTCTTTTTCATTTTAAGAACTTGAAACTATATATGCTCTATTGGTTAAACATTAATTGACCAAATATGTAACGCAGCTATTAAGAGGCTAAAAACTTAAAAACATTACCAAAAAAAATCCCTAGAGCTTCCCAAGCCCATTGGCTTGCTGACTTGCTTAAACAATCTAATCTAATGAACTGAGGGTCTTTTAGAATTCTTTTCTTTCATCCTTGGCCCTTAATCCTTTAATATGTTTACTGACCTCCATCTTCTTCTGATTTTTTTCTTCCGTTTCCTTGGATTTTGGGGTAGTTTCTCTTTTCGAGTCTGGAGTGTGTGAAGAAAAAAAAAAGGGTTGCACTGTTGATGCATGATGCTTCTCTTCAAATGGCATATGAGACAAAGCAGTCAGGACAGAGGATTCATCTTTCTTTCTCCTCTATTTACTGTAAACCACAAGAACTTGCAACCAGGGAGAGGCCAGACAAGGAATGTCTTGATTTACATAAGGGAGTTGTTTAATGTCATTTTTGAAAACCCACACTCCTCTTTTTAAAAACTCCCATATTCTTGGCACTGTAGTAGGACTCCTGGCACTGAGGATACCTACCAGCCCTGGCAACTGGAGCCTCCAGTGAAAACATTATTGCAACTTCCTATGGAGGGAAGGGAAGAAGGTTTTGTTGATGCTAAGGCCAAATGCGAGAAATAATTAAGGACTGAAGAATATTCTCATAGGATAATCAGGCCCTTGTAGTCATTTCTTGGCATGTTTGTTTGCCTTGGAATTCCAATCACTAACAACAGTTCAGATTCTCAGAGAAAAGATTATATGTCTGGTGAATGCCCACAGGCGAGACAACTGGCAATGCTTATTGCAAAGAAAAGCAAAAATATAGCAAGATATATCCATAGCATGTGAAAGGAATGCATAGGTGAGCATTTCTTTTCTTGCACTGCTTTTGAGGTAGAATTGTTTTAGGAGGATTTAATCAAGGTGACTTTGAAAGTCTTACCTTATCCTCATGTGAAGGGTTAATCTTCTTTAATAAGGAAGAGTCAATGTCCAATTCTGCTCTTTGGTGTAAGTTTGCGTCCAAATAAGTAATTAATTTCTGGAGCTCTAAGACCAAACTCTACTTAATGAGAGGAAATAAAATCGCTGACTCAAAAGATTACTTTAGGGGACTAGAACAATTGTTCTGTCTTTGTTTAACTGCAGGTTTCAGGTGGCATACATCAATGGCTCAGAGAGAATGTGCTTTCAGGAAGAGATTTGAACATATTTGTTCACATACTTAAAACTCAACCAGGGGGCGCCTGGGTGGCTCAGTTGATTAAGCATCTACCTTCAGTTCAGGTCATGATCCCAGAGTCCTGGGATCAAGCTGCGCATCAGGCTTCCTGCTCAGCAGGGAGCCTGTTTCTCCCTCTCCTGCTCCTCCTGCTTGTGCTCTCTCTTTCTCTCTGTGTCAAATAAATAAAAATAAAAATAAATAAAACTCAACCAAGTTAATGCGCATCATGCCAGATACTCTCAGCATACAAACTTCTCTCCGGCACTTCAGTAGGCTGGCTAGTTCAGTCCAGGTGTATGTGTCTTTGTATCTCTGCATGTTTAATGGCGCATAGGAATGGATAGAGTTAAGGCATTTGCTTTCAACTCAAAAACGGAGGTCCATGCTCAGCCACACTTTAAAAAGTGATCGCTACTTTAAATGGAACATTCTGCAACACAATTAAAACAGAGCACAACCTCCTAAATTCCACTTAAATTCACATCTGATGAGTATGTAAGCCTCTTATGAACAGGCAGTTGTCTTTCTCTATTTTCCATCTTTCCTTTACAACTATCAAATCACTGGAATTAACCCATTGAGATGTCAGACTTAAGGCATCTTACATGTGCTGGCATCTCGTACATGTTCAATGAATGTCATTACACGTTCATGACTCTGGATTTCCTTTACCTTTTATACAAACTACATAATTTAAGCTGGTAATAATGACATAATCCTACTTGATGGAAACTGCTAATTGTGTGTGTATAGTTATCTTATCTCCTTGTATTAGTTTCTCATGGCTGCTATAACAAATTGTCACAAACTTAGTGGCTTAGAACAACATAAATTTATTATTTTATTGTTTCGTAGTTCAGGGGTCTGAAATGGGTCTCACTGGGTAAAAATGATTGGCAGGGCTGTAGTCCTTTCTGGAGGTGGTAAGGGAGAATCTGTGTTTCTGTCTTTTCCAGATTCTAGAGACTACCTGTATCCCTTTGATCGCGGCCACCTTCCACCTTCAAAATTAACAATGGCCAGTCAAACCTTTCTCACACTGCATCATTCTAACACTGACTTTCTGCCTCTTACTTCCATATTTAAGGACCCTTGTGATTTCATTGAACCCATTTGAAGCATCACCATCATCATCATCATCATCATCATCATCAATTCCTTCTTTTAAGGCCAGCTGAGGAGCAACCTTAATTCCATCTGCACCTTTTTTTTTAAAAAAGATTTTATTTATTCGTTTGACAGAGAGAGACACAGCGATAGAGGGAACAGAAACAGGGGGAGGGGCAGAGGGAGAAGCAGGCTTCCCGCGGAGCAGGGAGCCCGATGTGGGGCTCGATGTGGGGCTTGATCCCAGGACCCTGGGATCATGACCTGAGCCGAAGGCAGATGCTTAATGACTGAGCCACCCAGGCGCCCCAATTCCATCTGCACCTTAATTCCCTTTTGCCATGTAACAATATATTCACAAACTCTAATAGTTAGGATGTGACCATCTTCGGAAGGCCGTTATTGTGACTACCACATCTCTCAGTCAGACTGTAAACTCCTTGTGTGTCACATTTTTCTATTTCTCATAGCAACAAGAATAGGTCTAAGTATGATTGTGTTTTTGTTGATTATTGAACTAACACAGTAAAAGTCTCAAAGGGTGATCTATGGAGTTTTGGTGGTATTTGATGTTCAGATATTATGCAAGTTGCATTAAAATTCAAGTATGAAAAATAGGGAGTTAAAAAAAAACCCAAAGAAATAGTTTCCATTGCCTGTACAAATTTATAATATTTGAAAAAAAGGGGCGCCTGGGTGGCTCAGTCGTCAAGCGTCTGCCTTCAGCTCAGGTCATGATCCCAGGATCGAGTTCCCCATCGGGCTCCTTGCTCAGTGGGGAGTCTGCTTCTCCCTCTGCCTGCCACTCCCCCTGCTCGTGCTCTCTCTCTCTCAAATAAATAAATAAAATCTTTAATAATAATAATAATAATATTTGGAAAAAAAAGAAGAAAAGAAATTTGGTGACAGTGTCTGCAAAAACAAGTGAGTAAGCCAAGAAAAAAGACATAGGATCTTTGAAATAGAGAAGGCAATATAGGATGAGGGAGAAGGGAATTCTCAGCATTTAACAGGCATTGAACCAGATGGGAGCTGGCCAACATGGGACTCCAGTAGGATGTCAGTAAAACAATTAAAATGCAACTGCTAGATTATTTGATGTGTCTAAATGAACTAGAAGGATGTTTACACTTCTTTCAGAGAGTCTGGGGATGAATCCCAGAAACTTACACAAGTGAAAATCTGAGGCAATGATTGCCAGAGAAAACAAATACTGTATCATAAAGAAAATGTATTTATGGTATACCGTGTAGTCTGCTGTGAATAATGTTAACAACATGATAATAATGTAAACATTGAATACTGATTGAATGAAATTATGTTATAACTACATAGGAAGATGAAGAGGAGATGAAGGAGAGAATATGATGGTAAGAAAAAAATTCTCATTTTCCATTGCAGATAGTCAGATAAAATCTAAAATGAAGAAATAGTAGCCTAAGAATATTATTTAGAAACAAAGTTAAATAGGGGCACTGGTGGCTCAGTCGGTTAAGAGTCCGACTCTGGATTTCGGCTCAGATCATAATCTCAGGGTCGTGAGATCGAGCCCCGCATCGGGCTCTGTGCTGAGTGTGAAGCCTGCTTAGGATTCTCTCTCCCTCTGCTCCTCCCCAGCTGTCTTTTTCTCTTTCTCAAAACAAAAACAAAAACAAAAAAGAAAGATAAACAGGTAAAAGAGCAGATTTTATTGGTGGGGAAATTTGTGGCACAGCCCTTACCCTATTATTTGACTGCTTAAATTACATGTGTACAGTAACTACAAAATTAAAACAAAAATTTGTCCACATTTTGTAAAATAAAAAAAATACAAATGCAGGCATAATTTACAAAGGCTAAAATCCCTATACACGTTACTCTCTCTCTCTCTCTCGCTTATGGCAAGTAGTAGTCCGCAGGAATGTTCATTCTAACCAAAGTGATATTTACTTTATTCGTTGATTCTAAAAGTTGAAACACTTCAGCATGACTTAGCCAACTAAGAAAGCAATGAGATAGGCCAGGTAAAGGTCCTGATGGTGTCCATACAGAGTGATCAGGAAGAACTGGACCGGTATGGCAGGATATTTCAGGAAGAATTTAACAGAGATGAAGATGGGATCAATAAGGAAAAAGTCTTGCTTATGTTTCTATCGAACAGAACTATTCTCAGTTGCCTAAGTGTGCCATGTTTTCTTTCTAGTCGGTTCTTCATATGCATTTATGAACCAACCATAATTAGTCTCATCACTGCTGATATTATCTTGCATATCAGAAGATGCTGAGGCACCTGCGCTTCTTTGTTAACCCTTCTACCTTATGTGTGGGGGACTGCCCATGCTTACTGGGGGGGGGTTTAATAATTCTCAGAATGACGTATTCAGAGGAGATAATTCAGTTCAATTCAGCTGTAGCAAAACCTCTTCCCTCCTTTCTGCCATCTTATTTTTTTCCTCTCCCCACCTTCCAGTCTAATTATGATAAGCATTGGTTGGCCAATGATTTAAGCGGCAGGGAAACAAGATGGTGGAACTTAGAACTGTCTCAGGAATCTAGCAAATCACAGTTATCCCAGGTTCTTGATTGCGTGAATTTTTTCTTACATACCAAGGTTGCTGGGCAAGATATTAGATTTACAGGTTCGTTTTCTTCTACTTGTTTTCTGGGTTAATGAAGAGTCCCTAATCTTCATTACACATTTTCCCACTAAGTTGTCGGTTTTGACTAGTTGGTTCCAGGAAGAGGCGTCTGGAAGCATGAGGAGCTGGAGCAACCAGTCCAAGGAAGCCAGCCAAAGAATGGCAGGATGTGGAGGCAGCCTGAGGCAAAGCGACAGCATCCAGGACCAAACAATGACAGTGGATCCGCTCTATTACAGTTCATTCATTCATCTAGTACTTACCGAGCATCCCAGTGCCTGGCACTGTTCTCGATGCTGGGGATACATCTGCGGATGCGGTGTCATAATTCTGCCTGATTGTATCTTTTTCAGAGGCAGCCCCGCAAATTAAAAAGAATACAGTTAAAATTTCCACCTCCAACCCAGAGTTCTTACCTGGCTGCATGTGACCCCAAGTTTCATGGGAAAGAGGCTTTCCCAAGAAATTTGCAGTGTTCCCAGCTTCTGATCCTTTAGGGGAAACAAGCTTTATTTCTGCAGTAGTTTGTCTTCCTCAGAGTGTTCGCCCACCCCACCACCTCTTGGGGAAAGAACTAAATTCCATGAAAAGCCACAGCTACCCTGTAGTAGAAATCAGTCCCTAATGATATTACATTTGCACAAATTGAAATGGGGTTAAAAGCTCGGATTATGGATTCTTAGATTTCTTGCTAAGCTGGAAGCTTTTATGGGGTCACTTTAAATTGAGAGGCAGAGTTTAGACCGTTTTGTTACTTAAGAGACTGAGCAAATTAGCAAGTCCGAGGCAAATCTTTTTTGATTACTGAACTATTACAAATGCCTCCTGGCCAAAGAATAACCTCTCTCCCAAGGGAAATGTTCAGTGGGACCTTTTGCTTAAATTCATAAACTCTGTTAAAGCAAATCTTTCCCATTTCCATTAAGTCAGTAAATTACTTCTAGGGGAAGAGGATAAAATGCCAGCGATAAGATGGCTGGACTATATTAATGATGGGAGGTGGGGCTGCAAAGATGGAAGAATTGATGGTACATTTACGGTGCAGAGAATTTCAGGCTTTTTCACGTGTTGGGCTAAATGTAAATGATGTCACCTTCTCCTCCCCTAGTGAGAGGCAAAGTTATCGGGCCGCAGAGGCTTCACTGAATGCGTTGTGTGGCTGACATTAAAATGACTACAAGGTTATTTCTTTCCATATCTATTCCCTTGGAAATTTTTTCAAGATTTTATTGTAGATGGGGAAAATGCATAATGCTACAGGAAACAAAGCCCTAGACACATTGTTGCTACTGGATTATTGCCATTCTATCTCAATGCTGATTGAAATCCAAGACTTGGTATCAAAGCCTTAATGAGATGCTGGCAAATATCTTTCTGCCCCACTGGAAATGTAATCTTTCTATTGAACATTTTGTCCCAGTGAATTTCATCTGCAATAGCATTTTGCATTTGAATCAGAGAGGTCAGTGCTTGATAGCAGACCATGTGGTGCTGGCTCTGTTCACTTTGGGATGAAATTGATCCCCGAAGGTGTTGAAAGTACAGCAGCGAGTCATTATATATAATTAGCTCATTGTTTCATTCAGATGATTAAAGTCATAACCACTGCTCAATTTGTTGTATTTCTAAAAATCAGATTTTCCTATCAAAATGACTTACCACTTCCCATGTCCACAATGCTTCCCAAATATAAAGAATTAGTATATTGTCTCTTAATGCATCTTCTATACTCAAATTACACTTACTTTAGGAAACCCATGTATGTCATAACAGTTGTCCCTAAAAGGGTCATATTTTTCCACATTTTTCTCAGTTTTATTTGAACGAAGTAGCCCATGCTGTGAACTTAGGCTAAAATTTAAAGTTAAAATACTCTGTTTATTGTCTAACCATTAGCGTCTCCTGAGCCTTTGAACTGAGTTAATCACCAAGCAAAGTGCTAAATTGCATTCTTATTTGCTAAGGTTGAAATAGCAGGAAAGGGAGCATCTAGCTAGTGGTCTTCCATACAGATTACGAGCAATAACAAAACATACTTGCCAATATTTGGCTTGGTAGTTAATTTATTCCATATCTGTAAGCAATAAAGCATATTTCTAGAATAAATGTTATATATGTGTGTGTATATACATATGCATATACATATATATTGCATATATTATATATGTATATATATATACATATTTTTAAAGTAAATGTTTGTCACCAAAATATAAAAACTGTTGCTTTTCATGCTGTGCTAATATCAAAAGATTGAGCATTTAACTGCTATGTGGGCATGGCTTTTACAAGTAAATTTGCAAATCCAAAAGGCCTAGTATATTCTACTTTAAATTCACTTAATTTAAATAGTGACAGCTTACTGTTCTATGCAATATGATCAATTTAATCAAAAAATGAATAGAATTACTAGAGAGATTTGCCTATATTAACAGACCAAAACACTGGGCTACAAACCCAGTTATTGGGATTCTGAGTTTAGAAGAAATTCAAGAAAATGATCCATTAGTAAATAAAAAAATTTTAACTTTGAGTAAAAATAAGACCTATTACAATCGGTTATGAATCTGTTAAATATAGAGAAAGAAAGTGAAAATTTTGGTATGATGATTTAATAGGCCAACAGAATTATCTCTAAGTAGAAAATATACTTCATAAAAATATTTAAAGTGCCTACTGAATTATGCAATCTAGGTTTAAAAACTTAACATTGTACAAACACTTTGAACCAGCAATTCCACTTTTCAGAAACTATGCTAAGGAAATTAGGAATTTAATAAGGAGGTATAAAGGAATTTAGTTACAATTATTATAGTGCTGTTAATTATAACAACAAAAACATTGGAAAAGTCTAACAATCTCACACTAATGGTTTAGTTATGCGCATTGTAATATAAAACATATAGATCTTATATAATGGAATACTATGTAGCTGTTAAAATTACATTGTAGAAATATAATACAGAAATGTATTTATTGACATGGAAATATATCTGTAATGTTATGCTGCCTTAAAAAATGCAGTTTATACAAGAGTATATAGGTATGGTTCCACATACATGAATATACGTATGGATGCATATGTGTATGTTTTCAGGAAAAGTAGCCATCAAAATAAAGTGTGATTTCTAAATGGTGGGCTATGTGTGCTTTTAATTTTCATTTTGTTTCTCTTTTTTTGATTTGCATATTTAAAAAAATTAAAACAATAGGAATGAATTGCCCCAAAGTGCCAAAAGCGTTATATATTGTTCCAGCTACAATTAAACCTGGCTTTGTCATTATTCTCTTAAAACCAAGGGAATCCAATCAGTAATTCTCTGACCCCCTCCCTTTTCTTGAGAATATAAAAGAACTCCCAGGACACTGGAGAAGAGCCTCTGCTATTGAGTTCATTGTGGTTGGTGCTCCTGATTCTCCTCCTCAATGTAGCATGTTCCTTTTTAAAAAAGTAAATTACCTTGTTATATCTTTTATTTTCAAAAATGTGCTTGGGGGTGCCTGCGTGGCTCAGTCATTAAGCGTCTGCCTTCGGCTCAGGTCATGATCCCGGGGTCCTGGGATGGAGCCCCGCATCGGGCTCCCTGCTCGGCGGGAAGCCTGCTTCTCCCTCTCCCACTCCCCCTGCTTGTGTTCCCTCTCTCGCTGTGTCTCTCTGTCAAATAAATAAATAAAATCTTAAAAAAAAATGCTGATGTCTTTATAAGATATTGACATTTAAACTTTATTTAAAAATTTATAAGAACAACAACAAACTATGCTTAACACTTTCACGCAATAAATGGCACCAGTGAAGGTACAATCCTTGTCCCCAAGAAACATAATTAAATCAGCTATTTTTTAAAAAGATTTTATTTATTTATTTGATAGAGAGAGAGAGACAGCGAGAGAGGGAACACAAGCAGGGGGAGTGGGAGAGGGAGCCCGATGCGGGGCTCGATCCCAGGACCCTGGGACCATGACCTGAGCCGAAGGCAGACGCTTAATGACTGAGCCACCCAGGTGCCCCTAAATTAGCTATACTTTACTGCTTCTTGGAGAAAGGTGAAAAGTAGGTCTATAGACAAGAGAGGTTTGTTCGGGGTAGTCTGCTACATTTCTACCTCAGCTCCCACCACTTCCCGTGTCCACCCTCCCCAACCCTTGCTGCTAATGCAATGCTGGGCGTTCTGATAGTCAGTTGGACCAAACAACATTAGATTGAAATCCTTCTCCAGCTGAATGGACAAGACTTAACGCTAGGAGATCACTGGACAGTCTGGAGATGGCCTAGTGACTGACCACGTACAGCCCCTTGAAAACAAATGAAAAAATCCTGTGTTGTCTCTTGGTGGCTGGCTCCAAAGGATTTGTTTCGGTGAGGCCTGAAGGAGGAAGGAACCTTTATAACAAAGGTCCCTAACATTGACAGCACCCCCCAGACTCAAAAGAACTTATCTACAGAGACAAGCAGACTGAAGCCCAAAAGAGCTGACACAGTAAAGACCATCCTGGTAACTGTTTGGTGGGCACTTGGCAGTGACATTTGAGTCCTGTCCTTGTCATACTACTGTGTCCTTTCAGTAAGAGCACAACTTAATTGGATATAGGTTGCTTAGTTCATGGTTTCAGTTTTAGATATTTAGCTGAGATTAACAAATGAGACCCCTAATAATGACTGTGCAGCGTGTAATGGATTGCTTTACAAGTGAGAAGTGGTCAATTGTCTTCCATCCTCACTAAAGGCAGGTTGAGAGCCTGAATGACAGCCTGAGAAAGTTCAATTGCCATTTCAAAGAGCTAGTCACTTAGGTATTGATTACCTGTGTTGCTCCTCAGTGTTAAAATCTACTCTTTATTAAGCACTTACAATGCATTAGGTTCTGTGCTAAATATTTCACATGCTTTGTTTCTCCACTAAGTTTGTACAATGACTCCGTATGGTAGGTATTACATCCCCCAAAATACAGGTGAAAGAACTGATATTTAAAGATTTTAATTCTTTTTTGTGTTTACATAGAACAAGTTAAATGATGGATCCAGGTTTGTCTAATTTCAGAACTTTATCCTTAACTGCTGCTTTTAAACCATTTAGGATGCTTTTGGCTGTAAGAAACAGAAAAACCCCAAGTCGAGTTGCCTTAAACAATAACCAAAAAATGCCATAACTAACATAACCAGAGGTCAGAGAGAATGGAACTCCCCGGGCCCCAGCTCCTCTTCACAGGGATCCCCTTGGCTCTGCCCACCCTCACCTCCTATGTTTTGGCTTCATTCTCAGGCTGATCCCCAGATGGCTCATCAGCCCAGGCATCATATCCAGACAGACAACATCCAGAGGAAGAAAGGGACTGCATATTTTTTGTCTCTCTTTTAAGAATAAGAATGAGGAGACCTTTCCTGGAAAGCTCCTCCTCTCCTAGAAGAATTTCTCTCATGTCTATTTTACCAAAAATAGGTCACATACACGGTCTTAAACTACTTACTGAGAAGAGGAATAGGATTACTGTAATTGACTTAGATTCAACAAGGGCGGGGGGCGGGGGCGGACAGATTCTGATGAGTTGGGAGCTTAGACCACTCTACTGCAACTGTTATTAATTAATTGGAATGCTCACAACAAAATTTTAGGCCTACCACTAGCAATGTCATGAACTTTGGATATTAGCATTACCCCAAGCTTTATCTTATTTTCTACCTCAGTTTTCTCACCTTCTTGGTTTTTTAATATATTGAAATATGTGTTTTATTATAAATGACACAAATCCTTTTTAGAATGAGATGGAATAAAACCAGTAATGATTAGCTATTTAAAAACTTAAATTTAAAAACAGTGCTATTTTATTTCTAACCTGTTTCATTCTCTGTAAACTTCTTTTGATGGAACAGGGCTAGTACAAATTATATGCGTACATATGACATTTCTGGACTATTCTGCAAGGCTGGGTTATGTTTTTAGGAGGAACTCCCTCATAGTGATCATTGCTAAGCCTAGGATCTGAGTGAGAAGGGAGGTTTCTGGATATCCTCTAGAAGTCTCTGCATATACATAAGATTAAAACCCTACCTATTTGATTGAAATAGTTTTGCTGGATGAAGAGGGCTCAATCAGTCAATTATTTATTCAAAACCCACTTCTTGGGGTGCCTCGGTGGCTCAGTCAGTTAAGCGTCTGCCTTCAGCTCAGGTCATGGTCCCACGGTCCTGGGATCAAGCTCCACGGCTACCCGATCGGCAGGGAGTCTGCTTCTCCCTCTCCCTCTGCACATCCCCTCCACTTGTGCTCTCTCTCATGCTCATTCTCTCAAATAAATAAAATAAATCTTTAAAAAAAAAACCCACCTCTTATTTTTCTAGACACTGAGCAGAGTAGGAAAGTATGAGGTTCAGATTCTGTCCAAAAAAACTTAACAAACTGGATGGGGAGACCACAACCCCTACATAAAACAATCAAAGTCACATACACTACATGATTCAGGCAAATGTGGCCATCGGCAGTGAAAGGGGGTTGGGCTGCATATAATTTTTTGGTTCTGATAGTGCCTTAACATTCTGTAATTCTATGATGCTTCTAACACTGTGAATCTGTCATTATTTCCTCTTTCCATGTCTCTATACTGAGATTTAAAAAGTTTAAGAGATGGATCTAAAACAGTATGGAAAGTCTAGAATCAACACAGGCTCTGTGAGATCAGAACACTCAATTGATGGATTTTTGTGGGTGCTTTTGTTAGGGGAAAAGTGAAAATCACAGCAAAAGAAGTTTATGTCAGGTTGGGATTAATTCAAAACAGAAGAGACCTTCCAGGTCAAATTGTGTGGTCTTCTCCTAAGTCCTTAGTATCTGCAACTAACAAATGAGGCCCCAAGATGGTCAGCTTTAGGCACCCAGAGATCCTGATATACCAAAAAAAGATTCAAATATGTTCACTGTGACATACTTATGAAAGAAAGCACCAGGCATGCAGTAGGTAATCAATAAATATTTGTTGATGTAATTAAATAAATTGAGTGAGTGGATAAATGAATGAATGATTTTCATCAAAGTGTTTCAGGCTGGGTTCCCTGTTAAGCAGACTCAGGAGAAAGAGAGAAGTAGGAGGGGGAAGGGAATGTGGGTAGAGAAAGAGGAAGAGGAGGAGGAGAAGGTGGAAGAGAAGGAGGAGGAAGAGGATGAGGAAGAGGAGGATGATCAGAGAAGTTGAGCTCTGGTATAGTCTGAAATGAAGACCTCACCTCACCACAGCAGGGCTCTAGAACTGGAGTGTTTTTGCAGTGTTACTCCAAGTTGGGCCAAGGAGGCCTGGCCTCTACATTCCCTCTGATCACTTTGATCCACCTTATATCCACTTTCCTATGGGCTGTCTATAGAAAGAAGCTTTAGACAAAGCAGTTCCCCGAAGAGGCAATCCCCAAAGAAGGCTGACAGGAGAGACTGCCTTCGGGTAGCCCCACCAGTAGTTGGAGAAATAATCTGCAGAAGATTGAATATTGATCACCAGAAAGAATATGTCCACATCCTAACTACCACAACCTGTGAATGTGACCTCATTTGAAAAAAGAGCCTTTGCAGATGTAAGATCTTAAGTTGAAGGTCTCTAGATGAGATCATCCTGGAATACCCAAATGGCCCCTAAATCCATGACAAGTGTTCTTAGAAGAGACAGGAGAGAAGACACAGAGTGTACACAGGAAAGAAGGCCAGGTGGAGACAGAGGCAGAGATTGGAGTTCTGCAACCAAAAGCCAAGGAACACCTGGAGCCACAAGACGTTAAAAGAAACAAGGATTCTATTCTCAAGTCTTTGGAAGGAGTGAGGTCCTGCTTCGCTTGGATTTCAGACTTCTGGTCCCCAGAACTGGGAGAAAATACGTTTCTGTTGTTTTAAGCTACCCAGTTTATGGCACTTTCCCCCATCATTCCTAGAAAACCAACACGAAATCCTTCTTCCTGAATGAGTATTTGGGTAACTCATCATAGTGTCTACCAAAACTAGGATTGAGAAAAATGGGGTTTCTGGTTAAAATCTATGAAAACTCAAAAATCCAGTATTGGAGTATTCCAATTCAGTTAAGGTTTTTTGGGGAGGGACTGCTCACAAGAAGCGATACAAAATAGACACTGACAATCTTAACAATCGTTATATGTGACCAAAGAATTACGGTCACATAGATTCTGAGGCTGGTGTCTGTTCTCAGCATAAAATGACCTAATTACCTGGCAGGACCCCTGTAGAATTCCTAAAGAGGAAGGCTTACTTGGTATTCTTTCAGGGAGACCTACTTTACATTCATTCCTACCTAGAAATGGTATTTTTGCTATAGTATAACTTATTTCCAGAAAGAAATATTTCTTGTCCTAATGTGGTAGCTGGGCTGTTCCAAGCTTTTGCAGATTTAACTAAGTTGAAAATCTCTAGATGAGATTTCCAGAAAGAAATATTTCTTTCTTTTTTACAAGGCTTTTTACAAAAAAATTCCAAATTATACACATTATATGACTATAATTGCTTATAAACTGTGTATGTTATAATTTAATTATATTTTGAATAAGAGATTTGCATTTTTGTAAGAGCATTTGGTATTTTGCCACAAAGTTACTAAAAAAAAAAAAGAAATCAAATTGACATGAAGCGTTTTAAAATATTTACATTTCAACTAAAATAAAGGAAAAAAGGTCCCGGGGCACCTGGGTGGCTCAGTCGTTGGGCGCCTGCCTTCGGCTCAGGTCTTGATCTCAGGGTCCTGGGATGGAGCCCCGCATCGGGCTCCCTGCTCCGCAGGAGGCCTGCTTCTCCCTCTCCCACTCCCCCTGCTTGTGTTCCCTCTCTCGCTATGTCTCTCTCTGTCAAATAAATAAAATCTTTAAAAAAAAAAAAAAGGCCCCACATTTTTCTTACAGAGAATTAAAGCAATCGTTACCATTCAGAAATAATGATCCACCAAGAAAATTGCATTTGTGTTATCTGAAAGAAGAGAGGATATATGTCTATGAAATATAAAGCATAGAACTAAAGGTTCATTGAAAAACCTGGAAAATCATCATAGCTTATTTGTGAAAAGGCTCTTGCCCTCATGAAATTTTGAGGTGTTCTTTACATAACTGAATTGTTTCCCTTCATTGTTGAGTGTCACAAGGCAGAGAGGTCTAGAATTACCGTGTTATGAATGTGACTGAATTGGTTTCAAAAATATTTCAAAATAAGTAGTTATGAACAGAGGACTGAAATTCTCATTTAACAATCAGTATTATTTTAAATGACTGCAAGATTTTTTTTCACATCTAGGCAGTACTAATTGGTCACACTGAACACAGAGAAATGTTATATTTGGAAATGTTAAAAACATCAGTTAAAATATCTTGATTCTTGGGCTTCAGTACAATTTCCTTGATGCTTTTAAGTCCAAGAAGCTCTTTAAGGAAAAAGAAAGTGAATACAGCACGAGGGAACAAATAAAGAGAGAGGAGGAAGAAATGTGGGAAAGGAATACTGGGGAGGTGGGAGGAAAGGAATCAAATTAAAAAGCACAGAAACAAATGGGACAAGCATTCAAAGAAGAGATTTCCAGTCTGAAACAAACTCTTCTAGAGAATAGAAAACCCAAGAACACTACTTAACTCATTTTACAAAGCAAGTACTGCCATAACACCAAAGAGCAGATCTGGGCACTCTAAGGGTAAACATTTACAGGGCCATTTTTCTCATGAACATGGATGAACAAATTGCAGATAAAATATTGGTAGCCTGAATTGAGCAATGCATAAAAAAGATAATAAACCATGATGACATTAGGTTTATTTCAGGAAAGCAGAATTAGTTTAACATTAGAAAATCTTTTTTATCATTGCCCTATTAACAAAATGAAGGAGAAAGAGCACAAGAATGTTTTGATCAATGTAGAAAAAATGTTTGACATACAGCAAGAAGAATTCATGATTTTAAACAATGCTTAGCAAACCAGGAATGGGAAGGAACTTTCACTCTGGTAAAAGGCAGCTACCAATTACATAGGGTAAACATTAAATGTGAAATGCTTCCTCTCCTCTCTAAAGTCCCTCTCTTTAAAGTCACGAATAAGAGAGGGATGCCCACTGTTATTACTACTTCTAGTTCAATATTGCATTGGAGATATAATGGGAGAAGGAAAGGAGAATAAGAAGTAAAATTGCCAATATTTTCAGGGGATATGTTTGTCTACATAGAAAATCTAAAAGAACACACAGGGTGCCTGGGTGGCTCAGTTGGTTAAGCGACTGCCTTCGGCTCAGGTCATAATCCTGGAGTCCCGGGATCGAGTCCCGCATCAGGCTCCCTGCTCAGCAGGGAGCCTGCTTCTGCCTCTGACTCTCCCCCCTCTCATGTGCTCTCTCTCTCTCATTCTCTCTGCCTCAAATAAATAAATTTAAAAAAATCTTTAAAAAAATAAAATAAAATAAAAGAACACACAAATGATCACAAATCCAGACTGCCCAGTCAACACATTTCTAGAATCCCCAAACAGAAAATGTAATTCTAAATATATTCATCATCTAAACATTATATTAAAAACCCCTATGAATAGATATTAAATGAAAATATTAAATGAGACTTAAGTAAAAAGAAAAGAAATATGATAGGGCGCCTGGGTGGCTCAGTCGGTTAAGCGTCTGCCTTCGGCTCAGGTCATGATCCCAGGGTCCTGGGATCGAGCCCCGCATCGGGCTCCCTGCTCTGCGGGGAGCCTGCTTCTCCCTCGCCTCCCGACTTGTGCTCTCTCTCACCATCTGTCTCTCTCTCTCAAATAAATAAATAAAATCTAAAAAAAAAAAAAATAAAAAAAAAAAGAAAAGAAATATGATAATCATAGGAAGAGAGAATCAGTATCATATGGTATAAATTTTTTCCAAATTGATCTAAAAATCAATGTAATTCCAATTAAAATCCCAACAGAGCTTGTCAATAGAACTTGGCAAGCTGATTCTAAAATCAGGTATGGAACAGCAAAGGTCAAGAAATACCAAGACACTCTTGAAGGATAACAAAATGAGGAAACCTGCTCTACCCAAATATTAAAACTTAATATAAAGCTGTAGTAATTAAGCCACTATGGTACTGGTGTAGGGGTAAATAGAATGTAGAGTCCAGAAGCTGACCCACACATATGTGGAAACTTGCTCAAGCACAGAACTGGTATTACAGACCACTCAAAAAAGGAGAGTTAGTCAATTAATGGTACTGGAGAACTAGATACCCAAACAGAAAAAAAAAAAATGAAATTGGACTCCATAATCTGTACTATACCCCAAATTTCAATTTCAGTTTGCATTGAAGATTCAAATGTGAAAAGTAAAATTTTTTAATTTTTAGGAAAAAGATTATGGAAGAACTATTTTATGACCTCAGTTTTTTAAACAAGATACACAAAGTTCTAACAGAGGAAGTTTGATGAATTTTATTACATTAAAATTAAGAACCCCTGATTATCAAAAGGCCACCACTAAGAAAATAATCCAATAGGCACATGAAAAGATGCTCAGTATCACTAATCATCAGGAAAATACAAATCAAAATCACAATGAGATATCACCCTGTACCTGTCAGAATGGCTAAAATCAAAAACACAAGAAATAACAAATGTTGGGTGAGGATGTGGAAAAAGGGGAACTCTCTTACACTGTTGGTAGGAATGTAAATTGGTGCAGCGACTATGGAAAACAATATGGAGGTTCCTCAAAAAATTAAAAATAGAGCTACCATGTGATCTGGCAATTCCCCTAGTGGGTATTTATTTGAAGAAAAGGAAAACACTAATTCCAAAAGATATATTCATCCCTATGTTCATTGCAACATTATTTACAACAGCTAAGATATGGAAACAACCCAAGTATCCATGGATGGATGAGTGGATAAATAAGATATACATATATATACATATGCATATACATATATATATGTCAGAAAAAGACAAATACTGCACAATCTCATTTATATATGAAATCTAAAAAACAAAACAAACAAACAAAACAAAACAAAACACAGACATAGATACAAAGAACAGATTGGTGGTTGCCAGAGCAGAGGGGGGTTGTAGGGTAAAAAGGATTAAAAAATACAAATTTCCAGTTATAAAATAACTAAGCACTGGTGTTACATGCAACTGATAAATTATTGAACACTACATCTGAAACTAAGTATGTACGATATGTCAGCTAATTGAATTTAAATTAAAAAAAAATAAACAAGGCCCCAATAACTTGCAAAAAAAGTAAGTTGTGGGTATTTAATATACAGCATGGGGAATATAGTCAATAATATTATATTGATTTACAGATTGTAACTATACTCATGGTGACCATTTTTCAATGTATATAAATGTCAAATCACTATATTAAACACCTGAAAGTAATATGACATTGAATGTCAAGCATACCTCAATAAAAAAATGAAAAGATTGGGGCACGTGGGTCGCTCAGTTGGTTAAGCGACTGCCTTCGGCTCAGGTCATGATCCCGGAGTCCCAGGATTGAGTCCCGCATCGGGCTCCCTGCTCAGCAGGAAGTCTGCTTCTCCCTCTGACCCTCCTCCCTCTCATGCTCTCTCTCTATCATTCTCTCTCTCTCTCAATAAATAAAAATCTTAAAAAAAATGAAAAGACAAGTCATAATCTGGAAGAAAATATTTGTAACACATATAATGAACAAGTTATTGGCATCCAGAACATATAAAAATGTTAAGAAATCAATATAAAAAGATAAGAACAACCCAATAGAAAAATGAGCAGAAAGCATGAACAGGCATTTCACAAACAGGAAATATGAGTGCCCAATAAATGTATGAAAAACATGCTTAACCTTATTAGTAATCAGGGAGACACAAATTAAGATCATAAGAAGATATCAGTTTTCATCCACCATATTGGCAAACATTTAAAAGTCAGAAAATATCAAATGATGGTAAGGATACGATGCAACAAGAACGCTCATATACTATTGGTAGGAATAGAAGTTGATATAGCTATTTTGGAAAACAGTTTGCCATTATCTAATAAAGATAAAGATGGGCATCCTCTCTGATTCCATTCCCTGTATGTATACCCAACAGAAATACATTCATATGTTCATCAAAAACACTGATACTCATATTATCTAAGAATTAGAAACAACTCAAATGCCCTTCAACAAAAGGATGGATACAAAATGGCCGTATGTTCATCCTTTAGACTCCCATGGAACAATGTAAATGAACTATGACTGCTCAGATCAAGAGCTGAGTCTTATAAACATGATATTGGGAGGAAGTTGAGAGGAAGAGCAAGTTGCAGAAATAAAAAGTACATTATATGAAGCCCAAAACATGCACAACTAAGCCACATCTTTTAGAACTGCAACTCTATGTGGTAAAGAAATAAAGTTAAAACAAGAAAATCATAAGCACAATTTCAGGATAACGATTATCTTTGAGTGGAGGGTAGGACTAGGGAGAGGCAAATAATGGGCAAATGCAGGTACGTGTGAGTTCATTTTATTTTTTTATATAAAATATACATATATTTTTAGTTTATGAAACATTTCAAAGAGAGGAAGCTAACACCACCTCAGCTACACTCCTAGAACGAAAATAAGTCTGATTTTACAAATGGGGCAAGTGAGGCCCTTACTTGGGCTTATCAGATTAATCTGTTTGTGATGTGCTGATGTTAATAACCGGAGGAAAAAGGAACCAAAAACCACAAGAAAGAGGAAGTTAGAAAGTAAAACAATGGGAAGAAAGAGAGAGAAGAGGAAAGAAGAAATTTCCAGGTAGGACGGCTTTAGAAATATGTTTTGGTGTTTTAAAAATCTGACCACCACCTCTTTAACCAACTTGCTAAAAAATAATGCACCTAGAGACATTACCAATCCACATTCTGTAATGCAGAGAGTAAACTCCTGCCTGGTGTCTTGTCTCTGGAAATCACCAGATACAAAACACTGACTACCTGGGAGAGCCCATAGTCTTCCTCCATTGGCACATTTTTGTTTTTATTAAGACAATATTTTTTAGAGCAGTTGTAGGTTTATTTATCCATTTACCTACTGAAGAATGTCTTGGTTGCTTCTGACTTTTGGCAATTATGAATAAAGCTGCTATAAACATCCATGTGCAGGTTTTTGTGTGGACATAAGTTTTCAATTTCTTTGGGTAAATGCCAAGGAGCTCAATTGCTGGATCGTATGGTAAGAGTGTGTTTTGTTTTGTAAGAAACCACCAAACTGTCTTCCACAGTGTACCATTTTGTATTCTCACCAGCAGTGAAGGAGAGTTCTTGTTGCTCCACATCCTCGTCAGCATTTGGTGTTGTCAGTGTTCAGGATTTTGGCCATTCCAGTAGGGGTATAGTGCTATCTCATTGTTGTATTAATTTGCATTTCCCTGATGACATATGATGTGGAGCATCTTTTCATGTGCTTATTTATCATCTGTACACCTTTTTTGATGAGAGGTCTATTAGGGTCTTTGACCCACTTTTTAATCAGGCTGCTTTCTTGTTGAGTTTTAAGAGTTATTTGTATATTTTGGGTAACAGTCCTTTGTCAGATGTGGCTTTTACAAATATTTTCTTTGTGGTTTTCTCATTTTCTTGACACTGTCTTTCAAATAGCAGAAATTTTTTATTTTAATGAAGTCTAGTTTATCAATTATTTCTTTCTTTCATGAATTGTGCCTTTGGTGTTGTATTAAAAAGCCATTGACAAGCTTTTGAATTGGTGAGCACATGGAGATTCTGGGAGGTTGTGCAACTGGACAGGACGTGGAAGCTTCTCCCCACTTTACACACACCTTAACATATGCATCTCTTCCATCTGGCTGTTCCTGAGTTATATCCTTTCATGATAAACAAGTAATCTAGAGGCCCCAGGGAATGCTGGAAAGATATGGGCTCTGAGACCACTCTTAGGCTTTGATCCTGTTTCTATCTCTTCACAGCCCTGAGGCTTTGGGCAGTTCACTAACTCTAAGTCTCACTTTCCTACATTGTAGGATTCTAGGATAATCTGTCTGGCATATAAGAAATAATCAGTAAATGATAGACACTCTAAACTGGCTAACCCAACCTCAAAAAAAAAAAAAATGTCATTGCCATACCCAAGGTTATGTAGGTATTCTCCTATGCTATCTTCCAGCAGTTTCATAGTTTTGCATTTTACATTTAAGTCTTTGATTCATTTTGAGTTAATTTTTGTGAAGGGTATAAGGTCTGTGTCCAGATTTCTTTTTGCATGTGGATGTCCACTTGTCCGAGCACCATTGTTGAAAAGATTATCTTTGCTCCATTGTATTGTCTCTGCTTCTTCATCAAAGATCAGTTGACTACACTTGTGTGGGTCTATTTCTGGGCTGTCTGTTCTAATCCATGGACCTATTTGTGTATTCTTTCACCAATACAAACTATCTTGATTACTGTAGCTTTCTAGTAAGTCTTGAAGCTGTGTAGTATCAGTCGTCCAAATTTGTTCTTCTTCAATATTGTGTTGGTTATTCTGGGCCTTTTGCCATCCCACATAAACTTTAGAATTAATTTGTTGATATCTATAAAATAACTTTCTGGGATTTTTATTGGAATTGCATTAAATCTACAGATCAAGTTGGGAAGAATTGGCATCTTGACAATATTAGGTCTTCTTATCCATGAACATGGAATATCTCTCCATGTATTTAGTTCTTTGATTTTATTCATCAGAGTTTTGTAATTTCCCTCATATAGAACTTGCAAATATTTTGTTAGATTTATATCTAAATATTTCAATTTTGGGGTGCTAATGCAAGTGGTATTGTGTTTTCATTTTCAAATTCTACTTATTCATTGCTGGTACATAGGAAAGTGATTGACTTTTGAATATTATCATGTATCCTTCAACCTTGCTATAAATTGCTTATTATTCCAGGTATTTTTATCAATTCTTTCAGATTTTCTACGTAGACAATCATGTCATCTGTGGTGAGAAGGGACATCCTTGCCTGAGCTTAGTAGAACTGCTTCAAATCTCTCACTATTGAGGATGATGTTAGCTATAGATTTTTGTAGATATTCTTCATTGAGATGAGGTGTTCCCCTCTATCCATAGTTTATTGAGAGTTTTTACCATGAATGAGTATTGGATTTTATCAAATGCTTCTTCTGCATCTATTGATAAGATCATGTGATTTTCCTTTTTCACTCTGTTGATGTGATAGATTACATTGATTTTTGAATGTTGAATCAACTTAAATACCTGAGCCACGAGCACATTTTAACACTGATTGATTATAATAGTTAGTTGAGAACTTGGACCTGGAAAGGATGAAAGTTAGGGTCAGGTAAACTAGGGAAGTGGTATGGCAGGGAAGGAACAGCGCCCAGGAGGATGGGTGTGAAAACTCCAGGCTGGGGAAGGAATAGATAGAATGAGAGAGCAGAGTTGATGGGGACTGGAAATTAGGCCCTGGGGAAGAAAGGGATGGTTTTGTCCAAGATAGACCTAAGCCTGAAAAAAAGAAGAAAGGGAAAACAGATCAGCACTATTTCAATACATACTCCATTAATTCTGTGTGTGCATCCATTATGGATTTTGTTATAAAATGGTGATAGAAAACTATAGAAATCTAACATCTATCCAAGGTGGCACTATAAGATTCCTTTATATGTAGTATGATTTTAGAAGGTTGGAGATGATCTCGAATCTTGGCTAAAACTCCATAATCCCTATTCTAAATGTCTGAGATTCTGTTACTAAATGTCTTCATGAAGATATGTCTCTTTCCCTCTGCAAGGAAAATGGCAGATGTTGTTTCTGGAAGCTCTTTTCCTTTGAAGGTAGAAAGTTTTATGGGCTGAGCTGCTGAATAATAGTCTAGAAACTAAGCCCAACATAAAATTTGAAGGACAAGTCATAATGCCATCAAGTTTAGTGAGAGGAAAGTGGTGGCAATTTTTCAAAATGCAGACTTTCATCCAAGGAAATCAAAATGTTAAGTAGAATTTCAGTGAGACTCTGTTTTGATCAGTTAATTACCAAAAAAAAATCATGTTGTACTACATACATGTGCTGCATACATGTTGTGCTACATACATGTTGTGTTACATACGTGTTGTGCTACATACATGTTGTGCTACATAACAACAGATGTTGAGATACATAAAGCCTCATGTATCTCAACAAATAGATGCATTTTGCATTACACTTTGTTTCCATGTTTCAAACAGTTGACTGAGAGTTTTAAGCAAAAACTTTTTTCAAAAATCTATTTCAAAACTTACCCCTGGACCAACAATGGCTTGCCATGTTATTGGAGTAATATCCGATATCTCTCTACTCACATGCTTGTATATGTGGTTTTTCACCCTTTATACTATAGAGCAAATATTGAATGCCACTTGATTGTCAAATTAGTATTAAATGAAATAGAGGCTACTTTATACATTCACCCAAAGTGGTATTTTTTAAATGTATTGCCACAAAAGTAAACTGACAATGAACTCTACCCATCCTTCACATCAAATTAGCTTCTAATTTTTTCAAAAGACATATACATTTGACACACTTTCAAAAGACATACTATGGCATTTTAAATTCACCTATTTTGCAGTTTAAACTATTTTATGTACCTTTTTTCATGTGTCAAAATTATCAACATAATTATCATTTTATTGGCTGAAGAGTATTCCAGGACATTGATATCCCTTAAATGGTTTTGGAAAGTTCATTGATGCAAAAATTCTTTTCATCCCATATCAAGCATTATCTGGTGCTCAGTTTTGTCTTCTCTGTCCCTACTGGTTCTCTTTCCTTACCTCCTTCAGCCTCAGCCAGAAGCTGACAGCATCCTCACTGTCAGACACACACCCACTCAACCAGAGCTTGGATAGAACAAAAAGAACACATCAGTGGTATTTAATTTCCCATGGAGACTGGTCTCTGGAAAATTCTGTTTTCGTGGATGCAAAGAATCCTATGTTCTCCTTCAACAGCTGTAATTAACCTGAGAGATTCTTTGCTGCCCTGGTGAATATCTCAGCCCCCTCAAAATCCACTAAGGGGAATCATGTAAGATGTCCAAGAAACTGTGAGAGTGACTTTAATTGCTAATACATTATCCAACACTTCTTAGATTTTCACAGTATCACTCAACCATTAGTATCTTTAAAGGGAGAAATGACATGTATATACATTTAAAATTGATTCCATAGGATGATATCAATTAATATTTTTATTATATGCATTAGGGAATATTTTAATTCTTCATTTTAAAATATTTCTGCTTTTTCAAAACTGCCAGGCATTTGCCAGAGCTTTACATTTCACCCTCTTCAGAAAATGTTTCAGAAGCACTTGATTTTATACTGTATTCTCCTATCTAGGCAGATCATAGAGCTGAGCTCAGAATCTTCAGACATCTGTCCTTTCAATCAAGTGCATTCATCACTCCTTCCCAGATACTTGGAAAGGTCTACCCAGAAACCCCCTTGCCACACCCAGCAAAGTTCTGGGCTCCACATCAGCCACCAACTGATCCAGGTGCAGAGCCCTCGCTCTTGATCCCCCTACTCTGGAAGCCACTGTCAGAGTCAGAGATATTACAGGTCTACTTTATTCACAAACATGAAGAAGCAACTGATGCTGACTGAGCATTTTGAAGACATAGATGGCACAAACTAGCAAGCAGGGATTGGAAATGGAGGGGACACTATGAGTGACTAGAGCTTGCAGACTGGTTTAGAAGCAACTGGAAAATATCCCTCTGCAAATTCAGAAACAGCTGGGGCAGCAGGTCATTGCCAAGAGGTCAGGAGTCTCGTGGGACTCCGGGCCATTGCTTCATAATGTTCTGCCTCTAGTTTTCTTCTGCAACCTCTTCTCTCCCTGCAAGGAAGTGGGGAGAGCCTGGCCCTGGCACTGATTGGTTACAGATGAATCTCAGTTCTTCTCTTACCATGTGGCTTTCTTAACATCTCTGAACTTGTGTGTTCAGGTGCGCAAAGCCAGGCTGCAGTACTCCCTTCACTCTGGGAGGGGCAGTAGGAAGGGCTGGTGGCCCGCGGCTGATCCCCGTGGTACTACGCATTCTCCATTTCTCGGCCCATTCTCCACCTGGCATGGGGAGTGCTGTGTGAATTCTAGTCCAGTCTCTAGAGATTCTAATTCAATGGGTATAAAAGGAAGGCCTAAGAATGTAGGGATTTTAAATCAGTACTGACTTGAAGTATCTGCACAATGAAGTCTGCTTTACTATTATGTAGGTCACACAGAAGGGTATAGCAAAATCCAAATGTTCCGCAAACCAGCTCCTTTTGGGCACCTTTAAACACCATATAATATGGGCCAATCTCACTTTTCTTTTTTTAAATTATAATTCCATTATAATTAACATGCAGTGCTATATTAGTTTCAGGTATACAATAGTGATTCAACATTTCCACAGAATACTCACTGCTCATCAAGGTAAGTATACCCTTTTTTTAAAAAGATGTATTTGAGAGAGAGAGAGAGCAAGTGGGGGCGGGGGCAGAGGGAGAGGGAGAGAGAATCTCCAGCAGACTCCCCGCTGAGTGCAGAGCCCAACGCTGGGCTCATCCCAGGACCCTGAGGTTACCACCCAAGCCGAAATCAAGAGTCGGCTACTCAACTGACTGAGCCACCCAGGTGCCCCAAGATAAGTATACTCTTAATCTCCTTCACCTATTTCACCCATCCCCCAGCCCCACCTCCCCTCTAATAACCACCAGTTTGTTCTCTATAGTCAAGAGTCTGTTTTAGGTTTGTCTCTCTCTCTTTTTTTCCCTTTGTTCATTTGTTTTGTTTCTTAAATTACATATATGAATAAAATCATATGGTATTTGTCTTTCTCTGACTGGCTTATTATACTGTCTAGATCCATTCATGTTGCTGCAAATGCTAAGATTTCGTTCTTTTTATGGAATAATGGAATAATATTCCATTATTATATATATATTATTCCATACATATATATATCCCATCTCCTTTATCTATTCATCTATCAATGGGCACTTGGACCGCTTCTAATACAGGCCAATCTTAAAATGGTCTGGAATATATTCCCTTTGAACCACTTCATTAAATTACCAGCAGCTGACCCATTAACAAACTAATGGCAGAGAAAATACCCTTATGTTGTGTAGGCAAAGCATAAAAATCTACTTGGATACAAAGGGAAAATTGGCATCTGGGTTTGCACTTCGCTGCCCTCAAAGTTAATTCACTCATACGCATAATTTTAAAGACTGCAAGAAAAAAATTTTTTTCAATGAGTTCCTTTAGAATAAATTTTGCAAAGCCACTTTTGGGTGCTTTTCCAATTTTTCCAGAAACTCTGGTCCTCAGACTAGGTAAAAAATAATATCTGGAAATGTAGATGAATGATTAGTGAAAAAATGTGCCCAACTTTAAATGGAAAAAGAGAACTGGAACCTAAAACAAGCCTCATTTTTTAAAAATTAGGTCCAATAAAACTGTGTAAAGCTTAAATGCATTTGGCAAGAATAAACATCTACCTAAAACCTCTGTAGAATTCTGGGAGGTACTGTTGTTTTGGTAATGTCCCACCTCACCAACTCACCCTGAAGGCAGAAAATGTCTGTCCCATTAGCAAAAGCCTGAGCTACTTTTGAACTGTTAGCAAATAATTGCTGTAGTTACCATGAAGTCGGTGACGTGGCCCTCAGTCGCGGTAGCCAACTTTCATTTCCTGTGGTTCTCGGCACACTGCAGGAGTGAACAGAAGGGATGGATTGATCGATGCGCAGACCCTGGAAAAGGGCACAATTCAAATGTAGCAGCTGGGCCTCTTGGAGGCTCTCAGACACTAAAATCTACAGTCCAGGTGAGCGTATCTACAGTCTATAGCCCAGACGCTCAAACACTACAATCCAGGTGAGTATGAACATGAAGGCCCTACGGATCCTGGGGCAAAAGACCCCCACAGGGACACACCATCCAGCAACAGATAACTGCTGTTATCTGTTACATTACTAATGTAATGTAAATAATCATCATTTCTTCTTTTTCTTTTCCAAAGAATGTGGCTACACTTAAGAGTGCAAATATCATCAAAGCAATATTTTTTTTTAAATAACATTAAGTTGGTATAAAAAGAAGAAGCTGATGCTAAGTGAAATAAGTTAGCCAGAGAAAGACAAATACCATATGATTTCACTTGTAAGCAGAATCTAAAAAACAAATGAACAAACAAACAACAAAAAGAGAAACACTCATAAATACAGAGAACAAGCTCGTGGTTGCCTGAGGGGAGGTGATGGATGGGTGGGCGAAATATGCGAAAGAGATGAAAAGGTACAAACTTTTAGTTATAAAATAAATAAGTCATGGGGATGAAAAGTATATCACAGGGAATATAGTCAATAATATTTAATAACTTTGTGTTGTGACAGGTGGTAACTAGACTTATGGTGAGCAGTTTATAATGTACATAATTGTCAAATCACTATGTTGTGTACCTGAAACTAATATATTATATGTCAACTATGATAAATACATAAACAAATAACCAAAAAAAGGAAAAGAAAAAGAAAAAAACAAAACAAAACAGAAGCCACTATTTAACTGCAAAAAAAAAAAAAGCTAATACAAGTCTTGGCCAAGTTTAAAAGTCAGGTTTATCAATGTCATTGATAAAGGCCCACCCTCCCTTCTGCCCATCTCTCCCCACCACCCTCACAAAGGCTGTTATAAAAACACCTCTCAGATTGCTGGGGTTGGTTACAGTGCCCTCATGTGTCTCTGCCTTGCAATGTCGTTTTAAGCCTTTCAAAGAATGTATTGTTTACATTCACAGCGTATATAATTCGTAATGGCATTTTTAAGCAGTAGAAGCAAGTCCAAAATTTTCAAAATACACCTACAAGATTGGACAAGCTTTGAAGAGCCATAAATGGCTCAGATTCTTCACCCCTGGGTTCATGTAGTTGAATTTTAAATTTAATGACAAAAAGTCAACAAAGATTTGACACCAAAGAAATAAATATACCTAAGGGGCAGTTGATGAAAATATTACATTCTCCCTAAAAAATCAATGTAAAGCTACCTTAAATCTTGAATTTTTATGCTTTTGAAACCAAGTTGCTTTTATCTTCTCTGTTCAGATTTTAAAGAACAGTAATTGTACATTTTGTGAGAAAATGCATGTTTGACAGCAGCTAACTCTTCCATTCCTTAGCAAAAAGTCAGAACTATTTATTTCAGAAAGGTTAATTTCAAGTCAAGCTTCACTTTATGTTTTAAAATAGGCTTTAATAGAGAATATTTAAGCACAGCCTCAGTTTAATTGGTTTAGCACCCTGGAAACTCATGTTAAAAATAAGGACATTTATAACAAAGAGAAACTGCCATGGCAGAGAAATTATTACATTCCCTGCTCCCTTTGGATTTTAATTCATTGTTTTACAAGCCTACCTCAACTTAATTGCTTTTAATTTTTTTTTTTCTTTTCTCCCCATAAGCTTATAGAGTAGTCTCAGCCCAGGAAACTGCTGTCATTTGCTGGAACTGGCAAATAGGTCATCCTAGTCAGTAACAGCAACCAAGAACAGGTATCAAAAGACGCAATTTCAAAAACATAGCTTTTAAAAGAACATACATAACATTTATCTCCTTGCTGTGAGAGCCAGTAAGTGTTAGAAACAACATTTAAATTGAGATTCTCTGTGGATATCATCCTGATTCTTCATCCCATAATTTTTGGAGGAGAGAGTTAAGTCCCAGGTCATTTGAACAAGATCAACCTTGGGGAAAAGAAAGACTTATCTCAGACCTTATTTTCTTAAGAGGCAAATTTTGAAAGGTATTATTGTCT
The DNA here is from genome assembly GCF_002201575.2 of Neomonachus schauinslandi. NCBI lineage: Eukaryota > Metazoa > Chordata > Mammalia > Carnivora > Phocidae > Neomonachus > Neomonachus schauinslandi. The sequence continues at coordinate 133,156,403 of NC_058405.1, read as the reverse complement.
TTCTAGGAAATCCCCCTTCCAGCTCTTGGTTTCAGATTTTATTTCATTCCCTATGTTACTCTCCATACGACAGGGAATGGACAAAGATCACAAAGTCATACATGGGTAAGACCTTGAGTCCTTCACAGTCTGGAGAAAGGTTTAACCTGTGACCCGAGGAACAGGAACAAGAAGTGGAGACAAAAAGCAGTTTCATGAAGAAACTCCAAAAGCTTAGCAAAAGGTAATGAAAGCCATAGTCCAATGAAAGACTGAAGGAATCAGATATCAAGCAACAAATATGTGTTTCCAACCCTAGTGTGAAGCTTACAAGTCTGTCCAATGGCATTAGACCTGTGAGAACTGTAGAAACTCTTGGCATAATGACTCCACCCAAACTCCAGCACCAAGAAACATGACCAAACTCTGCTGTGGTTTCTAGCAGCCTAAAGAGACATAAAGACAATTCAGATTCCAAAAACAGACAAACTCAAAACCAAAACAAACAAGTGAACTCCATAATGTTTAATGTAATTGTTACAGGAGCTAACAGGAAAATGAATCTCAAGGGTTTTATTTTTGAAGGTCAAAGAAAAGCCTGGTCAATGCACAATGAGGCATGAGGAAGAGGGATACATAACTTTTTGGGAAAACCACTGAAGTTCCTCCTGTATTACTTACTGACTATATTCAAATGGTCATGGTTTGACTGGAGTGAAAATCTTATTTGTTATCATGGTGTTAAGAAAATTTACTTTTTTAATTATTATTATGTTAATCACCATACATCACATCATTAGTTTTTGATGTAGTGTTCCATGATTCATTGTTTACGTATAACATCCAGTGCTCCATTCAATATGTGCCCTCTTTAATACCCATCACCAGGCTAACACATCCCTTCTAGAACCCTCAGTTTGTTCCTCAGAGTCCATAGTCTCTCATGGTTCGTCCCCCCCTCCGATTCCCCCCCTTCATTTTTCCCTTCCTGCTATCTTCTTTTTTAACATACAATGTATTATTTGTTTCAGAGGTACAGGTCTGTGATTCAACAGTCTTACACAATTCACAGCGCTCACCATAGCACATACCCTTCCTGTTGTCTATCACCCAGCCACCTCATCCCTCCCACCCCCCACCACTCCAGCAACCCTCAGTTTGTTTCCTGAGATAAAGAATTCCTCATATCAGTGAGATCATATGATACTTGTCTTTCTCTGATTGACTTATTTCACTCAGCATGATACCCTCCAGTTCCATCCACGTCATTGCAAATGGCAAGATTTCATTCCTTTTGATGGCTGCATAATATTCCTCTGTGTGTGTGTGTGTGTGTGTGTGTATCCATTCATCTGTCAATGGACATCTTGGCTCTTTCCATAGCTTGGCTATTGTGGACATTGCTGCTATAAACATCGGGGTGCACGTATGCCTTCGGATCCCTACATTTGTATCTTTGAGGTAAATACCCAGTAGTGCAATTGCTGGATCGTATGCTAGCTCTATTTTCAACTTTTTGAGTTGTTTTCAACTGTTTTCCAGAGTGGCTGCACCAGCTTGCATTCCCACCAACAGTGTAGAAGGGTTCCCCTTTCTCCGCATCCCTGTCAACATCTGTTGTTTCCTGACTTGTTAATTCTAGCCATTCTGACTGGTGTGAGGTGGTATCTCATTGAGGTTCTGATTTGGATTTCCCTGATGCCGAGCGATGTTGAGCACTTTTTCATGTGTCTGTTGGCCATTTGGATGTCTTCTTTGGAAAAATGTCTGTTCATGTCTTCTGCCCATTTCTTGATTGGATCATTTGTTCTTTGGGTGTTGAGTTTAATAAGTTCTTTATAGATTTTGGATAGTAGCCCTTTATCTGATATGTCATTTGCAAATATCTTCTCCCATTCCGTCGGTTGTCTTTTGGTTTTGTTGACTGTTTCTTTTGCTGTGCAAAAGCTTTTTATCTTGATGAAGTCCCAATAGTTCATTTTTGCCCTTGCTTCCCTTGCCTTTGGTGATGTTTCTAGGAAGAAGTTGCTGCAGCTGAGGTCGAAGAGGTTGCTGCCTGTGTTCTCCTGTCTCACACTTAGGTCTTTCAACCATTTGGAGTCTATTTTTGTGTGTGGTGTAAGGAAATGGTCCAGTTTCATTCTTCTGCATGTGGCTGTCCAATTTTCCCAACACCATTTGTTGAAGAGGCTGTCTTTTTTCCATTGGACATTCTTTCCTGCTTTGTTGAAGATTAGTTCACCATAGAGTTGAGGGTCCATTTCTGGGCTCTCTGTTCTGTTCCATTGATCTATGTGTCTGTTTTTTGTGCCAGTACCATACTGTCTTGATGATGACAGCTTTGAAACAGAGCTTGAAGTCCGGAATTGTGATGCCACCAGCTTTGCTTTTCTTTTTCAACATTGCTCTGGCTATTCGGGGTCTTTTCTGGTTCCATACAAATTTTAGGATTATTTGTTCCATTTCTTTGAAAAAAGTGGATGGTATTTTGATGGGGATTGCACTGAATGTGTAGATTGCTCTAGGTAGCATTGACATTTTCACAATATTTGTTCTTCCAATCCATGAGCGTGGAATGTTTTTCCATTTCTTTGTGGCTTCCTCAATTTCTTTCATGAGTATTTTAAAGTTTTCTGAGTACAGATCCTTTGCCTCTTTGGTTAGATTTATTCCTAGGTATCTTATGGTTTTGGGTGCAATTGTAAATGGGATTGACTCCTTAATTTCTCTTTCTTTTGTCTTATTGTTGGTGTACAGGAATGCCACTGATTCCTGTGCATTGATTTTATATCCTGCCACTTTACTGAATTCCTGTATGAGTTCTAGCAGTTTTGGGGTGGAGTCTTTGGGGTTTTCCACATAAAGTATCATATCATCTGCAAAGAGTTTGACTTCTTCTTTGCCAATTTGGATGCCTTTTATTTCTTTTTGTTGTCTGATTGCTGTGGCTAGGACTTCTAGTACTATGTTGAATAGCAGTGGTGATAGTGGACATCCCTGCCTTGTTCCTGACCTTAGGGGGAAAGCTCTCAGTTTTTCCCCATTGAGAATGATATTCGCTGTGGGTTTTTCATAGATGGCTTTTATGATATTGAGGTATGTACCCTCTATCCCTATACTCTGAAGAGTTTTGATCAAGAAAGGATGCTGTAGGGCGCCTGGGTGGCTCAGTTGGTTAAGCGACTGCCTTCGGCTCAGATCATGATCCTGGAGTCCCTGGATCGAGTCCCGCATCGGGCTCCCTGCTCGGCAGGGAGCCTGCTTCTCCCTCTGACCCTCCCCCCTCTCATGTGCTCTCTCTCTCTCATTCTCTCTGTCTCAAATAAATAAATAAAATCTTTAAAAAAAAAAAGAAAGGATGCTGTATTTTGTCAAATGCTTTTTCTGCATCTATTGAGAGGATCATATGGTTCTTGTTCTTTCTTTTATTAAGGTATTGTATCACACTGATTGATTTGCGGATGTTGAACCAACCTTGCAGCCCAGGGATAAATCCCACTTGGTCGTGGTGAATAATCCTTTTAAAGTACTGTTGGATCCTATTGGCTAGTATTTTGGTGAGAATTTTTGCATCCATGTTCATCAAGGATATTGGTCTGTAATTCTCCTTTTTGATGGGGTCTTTGTCTGGTTTGGGGATCAAGGTAATGGTGGCCTCATAAAGCGAGTTTGGAAATTTTCCTTCCATTTCTATTTTTTGGAACAGTTTCAGAAGAATAAGTATTAATTCTTCTTTAAATGTTTGGTAGAATTCCCCTGGGAAGCCATCTGGCCCTGGGCTTTTGTTTGTTGGGAGATATTTGATTACTGCTTCAATTTCCTTAGTGGTTATAGGTCTGTTCAGGTTTTCCATTTCTTCCTGGTTCAGTTTTGGTAGTTTATACATCTCTAGGAATGCATCAATTTCTTCCAGATTATCTAAGGAAAGTTCACTTTTAATAATATTGAGATTTAGGGTTTGGATACAAAACAAGACAAAAGCATCTAAAGGATTTTAAATTTGTGTCTAACACATTTTCCAGGTGTTAATTTTACTAGGAAATTTGCCTCCACACCCAAAACTAGATGTCAATGTGAAGAAGATTTATAATAGACTGTTGATGGAATAATATGGAATTTGATCCAAAGCAATGAATTCATTTGATGTGGGGGTTGGAGGGGTCAGAATGTCATGTTTGAACACCACATGGTTTAGAAGACTGTGTTTAGGTGTGTTTGTGAGTCCATTCCCAATCCAGAAATAGAAATTCACATGAATTTCTTGGAGCTAGGCTCTCAGATGTCCTGGAAGCTTGTCTATAGAAGGTCTGATGCTTGAACAAAGACTATGGAATCTGCATTCAGAAATGCAGAAAGGCATTTTCTTTGGAAAATTAAGAGAAAGAAGGGCAAACATTGACTCAGCTGTTCAACTGGCTTTTCAGGTAGGGGGTTAAATGTTCACATCTGGGTGTGAATAAGCAAATATGCTGAAATCATCCATCTGTGTTGAGGTTTTAGTCCCGAGAGACAAATTTAAGAAATTATAAGAAAGGGGATTTTAGTCTTAGAAATATATTATCTGGGGCGCCTGGGTGGCTCAGTTGGTTGGGCGACTGCCTTCGGCTCAGGTCATGATCCTGGAGTCCCTGGATCAAGTCCCGCATCGGGCTCCCTGCTTGGCGGGGAGTCTGCTTCTCCCTCTGACCCTCCCCCCTCTCATGTGCTCTCTCTCATTCTCTCTCTCTCAAATAAATAAATAAAATCTTAAAAAAAAAAAAGAAATATATTATCCAAGATTTTATTAATTTTAGAATACCTGTTTTATTTCTAATGGTACTATGGAGGTCTACATCTCGGTTTCTTATTCTGAAAAATTAGGACTGGTTGGGGAAGAAGAATGGAAGTAATTTGAAAATACAGAATTCTTTAATCTGGCTATTTCCATGCTTAAGCTATCCTCAGAAGGCAATACAGATATACAATTTGACCCCCAGTTTCCTTATTTTATGTATTTACATTTAAAAACAATAATGAATTTGTTATTTTCTCTGAACTCAGGCAAAGAAATTCAGACTTTCTTCAACAACTACAACAACATGGGGGCACCTGACTGGCTCTGGTGGTAGAACATGCAACTCTTGGTCTCAGGGTTGTGAGTTTAAGCCCTATGCCGGGTGGAGCCTATGTAAACAACAATAACACATTGTATGGGTAAGGAAATTTTTTATTTTTTTTTTAATTTTAATTTTTTTTATTTTAAGTAGGCTCTACACCCAACATGGGGCTTGAACTCATGACCCTGAAATTAAGAATCACATGCTCTACCGATTGAGCCAGCCAGATGCCCCAAGAAAATGTTTAAATAGGGATACCTGGGTGGCTCAGTAGGTTAAGCTCAGGTCATGATCTCAGGGTCCTGGGATCAAGCCCTGCGATGGGCTCCCTGCTCAGCGGGGAGCCTGCTTCTTCCTCTCCCTCTGCCACTCCCTCTGCTTGTGCATTCTCTCTTTCTCCCTGTCAGATAAATAAAATATTTAAAAAAAATAAAATGTTTAAATAGTAACATGAAAATGATAACCTAAACCAAGGCTATGATTTATCTAATAAATATTTATTGAGCTTCTGCTATGTACATGGCACTATCATGATTAGCCTAACAAACTGAATAAGAAAATGTAGAAGCACTTATAATGTTTGTGAGGACTCTAAGGGTTAAAAGGGATAGAAATACCATTCAAACCAGCTCAAGTGATAAAGAGAATTTATTGGCTCATTTTGCTGAAAAGTTCAAAAATTGCTCAGGTATTGCTGGATCCTAGGTCTTAATGTCTGATCTCTTAGCTCTGCCTTCCTTGAAAAGATTTAGATGAGCTAGAAAGGAAACTCACAGTTTAAAGACATTAAGGTCATATATACAATCACCATTAAGGAAAATCTCCCTTGAGACTCATTTCTCTTGGCCTCACTCTCTGTCTTTAAAATGAAAGATTTGATCAAACACAATGAGAAACCACCTCACACCTGTCAGAATGTCTAAAACCAAAAACACAAGAAACAACAAGCATTGGCAAAGATATGGAGAAAAAGGAACCCCCTCACACCATTGGTAGGGATGCAAACTGGTGCAGCCACTGTAGAAAACAGTAAGGAGGTTCCTCAAAACATTAAAAGTGGAATCACCATATGATCCGGTAATTCCACTACTGGGTATTTACCCAAAGAAAAGGAAAACACTAATTTGAACAGATCTATGCACCCCTATGTTTATTGCAGCTTTAATTATAATAGCCAAGATATGGAAGCCAAGGTATAGAAGCAACCCAAGGGTCCATCGATTGATGAATGGATAAAGAAGATGTGAGATATGGGGCACCTGGGTGGCTCAGTCGTTGAGTGTCTGCCTTTGGCTCAGGTCATGATCCCAGTGTCCTGGGATCAAGCCCCGCATTGGGCTCCCTGCTCCACGAGAAGCCTGCTTCTCCACCTCCCACTCCCTCTGCTTGTGCTCCTGCTCTCGCTATCTCTCTCTGTCAAATAAATAAATAAAATCTTAAAAAAAAGATGTGAGATATATACATACACACATGTATATAGATATAGATAATGTAATATTACTCGGCCATAAAAAAGAATGAAATCTTGCTATTTGCAACATGGCTGGATCTAGAGGGTATGATGCTAAGTGAAATAAGTCAATCAGAGAAAGACAAATACCATATTATTTCACTCATCTGTGGAATTTAAAAAGCAAAACAAAGGAACAAAGAAAAAAAGAGACAAAAAAACCAGACTCATAAATATAGAACACTGGTGGTTGCCAGAGGGGAGGCAGGTGGGAGGATGGGTGAAATAGATGAAGGAGGTTAAGAGTACACTTACCAAGATGATCACAGAGTAATGTACGGAATTGTTGAATCACTATATTGTACACCTGAAACTAATATAACATTGTATGTTAATTATGCTGGGATTAAAAAAAGAAAAATTAAAACAAAATTAAATTTTAAAACATTTGAGCTATCACTTCTAAGTTCTCCCCTACCTTCAACATTTAGATTTACAAATAAAAATACAGTAAATTTGAATTCCAGATAAACAACAAGTAATTTTTCAGTGAAAGTGTATACCAAATATTCTATGGGACATACTTATACTAAAAAGTGCTCATTGGTTATCTGAAATTCAAATTTAACGGGGCATCCTGCATTTTACCTGGCCACCCTAATCCTAGACCTAAGTATAATTTATTCATTTGCTCATTCATTTGTCTGTCCTTCTGTCCATTCATCCATCCATCCATCCATTCAAATAGATACTAACTGGGCACCTGCTATGTGACCAGACACTCTGCTAGGTGCAGGGGACACAGTGATAAGCAAAACCAGACAAGATTCCTGCTCTCATGGGACTTTCAACCTCTCCAGCTGGGGAGAGTGACAATAATCATATAATCACCAGGAGAGAGTGACCATAATCATATAATCACCAAGGTAGATATATAATTGCTCAGTGAGTTAAGTGTGCTGAAGGAAAGGAGAGCGCATTACAAAGGACTAGAGGTCAGTGAAGGCTTCTTTCCCTAAGGAAGTGGTGCTTGAAATGAAAGGTGAAGTCTGGGTTGGATTTAACTGAGTGGGGGAAGAGTACTCAAGATGGAGGAACCAATGAATACTTCTTGTCTATGTTGAGATTAATGACTGTAGAGTTGGACTGAAAGATAGGTTGGCATCCTGTTTGGCAGAGCTAAAGAAAAACATGAGTAGGGGCTCCCTCTCACCTCCTCAGTCATTCTGGCTCCTCTTAGAGTCCCAGGCTTGCTTTGTGACCATAATGGCACACTTCCCATGAGTAGCAGTACCACTGTTACCATAGGTGAACGCTTCTTCAGATGTCAGTATAAGGAAGCATGGGCATCAGAACATACAACTTATGATGCCAGTCCTGAAAAGACGTTACTGGTTCTAGTTCACTCCGTTATCCAAGATGAAACTTCTGCATATTAACCATGAATAACACAAGGAAGTGTTTTCTAAGTCAGGAGACCTGGATTCTGGCATTTATCCTGCTTGTAGCTATGTAGGTGAGGGAAGACATGCCATTTAGCCTTGATTTCCTCAGCTAACTAAGGGATTCACACCATGATTTCAGCCTACCTCATTGGACTGTGAGGATTAAAATAACATGGAACCTACTATTTGAAAAATGAGTTTTACTGTTCCTATATTATTGATCATACCAAAATAGTTACTCCCATTGTTTTAGGTGTGGATAACTTCTATACAATATTCAATATGTACCCTAAAGTTACATTAGGTACACTGAAACTTGAACACATAAATGTGACATGAATACGTGCCTTTCAAGCTTTTTTCATCTGTTTAATAGAATAATCATATAGCATTGGCTCATGTTCCACTGATGTGAAGTTGAAGAGGTTGATGTGCTTAGAGTTCTTTGAAAGTTGGTTGCTTCCCAAACACAAATATAAATCTGTTATTACTACTATCATTATAGCTGATATTTCTTTATTAACACATTAACTTCCCTCCGCTGAACAAACTGCTCAGTTGTTTGGAGGACCCATGTCGTCATTCCTCTCTTCTCGATGTGTCTTGTTGCTGTTGAACTAAACAATTCTTTAGCTCCCAGGATGCTTATTTAATAAATGATGCTCTGCAGTTCCCAAAGAAAGACTTCCAATTTTCCTCTTGTGTGATGGCTGTGATCAAGCTCCAGCACCCTGCAGTCTTGTTCAATGAGAATGTATACTGGGAACTCACTCACTACCTTGCTTGCTGTATTTAATCTGTTAAATTCTATTAACTGTAGAGGTACCTGATGTTTTTCGTCTTCTCTTAACAGTTTTCTCCTCTACTTAACCCCAAACTTGGAGAAAAAGGTTAATTGCTATATATTTTTTAGTAAATTTTCTCTGAATTTTATAAGATGCTATGAAGGTTATCGGTATTTCATGCAACTCTTAAAATGCACACACACACGCATGCACGTGTGCACACGAAATTCATTCTGGCTAGAACTTGAGTGGAAATAATAGTTGATGGACCAAAATGGTAGAGTCATGGAGTTATCAGAGATATTGAGATCAAGTTCAAATTCTTCATTTCACAGATGAAGAAACTGAGGTTCAGAGAACTTACATGATGTAGCCAAGGTCACATGACAAAGGCAGCGCAAAAATATAGACCTCCTGAGAACCAAATCCAGCCCACCCCTGCCTGTCTGTGGAAATAAAGTTTTGTTGCAACACAGCCACAGCCACTTGTTCTATTGCCGATGGCTGCATTTGTGCCACGCTGTCAGAATTGAACAGGTTGTTTTTGTTTTGTTTCACATTTTATTTACCTTTTTTTGGTGCAAAAAGGCAGTTTTATTAAAGCATAAGGACAGGACCCATTAGTTACTTATTTTTTAATTGAGGTATAATTGACATACAACATTATATTAATTTCAGGTATACAACATAATAATTTGATATTTGTATATATTGCAAAATGATCAGAGAAGTTTCAACAGAGATTATATGGTTAACAGAACCTAAAATATTTACTAGACCTCTGCCTCCAGCCGGTGAAGGGACACGAAGTGTATATGAAGTGGGTGCTGGGGAGGTGGTGGGGGCAGCCAGGCCTGGAGTGGTGCACATCATTTCTACTCCCATTCCATTGGCAGACATTAGTAATATGGCTCCACTTAGATGCAAGGAGGGTTGGGAGATGTAGTCCTGAGTAGCTGATTCCCAGTGCAAATTCAACCCTAAGGAAGTGGGATCATGATTTTGATGGATAGCAAGCTGTCTATGCCATAGCTATGCCTAGTCAGGACCTGTTTGTCTCTTGTAGTGTGGTAGACACATTTGGCAGCTATCTGCTCAGTAAATGACCCCCATCTCTGAGAAGTATAGCTTTCCAGAGGGTGGGCCCCTTTGGCCATGTCTTTACTATCTAACACCACCACTTGCCATAGATAGTTATCGAATTAAAGGATGACATTGGCTCCAAAGATCTTTCTAGAAATTTTGATCACATACTAAGAGATGACAGTTTTTCTGTTTTTTTGTTTGTTTGTTTGTTTGGTTGTTTTTTTTTAAGTATTCTTCATTTACTAAACTTTTTAACTAAAATGGTATATACAGACCCTCACTAGAGGCCACATTTTGTTTTAAATCGATTCCAAATGTTACATATTTCTGGGCCTTTAAAAATAATACACATAGCTTATTAGGCTAGGCTAGATGTATAGCACCATAAAAATAAAAATTGCCTGTAATTGGTAATACACATTTCACAAAGTGGAAAAGCAAAAGGTTACTATCTTTCAGTATTCTTCAACACAATGTAAAATGCAAGAATAATAGTATAAGCATTTTAATTAGGAAAATATATGAACACAGTGGCTGTGGGGCAACCACATTGAGCCCCCACAGAAAAGCAGAGAAAACCACACTGAAGAATAAGTGACGGATGACGCAGATGCACAGAGAAGAGACAAGAGGCCATGTGGTTCCATGAAGAGTATAGCCTTCTTTAGCTCTTAATGGTTTTTGGATTCCTGGCTGTCATTCTGCTTGAGGCCCATCTGTACTTCCTACCTTTGAGACTTTTAAGTTGCCCATTACAGTGGACATATATGCTTTTGTCTACCCTGCACCCTTTCCTTTGTTTGGGGGATCAACTCCTCCTTCATCCCATGCCAGTTCCAACATGTAATCACACGATCTTGCTTTTTTATCCACAGTGATTGATCCTAGGGAGATGCACATGACCTAAGCCAGGACAATCAGAGTCTTCTTCTGGGATATTTGTGAAATGGAAATGGAAGAAAGAAGCTCTTTTCTCCAAAGAAGGGAAATCAGCAAACTATGTCCTGGCCAAATTCAGAGTACTGCCTGTTTTGTTTTTATTTTTTGAAATAATTATGGACTCACAGGAAATTTCAGAAATAGTAGGGAGATCCCAATACCCATCATTAAGCTTCACCCAATGACATCTTATGTAATTATCATATATTATTAATACCATGAAATTGACACTGACACAATATTATTAACTAGACTGCAGACCTTACTCAGATTTCACCAGCTGTTCACTTTCTTTTTGTCTTTATGTATAGTTCCATGGCATTTTATCATGTGTATAGAATCCTATAACCACCATCATGATCAAGATACAGAACTGTCCCATCACCACAAAAGAACTCCCTTTTGCTACCCCTTTTTAATAACATACTCCCCACTTCCTTCTCCAAACCTGGCAACCACTAATCTCTTCTCCATCTCTATAATTTTGTCATTTCAAGAATGTTATATAAGTGGGATCAAACAGCACATAACCTTTTGAAATTGGGCTTTTTCACTCAGCATAATACCCTTGAGAGCCATTCAAGTTGTTGTGTGTATCGATAGTCTGTTCCTTTTTATAGCTGAGTAGTATTCCATCATATAGATATATAACAGATTGCTTAACCATTCACCTTTTGAAGGACATTTAGGTTGTTTCCAGTTTCTGGCTATTATAAATAAACATTCATATATGGTTTTTATGTAAAAAGTTTTCATTTTCTAGGATAAATGCTCAGCAGTGCAATTGCTATGTCAAGTTGACACTGAACTTTTTAGGACATTGCCACACTTGCAGCCACTCTGGAAAACAGTATGGAGGTTCCTCAAAAAGTTGAAAATAGAGCTACCATATGACCCAGCAATTGCACTGCTGGGTATTTATCCCGAAGATACAAATGTAGTGATCCGAAGGGGTATGTGCACCCCAATGTTTATAGCAGCAATGTCCACAATAGCCAAACTATGGAAAGAGCCAAGATGTCCATCAACAGATGAATGGATAAAGAAGATGTGGTATACATATACAATGGAATATTATGCAGCCATCAAAAAAACCCCCCAAATCTTGCCATTTGCAACGACGTGGATGGAACTGGAGGGTATCATGCTGAGTGAAATAAGTCAATCAGAGAAAGACAAGTATCATATGATCTCACTGATATGAAGAATTCTTAATCTCAGGAAACAAACTGAGGGTTGCTGGAGTGGTGGGGGGTAGGAGGGATGGGGTGACTGGGTGATGGACATTGGGGAGGGTATGTGCTATGGTGAGTGCTGTGAATTGTGTAAAACTGATGAATCACAGACCTGTACCTCTGAAACAAATAATACATTATATGTTAAAAAAAGAGAGAGAGAGAGAAGATAGTAGGAAGGGAAAAATGAAGGAGGGGGGAATCCGAAGGGGAGACGAACCATGAGAGACTACGGACTCTGAGAAACATACTGAGGGTTCTAGAGGGGAGGAGGGTGGGGGGATGGGTTAGCCTGGTGATGGGTATTAAAGAGGGCAGGTACTGAATGGAGCACTGGGTATTATACATAAACAATGAATCATGGAACACTACATCAAAAACTAATGATGTAATGTATGGTGATTAACATAACATAATAAAATAAAATTAAAAAAAAAAAGAAAAGAAAAGAAAAGAAAGAAATTGCCAGACTGATTTCCAGAGTGGCTGTACCATTTTACATTCTTACCAGCAATATATGAGAGATCTAGCTTCTTTGTATCCTTCTAAGTAATCAGTACTGTCAGTATTTTTTTTAAGATTATATTTATTTATTTTTGAGAGAGAGAGAGAGGGAGGGAGCACAAGTTGCGGGGGAGAGGCAGAGGAAGAGGAAAAGCAGACTCCCTGCTGAGCAGGGAGCCCGATGCAGGACTCGATCCCAGGACCCTGGGATCATGACCTGAGCTGAAGGCAGACCCTTCGCCGCTTCATCGACTGAGCCACCCAGGGGCCCCAGTACTGTCAGCATTTTTATTTTAATCATTCTAATAGGATTGTAATAGTATCTCATTGTTTTAATTTGCTTTCCCTCTGGCTAGCAATTTTGAACATTTTTCATGTGCTTAGTTACCATCTATATATCTTCTTTGGGAAAGTGTCTATTCAAGTCTTCCCCCATTTTCTTTTTTTTTTTTTTTTTAAAGATTTTATTTATTTATTTGAGAGAGAGAATGAGAGAGAGAGAGAGAGCGAGAGAGCACATGAGAGGGGGGAGGGTCAGAGGGAGAAGCAGACTCCCTGCTGAGCAGGGAGCCCGATGCGGGACTCGATCCCGGGACTCCAGGATCATGACCTGAGCCGAAGGCAGTCGCTTAACCAACTGAGCCACCCAGGCGCCCTTTCCCCCATTTTCTAACTGGATCATTTGTTTTCTTACTGTTGAGTTTAGAGAATTTTTTATATATTTTAGATATGGATTCTTTGTAGGGTACATGCTTTGCAAAATCTTTTATTCTATTTTGTCTGCTATCTGTTTTTATAAATAAATTTTTATTGGAATTCTGTTTTACTTTTATAAACGAAATTTTTATTGGGACATAAACTTATGTATATTTACGTAAAAAAATATTTACGTATTGTCTCTGGCTACCTCCATGCTACACTGGCAAAATTGAGTAAGGTGCAACAGAGACCATATGAAAGACACCAGAGACCACTAGAAGCCTGCAAAGTCTACAATTATTTACTATCTGGACCTTTACAGAAAGTTTGCTGGCCCCTGCTCTAAAGTGGGGGAGGGGGAAAGATGAAAGCCTAGAGCTGCCAGAAGCCATGTTCCTCCACACATGAAGAAAGTCAATGTAGAGTAGAAGAGAATAAGGCATATTTCCATGGAAATTAAAGGTAAGACCAGGAAGTTTGAGTCCAGGTTGCAGACAATTTTGTCTATGCTCTACCACTTCTGTGGAAGCCAACAAATTTCCCCTTTTGCCTAAGCTGTTTCAGATTGTGTGGGGGCAGGATGGAGACTTGCCATAGGGCATAGACAGTGTAAAGGAAAATCAGGATGAGGACCACTGACCAGCCTCAAATAGCCATCTTTGGACTTTCAAAAACCATTTGTCTTTAAAACTCAGTGGAGCTGATGACAGCTCCTGGTTTCTAGTATCTTTCAATTTAATAGTAGATCTGTATTCTTTTTTCATTTATCCCTTTACAATGAGTTGGTTTTTTTTTTTATAAGTGAGTGATAGTTGTGTTTCCTCTGTGTTATACAGAGAGAGAGATTTTAAGAAATTGGCTCATGAGATTGTGAAGGCTGGCAAGTCTGAAATCTAGGGCAGGTCAGTACGCCAGAAACGAGGCATGAGTTGATGGCACAGTCTGGAATCTGAAATGTATGGGACAGACCAGCAGCCTGAAAACTAAGGCAAAATTTCTATGTTATAGTCTTGAGACAGAATTCCTTCTTTTTTAGGAAACCTCAGTTTTTGGCTCTTAAGATCTAAAGAGCCAAAGGTCCTTGGGTGGCTCAGTCATTAAGCATCTGCCTTCGGCTCAGGTCATGATCCTAGGGTCCTGGGATCGAGCCCAACATCAGGCTCCCTGCTCGACGGGAAGCCTGCTTCTCCCTCTCCCTCTCCCCCTGCTTGTGTTCCCTCTCTCGCTGTGTCTCTCTCTGTCAAATAAATAAATAAAATCTTAAAAAAAAAAATCTAAAACTGATTGAATGAGGCCCACCCACATTATTAAGGGTAGTCTCCTTTTCTTAAAGTCAACTGATTGTAGATATTAATCACATCTATAAAATACCTTCCCAGCAACTGGGCACCATAGCCTAGCCAGGTTGACACACAAATTTAATGATCACAGGAAGATAAAACAAAATTACTGCTTAATTATTATTTTTTTAACTGAAATCCAGTTTGGGGATTTTCAGCCACATTTATTTATTACTTACTTATTTAACATCGACTATGTACCCAGCTCCGTTAAGATATCCATAGAGCCACCTCCATCTGAAATGTTGCTTTCAAGTAGGTCCCAGGGGTACAACACTCATAGAAACTCCTACAGGCCTAACGGCTCTCCCTCCCAGTCTCAAGGAAGCTAACACTCTCCACTCTGGGGGACCCACCACAATCTACCTCACAAGTCAGCCACCTCACTGTGCTTCAGGGAGCAAGCTTAGCTTAGCTCCTTCAAGGGTTAACCTTTAAAACAAAACACTGACTAACCCCTAAAAGCCTCTAAGAAGATTTTAATCCTCTTCTCTGAAAGGGGAAGTGATGGGGTATGAGGTTGTGGGGTGTGGGGGTTGGAAAAAAAGAGGCTAGCCTCAAGAATCCAAGGGTTTGGCTCTCCTTGCAGAAGGCAGGAAGAGAAAAGAATGACCTTTTTATTTTGTTTAATCTCCTACAACTGTGAGACAATGCAGACTTAAATATCTTCATCAATTGCCCTGGCTATGACTTTTATTCAGTTCTAGAAAAGAGCAGAGCTGAGTCAAATGGTGGTGAGAGAACTTGGCAGAGTCAGGCATCTGAGTTCTAATCCCAACTTTGCTATGATTTATAAATATGTGTTGAATGAATAAGCAAATTGCCTCAGTGATGTGGGGTTTATCATTACCTCTTACTACATCTCCTTCATTTGCAAAACAGCAATGGTAATTATGATATCTGCCCTACTTCTCTCAGAGAATCACTGTGAAGATTTTTAAAAGGAGGAAAGGAAAAGAATTTTGAATGAGTACAAAGACTGGTTACTGTGAGCGGCAGAATAATGGCCTCCTAAAGCTATCCATGTCTTAATCCCCCGACCTGTGAATTTGTTACATTAAATAATAAAGAATTCCGATTGCAAATGGAATAAAGGTTGCTAATTGGCTAACTTTAATTTAGGGTTATCCTTGATTATCTGGGTGGGCCTAATGTAATCACAGGGTTTCTAAATGTGGAAGAGGGAGGCAGAGAGTTAGTGTCTAGGGTTAGCAATGTGATGTGAGAAAGATTCAACCAGCCATTGCTGGCTTTAAAGATAGAAGAGGACCCAAGCCAAGGAATGCAGGTGGCCTCCAGCTGGAAAAGGAAACAAATTCTCCCCCTAGAGCCCCCAGATCTACCCTGCCAACACTTGATTTTAGCCCAGTCAGATCCATTTTGGATTTCTCACTTCCAGAATGGTAAGATAATCAATTGTGCTGTTATAAGCCACTAATCTTGCAGTAATCTGTTACAGCACCCATAGAAAATTAATACAATTGGGGTAAAATGTTTTAGATGGCACTGGTCCTTAACACCCTAGAACAAAAAATGGGTCTCTCTAGACTATTAACCATAATCGGGTGTTTGTTATGCAAACTAAGGTATCCATGGGTAAGGCTCCCAGTTTTTAGTTAATTTGAAATATCATAGTACCCACCATCAAGTACATTATATTGATATGCATTTTACATGTTTGTGTTTGCTGTGGATCAGTGCTTCTTTTTTTTTTTTTTTTTTTTTTATTTATTTGAGAGCGAGAATGAGAGCATGAGAGGGAGGAGGGTCAGAGGGAGAAGCAGGCTCCCCGCCGAGCAGGGAGCCCGATGCGGGACCCGATCCCGGGACTCCAGGATCACGACCTGAGCCGAAGGCAGTCGCCCAACCGACTGAGCCACCCAGGCGCCCTGGATCAGTGCTTCTTAAAGTGAAGTGTGAGGGTGTATTAATCCCCTAGGGCCGCCATAATAAACTGGCGTGGCTTAAAACAACAGACATTTATTATCTCACAGTTCTGGAGGCTAGAAGCCCAAAATGAAGGTGTCAACGGGGACAGACTCCCTCTGAAGGCTCTAGGGAAGACTCCTTCCTTGCCTCTTCTAGCTTCTGGTGGTTGCTTGGTGTCCCGTGGTTCATGGGAACATAACTCCAATCTCTGCCTCCATCTTCACATGGTCTTATTCCCTGTGTGTCTCGGTGTTGTCTCTTTCTCCTTCTAAAGACATCAGTCTGGGATTTAGAGCCCATCCTAATCTAATATGACTTCATCCTAACTTGATCACATCTGCAAAGACCTTATTTCCAAATAAGGCCATGTTCATAGGTACCAGGAGTTAGGACTTCAACTCCCTTTTAGGGGGACACAGTTCAACCCAAAACAGAGGGCTACTTCCTCAGAATCCCTGTTGCGCTTATTAAAGATGCAAATTCCGGGGGCCCACCCCATACCACCTGATTGGGTTTCCAGGGATGAGGCCAAAGAATCTGCTTATTTAACAAGCTCCTCTCATGAATATTAGTCACCTAAACTTTCAGAACCATTGATATGTTCAGTGGTTTTACTTTTCATAATTTAAAATGGTAAGGAAAGATAATTTAGCTTAAAGCCACTTTGGTCTTCCAAATATTTGTTGTATATATTTATAGAAGTAAAAAATGCAGGAAGCTCTCCTCCTGTGTACAATGGTATCCACAATTTCCACAGGATGCTAAAGGCTCCCAAGAAAAACAGCAGGTGTTCAAATAGTTCCATAAACTCAAAGCTGACCTGTTTTTACTTTCAAGCCTCTCTGAAATGACCTCCAAGTTGGGAAATTCTTGGCCTAGGAACAGAAGAGGTACCTAACAAAAACACTGATGTGAAGGAAAAAGAGAAGGTGGCCTTTGAGCCCTTGCAACACAACATGGCCCCAAGAGAAAGAAGCAAGCCCTGACATGTTTTCTGAGAGTGATACAGGTGCCTATGAGGAGGTGGCCCCGGGGGCGGGGGGGGGGGGGGGGGGTGGGGGGAACAAAGGAACAGAGAGAAATTCTGGGGAATCTGACAGAGGCAACTCAAGTTCCTGGGAAAGTTCTGTGTTGTGTTTGTCTCTCCTCTGAGACTGTTAGCTCTGAGCCAACACAACTGTTATGTGTGTTCCTAAATAAGTAGCATCCCTCCCTTTGTTTTCTCTAGCCAAGATTTATTTGAAGAATATTAAAGTACATAGGTTGTATATTGAAATACCAGGAAAGATGTTTGCCAAAATAGAAACAGTGGCTATCTCTGGATGGTGGGATTTTAGGTGGTTTTTACCTTTATAAATTTTTTTTGTTTTTTTTTGTTGTTGTTGCTGTTGTTTTAGAACTTTATAATTTTCTGTGTCTGGTTTTGTTTTAATGAGCATTTATTATTTACAAAATCAAAAAATAAGCCACTATAATTGTAAGATAGTGGTGTCTACAAGTACTTTGTGCGTGTGAGATGGTAGATAAAATAATAGCAAACAACTGAGTTAGTTGTGAATAGAAGTCCAATCCATTAATTAAGATTCTTTTGTTCTCCATGGCAGACCATCATACTATGAAGTAAGTCAGGAACAATCCAAGGAAAAAGAAAGAGAGCCCTGTGGCTCTCTCAAAAATGGTTTTATTTTCTCCCTCTTCCCCTCCTACATCTCAAATCTGAGGATAAGAAGGAAGGAAGAGAGGAGGTGAGTCAGGAGAGGAGTGGGGGGTCGGGGGAGGCCTGCTGTGCCCAGGGTGTGGCTGAGATTAGGGGCAGGGAGCCGAGGGGTTGGTTGGAAAATGGATGGAGAGCTGGAACACTCTGTCAAGCCTATAGGGCAGCTTGCTGAGTAAATAATTATTAATTATTTACTTATCAAGTGTAGACCAAACAGTATTGTATTAAGAAAAAATTATTTGACTACTGGTCCAGGTTTGGGGTCCCTACTCTTTTTTTTTTTTTTTTTAACGCAGAATCCCATGCCTTATCGGATGTCTTTACTTAACATGGAAATAAAAGTAGTCCCTGGATATTATCCCAGCTCTTTTATAATGCTTTCTAGAACATTTCTAGCTAACAGGGTGTTTATAGTGTTTAAAGTTTTAAAATACAAACTTACAGAATTAAACTTATATTTTTATTTTCTATGTATTTTGACAGGTAAAAAATAACTTTGTAATTTTCACCACTCAGCAGTATATACCCATAATCCACACTTCCAACCATGACATGGTTTTTACTGGGGTAGGGATATGCTAGAATGACTAGAGACTTACTTCAAAACTCATCCTTACACAAAGACCCTTTGAAATTAGAGTGTCTGTGGAAGGGAAGAGAGTGGGGAGATGCCAAGATGAAGCATGAAAGGAGCAGACTCTAACAATTTTTAAAAAAAAAGAAAGATGTAAGCTGTTAACACTGTGTGTAAGGGACATAGCATTTGGAAAAGTAATAGGTGCTGGAGGCAAAGACAAACATTCCAGAGCAACATGAATGTTCTAGTGAGGTGAGGGGGAGGAAGAGAGGCTTTGCCAGGGCAGGTAGCTGGGTTGTCCTGGTGTGTAGCTCTGAGCCTGGGACCTACTTTTGGAACCCTGCTGAGAAAGGCTCATCCATCCAGTGTCCAGGAACTCAAGAGGGCAATGGCCAGAGTAGATCAAGGAAAGGGAGCCTGAGAAACAGGCAAGAAAAAAATTGATACTTAGCACTCTGCTTACTTCTAAAAAGTGTGTGTGACTGATCCTAGAGAGAAATTATTACTTGCCTTCCAATAGCCAAATGTGACCTCTTTGGCCTCAGCCATAGCAACTTCTTACTAGACACGTTGCCAGAGGCAAGGGAAACAAAAACAAAAATGAACTATTGGGACGTCATCAAGATAAAAAGCTTCTGCACAGTGAAGGAAACAATCAACAAAACTAAAAGGTATCCTATGGAATGGGGGAAGATATTTGCCAACGACATATCTGATAAGGGGTTAATACTCAAAATCTATAAAGAGCTTACCAAACTCAACATCCCAAACCATATAATCTATGGGGAGTCCGCTTCTCCCTCTCCCTCTGCCCCTCCACTCCTCCACTTGTGCTCTTTCTCTCTCTCTCAAATAAATAAAATCTTTAAAAAAATTAAGAACTTACTAAACTCAACACCCAAAAAACAAGTAATCCACTTAAGAAATGGGCAGAAGACATGAATAGATACTTTTCCAAAGAAGACATCCAGATGGCTAACAGACACATGAAAAGATGCTCAATATTACTCATCATCAGGGAAATACAAATCAAAACCATGATAAGATACCACCTCACACCAGTCAGAATGGCTAAAATCAACAACACAAAAAACAATAGATGTTGGCGAGGATGAGGAGAAAGGGGAAGCTTCTTACACTGCTGGTGGGAATGCAAACTGGTGTAGCCACTCTGGAAGACAGTATGGAGGTTCCTCAAAAAGTTAAAAACAGAACTACCCAATGATCTAGCAATTGCACTACTAGATATTTACCCAAAGGATACAAAAATTAAGATTCAAAGGGATACATGCACCCTGATGTTTATAGCAGCATTATCAACAATAGCCAAACTATGGAGAGAACCCAAATGTCCATTGACTGATGAATGGATAAAGAAGATGTAGTATGTGCATGTGTGTGTGTGTATATATATATTGGAATATTACTCAGCCATCAAAAAATGAAATCCTGCCATTTGCAACATGGATGGAGCAAGAGTGTATTACGCTAAGTGAAATAAGTCAGAGAAAAACAAATACTGTATGATCTCACTCATAGGTGGAACGTAAGCAAGAAAAGAGATGAACATATGGGAAGAGGGAAAGAAAAAAAGGAGAGCGGGAAACAAGCCATAAGAGGCACTTACTGATAGAGAACAAACCGAGGGTTGAGGGTGGGGGATGGGCTAGATGAGTGATGGGTATTAAGGAGGATATTTGTTGTAATGAGCACTGGGTGTTTTTTGTAAGTGATGAATCACTGAATTCTACTCCAGAAACGCATATACACTGTATGTTCACTCACTAAAATTTAAATTAAAAAAATTTTAAAAAGACTATAAAGCCAAGGGGGTGGGGGGGAAACCAAATAGTCAAGTGTGATGTTGCTAGGTCTTGACTGAGGGGATATAGGAAGGAAGCTAACATTTGGCGAGCTCCCACTATGTGCCGTCACTTTGCTAGATGCTTTTTACATTATTTTATTTAATCTTCAAAACAGTGCAGGAGATAGCACTGTTGTGCACATCATGCACATGAGGAAACTAAAGCATAGGAAGGTTAAATAACTTGTCAAAATCACAAAATTAGCAAGTGGCAGAGCTTGTAGGATCTACCTGGCTGGAAAATCATTGTTCCTTTCACTGAGTAGAAACACCATGGCAAACTAGAGAGTTCAAATCTCTACTTTTATTTTTGCTTCTGGTCACTGCTGCCATCCATTACAGAAGGACTTTGGCCTTGAACTTTTCAACTCATTCTTTAGTGTAGATATCACCATCACATGGTGTGTTAGTCCAGGTCCTCCAAGAAGCAGAGCCCAAGACAGGATCAGATGTGCAGAGATTTTATTAGGGGAAATGTTGATGTGGCAGAATATGGGGCAGGAATGGGAAAAGGCTGAGAGTTATCAGACTGCAAAGCAAGTCTGATCCTGGTGAAGAAGAAAGGGAAGGAAGATTAGATGGAAGGTTCCTGGACCACTAAGCAATCTCAGGAAGCTTAGAAAGCTTTTGGGAAGTCCTTAGCCAAAATAAGCTATGAAGGTGATTACTCTGGAGCCAGAGTCACCTTGAACCAAAGCTGAGAAGTCCCACATCTCCTAGGAATGAGCCTGCCTTAGTATCCCTGCCCTATTCAGCCATTGGACAGGAGCAGCTATGAGCATCATGGTCTCTGTGTAACTGCTAGGATGGACAGAAAAGTGAAAGACAACCCACAGGATAGGAGAAGATATTTGCAAATCATATATCTGATAAGGAACTTGTATCCAGAATATATAAAGAAAATACTTCAATAATAAAAAGATAAATAACCCAATAAAAAATGAGCAAAGAATCTGAACAGAAATTTCGTCAACAAAAATATACAAATAGCCAGTAAGCGTGAAATGATGCTCAACATCATTAGTCATTAGAAAAATGCAAATAAAAGCCACAATGAGATATACTTCACACCCACTAGGATGGCTATGATTAAAAAGATGGACAGTGGGGTGCCTGGGTGGCTCAGTCGTTAAGCATCTGCCTTCGGCTCAGGTCATGATCCCGGGGTCCTGGGATCGAGCCCTGTGTCAGGCTCCCTGCTCTGCGGGAAGCCTGCTTCTCCCTCTCCCACTCCCCCTGCTTGTGTTCCCTCTCTTGCTGTGTCTCTCTCTGTCAAATAAATAAATAAAATCTTTAAAAAAAAAAAAAGATGGACAGTAGCAAGAGTTGACCATAGTGTAGAGAGTTGGAAAGTTCATATATTGCGTGTGGGAATGTAAAATGGTGGAATTGCTTTGGAAAACAGTCTGACTGTTCCTCATAAGTTAAAAAGACTCAGTGATTCTACCCTAGGTATATATTCAAAAGAATTGAAAACCTATACCCACACAAAAACTTATACACAAATGTTCATAGCAGCATTATTTATATTAGCCAAAAAGTGCTCATCAACTGATGAAGGGATAAACAAAACGTGGTCTATCCATAAAATGGAATATAACTAGGTCATAAAAAGGAATGAATAACAGAATATTATTCAGCCTTAAAAAGTTAGGA
Source organism: Neomonachus schauinslandi (assembly GCF_002201575.2). Classification (NCBI taxonomy): domain Eukaryota; kingdom Metazoa; phylum Chordata; class Mammalia; order Carnivora; family Phocidae; genus Neomonachus; species Neomonachus schauinslandi. The sequence goes on along the minus strand of NC_058405.1, from coordinate 133,134,102 downwards.
AATTCTGTCCTATGCTACAACATGATGAAACTGGAAGACATTATACTAGGTGAAATAAGCCAGATACACAAAGACAAATAATATTTGATTCCACTTCTGTGAGGTACCTAGAGTAGTCAAACTCATAGAGACAGAAAATAAAATGGTGGCTGCCAGGGGCTGGGGGTGGGAGGGAGGGAGGAGTCATTTTATGGGCATAGAGTTTCATTTTTACAAGATGAAAAGAGTTCTGGAGATTAGTTGCACAACAATGTGAATGGACTTTATGTTACTGAGCTGTACACTTGAAATGGTTAAAATGGTAAATTTCATGTTTATGTGTATTTTACCACAATTTCAAAAAGGGCAAAACAAAATGGGCAAAAAAAAAAAAAAAAAGGAATGAAGTACCGATATGTACCGTTAGGTGGATGAACGCGAAACCGTTGTGGCAAGCCAAAGAAGCCAGACATAAAAGGCCGCACGTTGTACGGCCCCATTTACACGAGATAGTAAAGATAGGCAAGCCCATAGAGACAAAAAGTAGCTTAGTGGTTGCCGTCGCTGGAGAGAGTAGAGAACGACGAGGAGCAACTGCTCATGGGAACAGAGCTTCCTTTTGGAGCGATTAAAATGCTATGGAATCAGAGAATGGTGATGGTCGCACGACTTTGCGCATACAGGAAAAACTACTGAACTGTATACTTTCAAAGTGAGTTTTATGGTATGTGCATTATATCTCAATAAAGATGCTATTTTTTTAAAATGCCGCAATGGGTTGCAGAGCCCATCAGCACGGGAGCCTCAGTCAATTACACTCCCTGCAGTTGCAGATCTAGGAGGTGCCTTTTCATGGCGGCCACACACGAAGACCTATTACAAGTATATTTTTGGTGTTGATCATAATAGTTACCTAAAATGCATTAAGTGCAGCTCTGAGCAGAGTAATGGGCTAAATTAGTTCCCCCAAATGATTTCCTTTTCCAGGATTCAGTAAGTGCATGGTCCTGATTTTCTCACTGAGGGTACATGAGTTTTGATGCCGCTATTTCACTGCTGCGACCATTCTGCTTCTGAGAGAGCGAAGGCTATGTCAGCAGAAAATACGAAATGGTTTCAGATCTACTTTGTGACCCTAACAAACATAAAAGTAGGATGAAGCAACTTGGTATTTTCAACTGCTGACCAGAGCCACACTTATGCAAACTGTCACATGAGTCATTGCTGCTGTCATCCTCACTTTGGGCAAATGAAATGGAAAGAATGAGGGATGGGATGAGCCCTGGTGAAATAAGACGGGAATGCTTGTGGCTCAAGGTACAGGGTGATTTTTTAAAGTTCCAGATTTACTAGCTTAAGTGGAAGATAAACCAACATCCAACTTAAAATAAATTTCCCAGAGAGGTAGAAGGAACAAAAGGAGGGAACACTACCAGAAGTCAGACATTTCTCAAATTACTTTACTTAAAGATATGACTTTGGAATCATGTGAATGTGATGCGTGATTAAAATAAAATGGAATAACTATGAAAATTTAAAAATCCAGTTAGTAAACCGGACTGTGTATTGAGTGGGTAGCTTAACTGCACAGAGAAGAACTATTTCAAGGTATTTTAAAACATAATAATTTGACTGGGATGTACTCTAAGGCAAAAAGAACTGCAAAAACAAACAAAATTGAATTTTTTCCAGTAGTCATACTGTTAGTGTCAATAACATTGTTATAGCTTATTCTAAACTATTATGTATGTAATAGGATAAAGCAAATAAGTAATTATGTTAATTCAAGGAGAGCCAAGATATTCAACAAAAAATTACAAATATAAAATCAGAGAAGTTAAATAAAAACCATGTAACCCTAAATTTGAATTAGAAATGTAAATGCATAATGCATTTTCTTTCTTTTTTTTTAGAGATTTTATTTATTTATTTGACAGAGAGAGAGCACAAGTAGGCAGAGTGGCAGGCAGAGGGAGAGGGAGAAGCAGGCTCCCGGCTGAGCAGGGAGCCTGATGTGGGGCTTGATCCCAGGACCCTGGGACCATGACCTGAGCCGAAGGCAGACGCTTAACAACTGAGCCACCCAGGTGCCCCAACATAATGCATTTCTATTAAAAAATATTCCCTGGTTCTATCTATTAGAAAAGCCTAGGGACAATGATGAACCCCAGCTCATCAGTCTACCGTAGCACCAGACTGTAGTTTCTAAATACAACTTCTCACCAAAAGGAACTGGCCTCTTGGGGAAATGGCTAATTAACTGGGGCAAACATGATTCTGATGAGTTTGGAATATCTTGTCATATTAGAAAGCAAGGAAGCTATGAAAAGCTATGGGGGTCGTGATAAACGGATTCAGAGGCCAATTTGAAGAGGCTCCCATGGGACAAATTTAAGCATCAAGATGAATAATAACTGCAATGGAATGAAACACATTAATATCTGTGAGGTTATAATGATGCTAAGCAAACAAAAAAATATTGGTCATCTTTGGAGAATGCTAGGGAACCAAATCATTTTTCTTACAAAAAGGAAAAGAATCCAGCATTTATTCTGCCTTTCCTGTATAAATTATACCTTAGGACCATAAAACTGCTGATAAAAGGAAGTTTTCTTGATAGGGTTAAGCTAATAAGTGAAGAAGAATGATAAAAATAGAATATGATCATTTTGCCACCTTCTAATGAATTAATGGATATAGACAATGGTCATCAAGTGGTTGCTAACATTACAGAAGACAACCAGACATTTTCCGCCCCCTAGTGGAAAGTCACCATTATGACATATTCTTGATAAGCAAACCTGAATCCAATAGAGGTGTCAACAACCTATGTCTATTTCAATTTCAATTTCCCTGACTTAACCTGTATGTACTGTCCAATAAGGCAGGCACCAGCCATTTGTGGCTATGTGAATATAAATTATAGCAAAATAAAATAATTCTGTCCCTCAGTCCCACTAGTACAATAGCCACACATGCAGATATAGAACATTTCCATCACCACAGAAAATTCTACTGGACAGGGCTGAAACTCTAACTACTAGTTTACAGGCAGTACAGGGAACTGAAGAACGTGATTCACACAGCATGAGGATTCAATCACTAAATCTAGGATATGGGAAACTCTATAGAACAAATGACCCAGCCCTTTCAACGAATAAATTACAAGGGGAAAAAAGGAGGGAGACGGAATGGACAATTTAAAAGAGGCTTAAGAAAAACAACCAAATGTAAAGCATGAGCCCTTTGGATCCTGATGGTAAAACTCTGAAACACATTAATGAGGAAAAATTTAAATATTGATGATACTTGGTGATAGGAAGAAAGTATTTTTTTTAGGAATAGTGATATTTTTGGTTATGTCTAATGAAAGATCCCTTATCTTACAGAGGTATACCCTAAACTTTTACCAAAAAAATGATTTGATGTCTATATTTAGCTTTAAAGTAAACCAGTAGGCAAAGAAAATTAATCAGGACATAAAGGGCATTAAGATTTGCTGTATGTTGATAACTCTTGATGTTGGACATTCCATTAAAGTATTCTTGCTTTTGTATATGTCTGAAGTTTTCCATATAGGGGCACCTGAGTGGCTCAGTTGGTTAAGCATCCAACTCTTGATTTCGGCTCAGGTCATGATCTCAGTGTTGTGAGATCGAGCACCACATGGGGCTCCATGCTAGGTGTGGAGTCTGCTTAAGATTCTCTCTCTCCCACTCCCTCTGCCCCTCCCCCATCCCTCTTTTTCCCTCTCTAAAAAAAGAAAAAGAAAAAGAAAAAAACATTTTTAAAAATAACTGGTTTATCTTTTAAATTCATAGAATAGGTCTGAAGCCATTTGGCATTTTTTTGTTGTCATATTTTTTTATTCTCCTTGTCAGAACATTTGAAGCATAGAAATGGTGGCATTACGGTGTGCTGCATTGTTCTCTGACATGCTTCTCATGCTGTGACATTACCTAAACTTGCTTTCCCATTACATTAGCTGTAAGACCACTAAGGTAGGTGTGTCCAGTAGCCATGTGACATCCAATGTATGCTTTGAAGGGATCATGACATCCAAAGAACCATGGAAGATGCTGGAAGTACAAAGATGAATAAAATACAGTTCTTAACTTCAGGGAGCTTACATTCTCATGGGCAAGTGGTCATATAATAAATAAATTACTATAATAAAGTACACACAAAGTTTAGAGTGGCCTGAAGAAGAGATTGGTGGTTTCTCTCTTGGGGTGGGGTTAGAGAAAGCCTTCATTAAACAAGGCAGACTTTGCACAACATTTTAAAAGAACGAAAATGTGCTTTCCAGGTTGATAGCAGAAGCAAGGACAGACAGGCATGGAAGAGGCTGGTATGTTTGGGAGACCATGCACACAGTGACTCGCTGCTCTGGAGGTGTTGGTTAGTAAAATTCCTGTGTCTTTCAAGTAACTTAAGTCTTACTAATGGGAAATTTAAATTCAATTCAATAAATCCAATTCAATAAACTCTCATTTCACTTAAGGGAATACCTAGCAAAGCAAATGAATAACTGAAAACATTCTACCATTGAAGCACTTTCTATGCACTGAACACTCTCCCAGAGTCTGTGGAAAGCCCAAAAGAAAATAGGAAAAAAAGGATTTTCTGGTCTTGTTAGAGAGGTAGGATTTACATGTGTGGAATAATGACAAACAATGAGTAGCCCTACTGGGCCAATGTGATTCCTTCTCTAGGCAAACTGATCTGCTAACACAAAAGGAAAAAAGAAACAGAAAAAATGTTAGCGATTTTTAAAATCCCATCTATGTAGGATTTTACAACTATGTATGTGTGGACATACGATGAATGCATGCAAATTTAGGGCAGAGAGGAAGCCTAGAAAATGGAAACCAGCTGACTTTTTAGTAGGGTGGGTGGGATTGTGATTTTTTAACTCTTTAAAAATTTTAGTTAGTACTATTGTGTTAATAAATAGAGGAAACTTCCTAAAGCATACAATAATTTGGACTTAAAACAGAAAGATCGTTCTTAAAGATTGAAAGGAAATGGGAGACAGTAAAAAAAATAAGGCCTAAATAACCTTTCAATTTTGGTAAATTCAAACTAATCAGTTCTCCTTGGCTGGGAAGAAATGATAAGAAACCTCGAATATTTAGAAGCCGCATTAAAACAAAGCTATAACATCTCTCCGTGCAGGCTCTGGGTAATTCATTTGGTTAAATGGGTGCGCAGAAAGGGGACCGTTTCCCTCAAACTGAACACTTTCGATGTCTAATTTGAGTTCAGACCCCTTTTAGCAGAAGACGTTTTTTGTCTGGCGAATACGGCAAATGCCAACCTCTCCCACTTGTCCTCTCTCTGGATTATTTGCTTACTCTGGGAAATGAAAGGATGGCATGGTTTGTGAACTGGGAGTTGTTATTCTTTGCCTGCATATCATGTTGGCTTTTTTTTTGGTAAGAAAAATCATAAGAATATATAAAAGCTTTTGATGAATAGAACCCTTTATTTTTAGCAGAAAATGGATGGAACAGTTTGGGGCTTTGCGGCTGCCCGTTCCTGTCGTGTGAGCACCTCCCACCGCCTTGACTTTTTATTCTGCTGCATACTCGGTGCCAAGATTTACATGGCCGCTGTGGGGAACAACTGGATTGAGCATAAGTAAGAATAACTGCTTTTCCCCTGGGGAGAGACAAAAAGGATAAGTGCACGAGGTGCAGAGACAATATTACCGGGAGTTATATTCTTGTTCAGCTCTTTTATTCGCTCTGAATCCTGGATTCTGTTGCAAATAATAAAAGCAAGAAGCCAGTTGGCTTGGAGCCAAGGTCTGGGATTAGTAGAAGAGACCATTTTGTTTGGGGCTAAAAATAATTTGGTCAGTGATGGTTCTATATATTACAAATATGGCCGTTTGGATTGCAAGTTGGTTTTTTCATAAATTGAGATATTGCCAAGGAGGTGCAAATTAATAACAATTTGGATGGCTGGGAAAGACGAGTTTCTGTCAGAGCACCTGGGAGCCCAGACGGTGTTTGTGCACACCTGTTACTGCTTGCGACACGTCCTCAGTTTGCAACATGTTCTCTGAGTTTGGGTTGGATTGTTATTATTCCCTTAACAACCTGCACCTTCCCTTAGTTCAAATTGTGAGGTACTTTTTACTCTAACACTAAAATCAAATGATGTCATTTTTTCCTTTTCGCTCTCATCTCAAATATTCCCCTCTTTTTTTTTTTTTTATTTTCCAGAAAATAGATTGAATTAGTTGAAAGAACTCATTTTGAATTCAGGCAAACTTGGGTTGGAATCTTAGCTTCCCTACATGCTACCTATCTTTAATGATCCTAGGGAAATTACTTACTTTTTCTTTACTTCAATTCCCTCCTTGATAAAATGATAAATGATAATAATACATATCTCATTGGGTGTTGGTGAAGATTATTGGGAATATACATAAAGATCATTTTGCACTGCACCTACGCAATAGTAATATTGCATAGTAACAAAATTTTATCTAGATCATTATTGTGGGGTAAAGCAGCGTTCAGAAGGAAATTTATAGCTTAAAATATAAAAAAATAAGAAAGCTTTTAAAAATGAAATGAGTATTTAACTGAGAAAGTAAGGAAAAGACAAAGAAGATGTTTATGTTATAAATAGGATACCTTCTATTTCTAGTTCTGTGGAAGACTAGATGTCCAGAGAATGTCTTCCAATATGGAATTTAAAATTCTGGATGAAACATACTTTTATTTATTTATTCATTTTTTATTTATTTGACAGAGAGAGCAAGCAGGGGGAGCAGCAGAGAGAGAGGGAGAAGCAGACTCCCCACTGAGCAGGGAGCCCGATGTGGGGCTCGATCCCAGGACCCTGGGATCATGATCTGAGCCGAAGGCAGACGCTTAACTGACTGAGCCACCCAGGCACCCCGAACCATACTTTTTTAAAAATATATTTTATTTATTTATTTGACAGAGAGAGACATAGCGAGAGAGGGAACACAAGCAGGGGGAGTGGGAGAGGGAGAAGCAGGCTTCCCACGGAGCAGGGAGCCCAATGTGGGGCTCGATCCCAGGACCCTGGGATCATGACCTGAGCCGAAGGCAGACGCTTAATGACTGAGCCACCCAGGGGCCCCAAAACATACTCTTAAATACCTTTTAAAATACTTGGCTGGCCTATTGGGAAAAGGAAGAATATCCCTGCCACAGGTAATAAAAAAGTAAAAGTCCCGAGAGGTAGGCCTATCTGATGCTGGTGTTTGCCAGAGGTTTCTAGTTAACTTTGGTAGCTGTATGCTGAAGAGGATAGACAAAAACACAAGGCCTGTAAGTGCTGAGAGGACGGCCTGGAAATTTTCCACATGAAGCCAGAATTCTAGAAAGGTTATACTAGGTCCATTCAAGATGGTTGAACTGGGGGGTGGTGGTGAGAGTGGAACACCCTACAGAGAGAGACAGTGAGGGGAATTTACCTGTCATCTTTAGATCTAAATAAAAAGAAAAAATGGGGGAAAATACTTGGAGAATATCTAACCACAAACTTGTTACAACACGTTTGGGGCCAGAATTTATACCATCTGTGTTATCTACTCCCTAATAAATCTAAGACAAATATTTGGTTAAAAGTGCTCCCAAATATTTGGTTAACAGGAACGGAATAACAAATAAACCTAAAGAAAGTAGAAGGATGGAAATAATAAGCGAAAAAATTAATGAAACAGAAAATAAACAGCAAAGTACACCTTTTGAAAAGAGTAAGAGTAGTGACAAACCCTCAGAGAGCTTGACCAAGAATGAGGAGAAAACACCAACAACATAGCATGAAAAGACTACATAACTTAGATGCTAAAAGGACTTAGGAGAATAGTGGAACACCTTTGTCAATAAATTTGAAAACAGATGAAATGCACAAATTCTTAGAACAATTCTTTTCAAACTTTCACCTGTACCCAATCATCTGGAAAGCCTTTAAAAACACAGATTGCTGCCCCCACCCAACAAGAGTCCCTGATTTCATAGATCTGAGATGCAGTCTGAAAGTTTGCATTTTTAGCAAGTTCTCAGGTGATGAACCATTGAGGACATTGTCCCAGAAAATATCAATTACCAAACACTCTTCACAAGAAAGAGAGATTATTTTATAGCCTAATGCTTTCCTACTTTTTTCACATAATGGCACACACATACAGAAAAACCCCATAATGTTGTATGGCACACTCGGGTAAACAGATGAGTCTGCTCTTGAACTCTATTGATCCCAGCCCCGCCTCGACCTACTTGCTCTTGGCAGCCCCAGTGATTGAAGGATCAACCTCCTGGGCTCACCTGTACCCCAGACTCCATGTACTGATGTGCTTGTATTCAGACGTACTAGTTATTTACTGCTGCATAAAAAATCACCCCCAGATTTAACAGCTTAACATAACACAGTTATTATCTCACAGTTTCCGGGATCCCTGGATCAGCAATCCAGATGCGGCTCCTCTGGGTCCTCTGACCCTGAGCTCTACCAAGGCTGCTATCGAGATGTGGGCAAGTGCTACAGTCATCTTCAGGGGAAGAATCTGCTCCAGGCTCACTTACTTGGTTGTTCGCAAGAGTCCATTCCTCCTGGGCTGTTGGCAAGAGTCCGTTCCTCCTGGACTGTTGGCCTCAGAGCTTCAGTTCCTCTCTGGTTGTCCTCTCTGGTCCTCATTCCTTGCCTTGTGGGTCTCTCTCCACAGCTACAGCTTGCTTCTCAGAGGTAAGCAAGAAGAGACAGAATGAGAGTTGGGCAGAAGTCAGTTTTTTGAAACCTTGTCTCAGAGGTGGCGCCCCGTCAGTTCTGCTGTATGCTGTTGGTGCAGCCCAGCTCAAGGGGAGGGAATTACCCACAGGCATGGAAACTAAGAGGTGGCGCTCATAAGGGGCCATCCCGAAAGTCTGCTTACCACACCAGAAGAGAAACTGCTTGGTGGGAGGGTTAATGTACGTGTTCAGCTTTCCTGGATAGTTACAGATTACCATCTAACAGTATATGATAGTTACCATTACTACAAATTCTCACCAACACTTACTAATGTCAGACTTTTTCATATTTGCCAATCTGATGAGTATAAAACAGGAACTCATTGTAATCCTCTAGCAGCTAAGGAGGGTAAGCGTATTTTCATACGTTTGTTTACCACCTAGATGTGTTCTTCTGTTCAAGGCTGTTGCTATTTGTTCATCTGTATAGTAGGTTGTCATCTTTTTCTTATCAATTCAAAGGAGTGCGTATGTCTGGTTACTAAACCTGAGTGTCTCCTCCTCCAGTTTTTGGCTTCTGTTTTCACTCTCTTGATATCTTTTGAGGAGCAGCAGTTTTATTATTTTAGTGTAGTTGAATTTATGCTGCCGGTTTTGTGTCAAGAAATCCTTTGTTACCTCATAATTAGAAACATAATATTCTACGTATTCTTCTAAAATTTTAAAGTTTTGCCTTTAAGTCTTTTATCCATCTAGAATGGATTTTTGTGTATAGTGTGAGGTAGGAATTCACTTAACTCTTTCCCTCTTATGACTCATCAATTAGTACTGAAGGGTCTGTCCTCCTAATCTGCAATGCCATAGATAAGTTTTCCGTATATTCATCTATTCATGGATCTTACTCTTGACTCTGTTTTGGTCCATTGATCTATCTCTGAACTGATACCACGTCCCAAATTACTAAAGACCTTATAATAAATCTTAATGGTTGGTATTTCGGTTATTCCTTCTATTCGTCCATCTCCAGGATTGTTTCGGCCATTCTTGTTTCTTTGTTCACTGATATTTTAGGACCAGCTTATCAACTTCCATGAACAGAATATCATTAAATCTATAGGTCATTTTAGGGAAATATTGTTGACATCTTTAATGTCTTTTACTGAAGTTTTAAAAAAAGATTTTATTTATTTATTTGAGAGACAGCATGAGGTGGGGAGGGAGAGGGAGAAGCAGACTCCCCACTGAGCAGGGAGCCCGATGGGGGGCTCGATCCCAGGACCCCAGGATCATGACTTGAGCCGAAGGCAGAAGCTTAGCTTAACTAATTGAGCCACCCAGTCCTTTACTGAAGTTTTATGATTTTTTTCCATCAAGGACTTGCACACCTTTTGTCAGATCTATTCCAAGGCGCCTTATATTTTTTGTTGCCATTGTAATTAGCATTGTTCCTTTCTGTGTAGGTGTCGCTGAATTGTAGATTTGCAATTATGTTTTGTCTATTGACCTTAGATTGGCCTGAAAGTTTCTTTTCCCAGTTTTTGCCTGGTTTTAGAATGAAGGTTGCGCTAGCTTCAGATAATGAGTTGGACTCTATTCCCGCTTTTCCTATTCTGCAAGATTTCATGTATGATTGAAATTGTCTCTTGAATGTTTGGCTGTTCTTGCCATTAGAAATAGCTGGGCCTAGTGTTTTCTTTGTTGGAAGATTTATAACTCAATTTCTTTAATGGTAATAGCAGGGTTTTCTATCTGGTGTGCCATGGAAGCAAACTGACGGGTTCTGAATGGGTTTTAGAGATTTTAAGCCCTCAGCCCCGAAGAGGCCAAGGCAGGCAGGTGAGAAGCAGACGTGGGGCTGCTCTGGCCAAGTTGCCTCTGGTCTTAGGCATCCTTGTCCCTTTACCCCACTGTGCCTTTGATATATATTACTAAACTTTTTGATTTCTCCATAAAGATCTTGCATATGTTTTGTTGGATTTATTCCAAAGTGCCTCATAATTTGTCATCATTGCAATCGGCATCTTTCTTCTAATTGTGTTTTCTAAATATTTGTTGCCAAAGTATAGATTTGCAATTGTAGTTTATTGATCTGATTTATGGCCAGCTTACTAAAGTCTGTTATTAATTCTAACAGTTTTTCTATATCATAGCCCGTGTGTGTATGTGTGTGTGTGTGCGTGTGCCATGCTGTGAGGAAAGTTAGGAAGCATTGTCTCAAAGAAAGTCTAGCCCTAGTTTCTTCATCTATGAAATGGGATTGAAAAAGTATGTGCTTCGTAAGATTATTACGAAGATTAAACGATCTGGGTTAGGCAGCAGAACAGGAGCCAGATGCTGTGTGTAATTACTGCTAGATGTTTTCATTAGTTTTTCATCTTTCCTCTTCCTTAAGACCTTGTGTTCCTCTCCTGCAGGCTCAACTTGATGTCCCAGGCCATCAACAGTGGGTTTTGACCTTTTCTGGGTCTTCTGCCCATGTTTAGATCCCAAAGGATGCTTTGCATCCTTACTCCAGCAAAATGCAAAAACACATAATTTTGCATATAATTTGAGGAAGGTCAAGATCCCCTTATCTATATGCATGGATCTTTCCCTGCCTCCAAAAGTTTGTGGAACTAGGTTAAGAATCCTGCTGTAAAACAATCCTCCTAGTTCTCTCGAGGGGTTTAAGCTGTGCTAGTGGGATCCCCTAGGGATTTGGTACGAATGTACTTTGCTCCTAGTCTGGCCATGACATTCTATGTCAGTTCTGATAATGAGATTCGGTCCTGCCTGTCTGACCTACAGCCTAACTTTGGTATCAGGGCCAGGTCTTACTTTCCTGTTCTTGAGCCTGCACCTTGGCAGGCTGTTCAGGACCCCCAACATCCCAGAGATGGGGGTTCTGCCCTTTTAAGATTAGTCCCTCTAGGACAGGGTGTCTCAGCATTGGCACCACTGACACTTTGTGCTGGACAATTTTTTATTGTGTCTGTCTGTGTGCAGGGGCTGCTGTACGCATTATAGAAGGCTTGCCAGCATCCCTGGGCTCTACTCATTAGATGCCATTAGCACCCCTCAATTATAACAACTACAAATGTCTCCAAACATTGCCACGTGTTCCCCGGAGAGACAAAATCACCTCTAGTTGGGAATCACCACTCTAGGGCCCAAAGTCCTGTCATTAAGCTTGTGCCTGATGCCTAGAGTCCTGCTCTCTGCTGACAGACCTCTCTAATACCAACTACCAGCCTAGCTCTCCAAATATAACTTGCTCCTGGGTTTCTCAGGGCCACGTTCTTCTTTCCAATAAAGAGGCCACTGTAATTCTTGCAACATCTTTCTGGCGCCAACAGCTTGCCTGGACTACCAATTGTTCTGTCTCAAGATGCAATTTTCTCTGGCTGGCGTGAATGACCCTCCATCCCCCACAGTTGCTAGCTTTCCTGCAGGGACGGGGTGGAGCTGATTTCAGTCTCTGGATCTGGTCGAGATCCAGTTCTTGCAAGAGGGGCTGTGTTGAGAGATAGAACAGTGAGAATGTGTTTGTTTTCCTTGGAAAAGTAATCTTCCCAGCGGTTTTACGTGAGAGAGCCTGTCCTTTTCCTACGTAAGTGCAGATAAAATTTTCTGAAGGCGATAAATTGCCCCACTCTACTGTGCAACAAGTCAGCTGGGAATGAGCCGCAGAACCACAGAATGTACAGCCTTAATAAATGCCAACAGCACAAAAGTGGTGAGCTTAGTATCAGAGCCTTAGAGAGAGTAAGAAAGATTGATTGATTGAAAGCTTCAAGCAAAGAACAGAATGAGGAAAAGAACATGGTGTAATGCTTTTCACAGAGAGCATATCTACAAACCACATGAGAAAGAGAGAGTAGAGAAAATACTGAACAAATTATATTTCGCAGTATCCTAAACCAGGCCTAGTTAATCATAGTGGAGTAGGGGTTGCTGGGAGGGCCCAGCGCCTGAAAGGTACTCCAGGGGCTGACACAGATATTGACATTGGGAGGAAATCCACTCAAGTAGGTAAGAATGGCATGCAATGGCTCTAATCAGTTGGAAGATTATTTCTCTCCCATGTGAAAGTTTGGTGGCTTTCTTTTGTAAGGTAGTCAAGGGCCCAGGTTTTTTTCTCTCTTGTTGCTCTATTATCGCTTGAATATGGCTCTCATCTTCATGACCAGGATGTTCCCTTCCCACACCCATATTCCTGCTAGCAGAAAGAGGGAGAGAAGGAAGTCACACCCCTTCCTCTTAGAGGCATAACCCAGAAGTTGCACACATTATTTTGGCTCACGGCCCATTGGCCAGAATTTAGCCATATGGCCACATCATATGGCCATGCCTAGCTGCAAGGGAGCTAGAGGTTCTGGAAGGCTGCATGCCCACCTAAAAATCAAAGGTTCAATTTTTCTACCACCACCAGCCTGAGCGCTTCTCATTCTCAGTCTTTCCTCCAAATTCAATTTCCCAAAGCTCCAAGAAACTCTCTGGCAGATCCATTGTTGGAAGCAAAAGATGGAAAGGAAAAGAGTAGGCAAAGATGAGTCTTTTTTAACAAAAAGGGGTTGATAACACTTAAATTCTGTTTACTCCTAAAAGAAAGGTGACTTTTAGTATAACGCCATCAGGCAGGCAAACTGACCTGATCCTGTGCTATCACTCTACAGGAAGACTTGTCAGCCAGTCGTGGTTGTGCAGTTCCAGAAAAGCCTATGGTGGGGTTGTGGGCTCCTGGACAGTGAGGGGACACATCCATGTTGAACTGGCCCTGAAGGGCAGCCAGGGTGCTGAGGCAATCACCCCAAGCAATGCTCATCTTCCAAAGGGTGAAATTTAATTTATGGACGCCAGCATGTTCCTGGGATGGAAAGAATTAGAAACCTAGATGAGAAATGTGTCTTTGGCCACACTAGAAAAGATACTCCACTGTACTGAGAGACTCTAGATTCTGTGGGGTGTGTCTCTGGGCTGGATGGTCTCAGCCGTCTTGAATATCAAGAGGACCAGAGGTCTGTGGTTGTAGGACACCACAGGATTATAAGGCTGTGAAGGCAGAAGTGGAAATTAGTTAACAACTATTTACATAAAAGATATTTTGACAAGGTGTATGTAAAATTTTTTTGATGTATGTCATTTTATAAGATTATCTTTTTATACTTTTAAATAGACTTTTTAAAAAAGATTTTATTTATTTATTTGAGACAGAGAAAGAGAAAACGAGGGGGGAGGGGCAGAGAGAGAAGCCGACTCCCCACCAAGCAGGGAGCCCCATGCGGTGCTCAATCCCAGGACCCCGAATTCATGACCTAAATGCCCCTGAGATCATGACCTGAACCGAAGGCAGAAGTTTAACTGACTGAGACACCCAGGCACCCCCATTTAAATAAACTTTTCAAGAGTAGTTTTAGATTTACAGAAAAACTGAAAAGATAGTGCAGGGTTCCCGTATGTATCTTATACCTTTATTTTCAGAGATAAAGGAATTTTTACAGCGTAGGAAGAAGCATAAACATCTGCATCTTTGTATCTTATATTTTTAAATGAAGACGTTTTTATTCTGAACATTTTAATGGAGAAATTAAGAACAAAAATGAGTCAGTAGTAGAAAATTTTAAAAGGTACCATTTTCACTGTTTCACCACTCCCTGAATGTGAGATTTTTAGTAAATCACTTAACATCTTCGCACCTCAATTCTGTCACTTATAAAACAGAGATAAAACTAACATTTCACAGAGTTGCTGTGGTGACAACATAATAAAGTATATACGAAATATCTGTATGTGGACCTATTAGAAAGTCTGAAACACTGATCAAATCATGGGTCTAATAATTATTCTACAGTATCTGTGGTATTTTAACTGACTGAACACAGTATGTGAGCTGACATGCACGGGTTAATTAATTTAATTAGCTTGTCATATTGTGGGCTGTTGACTCGGTAAGGAAGGGTTGCTAAACTGATGTTAAAAAAAAAACAACCTAGAAACCATTAAATAATTAAATATCCACTTATAAAAACAAGTAGAATAATATTACTATGTGAATAAATATTATAAAAGTTTAGGTGATTTAATAATTTTCCCCCAATAAAACAATTTAATATGACTGACAAAGGATGTGAAAAAGAAATAGTTCTTAAGGGTGTGTTGGATTTACTATGCCTACTTCCTAGGATAAGGAGCAGAAAAATTGCATGAGATTTGTGTCTGGAAGTGGATTTTATGAACCAAAGAGGGGATGAGGATTTTCCTAAATTGCTGAGGTACATGGGGATGCTTGTAATAGATTTTTTTAAGATTTATTTATTTATTTGAGAGAGAGAGCGCACAAGGATGAGCGGGAGGGGTAGGGAGAGGGGGAGAGAATCCTAAGTAGACTCTGCCCTGAGCACAGAGCCCCACACAGGGCTAGATCTCATGATCCTGAGATCAGGACCTGAGCCAAAACCAAGAGTCGGATGCTTAACCAACTGTGCCACCCAGGCATCCCTGTAGTAGATTATCAACAATGATAATTATCTCTGGGTGATGGCATTTAATTCTTTTTTCTACCCTCTAACGCGTCCAAATTTCCTACAATGAACATGCATTGTTCTTTTGTAATAGAAGTTGTTTAAATGCCAATTGTCAATATTCAAAGTATATGGTGGGTTACCTTACCTTGTTAAAACAAAAACGGTGAAGTATTTGTTTATTTATTTTTTCCTGGTAAAAAAAAAAAATGTGATATTTCCTGGAAAATCCCACCAATCACTAAGCGTGTTCTTCACAATTCAGATTTCCAATAGGCCACCGGTGATAGTTGAAAGATTCCAATAATGAATGGAGGAAAGGGCAAGCTGCTTCATTCACATTTGGGGATCCATGATATAGCATCAGTCTCAGATGTAAATCCTTGATTTTTCTCTTTTAGAGAATTACTAATATGGAAAGAAAAGCTGCCTATGGTCCTCTGGAAATTAGAGAGAATGCTAAAAATAAAGAGCTAAATTTTTCTTCCAAAAGCAAGGTCCAAATGAACTGGCTTGAATAAACACATTATTGAAAATAGATAGTCATTTCAACTCTGCCCCTTTATTTGTGGACGTCATTGTGTTTTATACAATTAGGAAACGCAAAGATGAGACATAGATATACTTGGTCTAATGGGAATATAATCTTGGTCCTTCCTGCTCAAGTGTGGTCCACTGACCAGCAGCATCAGCATCACCTGGGAGCCAGATGGAAAACCAGAACCTCAGCCTCCACCCCAGATCAGCATTTGACAAGCTCTGCATTTGACAAGATTCATACATACATTGAACTTTGAGCACCACTAATCTAGTGAATATTCGGCTAATTTTGAGCTCTCCTACCTGACAGTATTGGCTAACAGATTCAGCTGTTCTGGAGCTACTTCTGGAATGTGGAGGTAGGTCATTGGCATCAGGACTTCTGAGAAGTTCATCTTCCTGTTTGTGATTCATCTAAAGCCTGCTCAAACTGATCAGGAGTAAATATAAAAGGTGGGGCCATTATTCAAAGGAGTTATCAGAGCTTTGTGCAAAAACTGTATTACAGGAATTTATCGTAATATCTTTATAAGAACAGAATAACTGAAAACAATCTAAACTTAGATAACAAGAAAATAAAGAAATGATGACGTATCTAATAGCCTCAAAGTAGCCATTAAAAGCATGTCCTGGAAGAAAGTTCATTGGTATGGGAAGATGTCCACATCATATTCCCAAGTAAACAAACCGGCTACAAAACGTGGCCTGATTCCATTTTCATTCTAGAAATATACACAAGAAAAAAGACACTGCAAGGGCATGCCCCGGTGTTTCCGGGGGCTACAGATGTACAGTGCTTTTTTTGTTGTTTTATTTTCATCATGTTTTTCACATTTTCTGCATCAAGCAATTTTTCTTTTGTACAAAGAGAAAAACTGAAGAGTGTCATAACAAAGAAAAGCGATCCAGACATAGCCCTGTATTTCTGGCCAGAAATAGTAGACTTTTTTTTAAACTAGAAACTCATTTCTACTCTGATTCAATTATAACCAATACTCAGTAATGGCACTAACTTACTTTTGCCCTAGAGCAGTGGTTCTCAATCCTGGCTGTTTGTTATCATCACCCAGAGGGCTTAACCAACCAACCAATTAACACAAACCAAACAACACAAAAACCCCTGGGCACTGGGAATTTTGAAAATCTTCCCAGAACTGAAAACCACTACTCAGGATGGGTGGAAGGATATTCATTGTTCATTTCTGAAAACCATTACTACATTATGTTTTAGTTATAAAACCCTACAGTTATGTATTTTGGGTTGTTTATTAAAATACATCTTTCAAATTCCCGTCACCATCATTTATACTGATTTCAACTATATTCAACAAACATTTATTGAGCATCTAGATTATGTGTTCTGTGTGAGTCTCACAGACCCAGGAGGTCAGGCAGAGAGATATTATTAAATCCATTACACAGAAGAGATATCCCAGATCCCACAGTTCCTTAGGCAAAGGGCTCAAATCTGTGTTCCCAGATGCCAAAGCCAGTGTTCATTCTCTCACCACATTGTTTCTAGTGTTCTACATTTATGAACAGTTGAGAGAAGGCATTTTCCTAGTTCACGGTTCTTTTTCTTTATACATCCCAAGCATGCTTAGAATGTTTATATCTGAGGAATGTGAGAGAGTCTTCCTTATACTGAAAATTAGGTGGGGCACCTGGGTGGCTCAGTCAGTTAAGCATCTGACTCTTGATCTCAGCTCAAATCTTATCTCAGGGTCTTGAGTTCATCCCCCTGTGGGGCTCCATGCTGGGTGTGGAGCCAACTTAAAAAAAGAAAAAAAAAAAAAAAGGCAGTGTCAGCTCAGAAATTTCTGAGGACCACTATTATCTAATCATCCTTTTAGGGGCCTAGGTGCTCAAGGGCTCAGAGCTTCTGAATCTGGGCACTGTAAGACAGAGTAAGCAGACTAGAGACTTGATGTGACATTTTCCAGCTGAGTCTGGATTTTGGCGAAAGTGCCCTACAGGAAGAGACCCCTGGTACCAGCCATATTTTACCTGCTATCATGATTCCGCCCTTTATAAAATGCAAATTGTTTGAAAGATTATCTGTTTCTTTGGTTATTGTAGATGTTGACTTCCCCTGTGCCTTCACAACATAAATGTCTTATTTAAAATTATTCACAGGCCTAGTAAATTTGGAAAATAGGCATGTTTTAAAAATAATAAAGTATTTCACCTAGTGTACCGAAAAAAACGAAGGAAGAAATGTGAGACTGCTCTAAATCCCAGCTCTAAAAGAAACAACCAAATCTGACTTTGAAACCACAACCGCCCTGTTGGTGAGGAGGAAGTCAATGGCGGCCGCAGTTGCCCATGGAGCCCCTGGTTGGCTGCCGAGGAGTTGCTGCCACCTTGTGGATATTCCAGAGAGCGCAGCCAGGGAGGCGCTTCAGCCATACTAAGGGAGCAAGGGCTTGGCAGCCCAGCTAGTCAGTCACACTTTGATAATGCTTCAGCTGAGCTCACTTACTGCCGCGGAGGACGAAAGGCCTGTGCCGCTTATTATGGGTTTGTGGTGTTTATTAATCCACGACAGTATTGTTTTTGATAGACAACCTAAGATTAAGGCTAATAAAGGACTCTGGGATTGTGGACTCAATAATTTTGCTGGCTTGAGAACAAAGAAGAAAGTCAGTAAATAGTACCTGGATCGTCCAGTAATTACTCCATCTTATAAATTACTGTTTTCCCTTATTCCAGCCCACAGTCTGTCATTCTAGAAAGTATGATATATTAATTTTTAGCTAAGCAATATCCACAGGGAGTAATCAGAGTCAGCACTATACAGGTGTTTTTCCAATGAAAAAGGTTACTATTGGAATTATTTATAAATGACATCAGAACTCTGAATACTAACAAAGTGATTTTCATCTGCTTATTAAGTATCAGGAGACAACACATGCACCAAATCATGTTGTTCTGGCTGACATTTGAAAGGTCACGCATTACCCAAGAAAGAAGCTCCCGCCCTCAAGGTGCTATCAACCTTCCTTCTTGTCCTTCTCCTTTTTTCCTTTTAAACATGATTTTAAATTTATTATGAAATAGTTTAGTCCTACACAATGGTATTAAAAATATGATATTGAGGGGCGCCTGGGTGGCTCAGTCGTTAAGGGTCTGCCTTCAGCTCAGCTCATGATCCCAGGGTCCTGGGATCGAGCCCCGCATCGGGCTCCCTGCTCCGTGGGAAGCCTGCTTCTCCCTCTCCCACTCCCTCTGCTTGTGTTCCCTCTCTCGCTGTGTCTCTCTCTGTCAAATAAATAAATAAAATCTTAAAACAAACAAAAAGCAAGACCCATTAATATAAAAAATTAAATTAAAAAATTAAAATATGATATTGATCATGCTTGACCTCTTCACTCAGCTTAAGAAACACAGTATTATCAATACAGCTGGAGCCCTCTGTGTACCCCCACTGTGTTCCCTCCTTTTCCTTCACAGTTCCCACTTCCTAAATTTGGTGTTTATCATTCCCATTTGTTTCTTTATGTTTTTATTAATATATAATATATTAATATATAATATATTAATGTAATATAAAGTATCAGTTTTCATGTTTTTAAAACTTTATTTAAATACCATTTTTCCCTGTATCCTCAGTATTTTTTTCGTTCAATGTTGTGGTTGTGAGATTCACCCATTCCACTAGTCTGCTAGAGCCGCCATAACAAATTAGCCCACACGCGGTGGCTTAAAACAACAGAAATGTATTCTCTCACAGTTCTGAGGGCTAGAAGCCTGAAATCAAGGTGCCCACAGGGCTGTGTTCCCCCTGGGGCCCTAAAGGAGAAACGCTTCTTTGCCTCTTCCACCTTCTGATGGCTCCAGACATTCCTTAGTTTGTGGCTACATAACCCCAATCTCTACTTCCATCCTCACATGGTCTTCTGCTGCCTTCCTCTCTTATAAGAACACTTATCATTGGATTTAGGACCCATCTGTGTAATCCAGGATGATCTCCACTCGAGATCCTTACTTACATCTGCAAAGACCCCAAACGGTACTTGGGGAGGGGGGGGGGCAGGTTTCCAACCCATGCCCCTGACCATTGGATTCCATGGCTTCTGAGCTCAGATAGCTGGGATTGCTGCTTATTTAAAAGATGAATATTTAATGTGGCATTGGTTTTCATGCTTAACCCATATAGGTAAAAAACTAACTAGTATTAAGAGCCTACAGTGTAAGGGAATGGTGCACTGGCCAGAGAGGCAGGAAATCTGAGTTCTGGAATATATCCTTGATTGCCCTCCAAACTCCAAGTAACAGGATGTTATTTTGTCCCCATTCCTCTTCCAAGCCACTTACTTTACATGATTTAACCAGCAGGGAGGTCAGTGAGAAGAAATAA
Organism: Neomonachus schauinslandi; assembly: GCF_002201575.2. Taxonomy (NCBI): domain Eukaryota; kingdom Metazoa; phylum Chordata; class Mammalia; order Carnivora; family Phocidae; genus Neomonachus; species Neomonachus schauinslandi. The sequence goes on along the minus strand of NC_058405.1, from coordinate 133,114,006 downwards.
CCCAACCCATTCCCCAAGTTTGGGCTGGGAATTCGCAATGGGATTTTTTTAAGCACTTAACGTTTTTTTGATTACTAAAGTAAATAATCTCACAGAAATTTGGAAAATTATTTTAAGCCCACTAATCTAATCTATTTCTCATCTGCACATTTTTACAGTTGTAATCATTTGAATCCAGTTTTATAACCTACAATATATCATCATTTTCCTTGTTGCTATATAATCTTCATAAATGGTTTTTTAAAAGACAAGTATTTTTATATCTTACAATCACAGAAAATGAAACTCAGAAGACTGGTCTACTGAAGGCCCCAGAGTTAGGCAGTGATAAAGCCAGGGACCATAAAGCAACTGTAATTTATCATGCATAAAATGTTGTAACTGTTACAAGGTTTTGCTTAGATATGTGGATATTTCTCGTAGAGATTTGCAAATCAGTACCTGCTGCTTCACAAACCACCCCAAAGCTTAGTGTCTTAAAACAATGACTGCATTTATTTCTCACATGAATTGTAATTTGAGCAGGGCTGAGCAAGGACAGTTTGTCTTTGCTCCCTTTGCCCCCAGTAGGGATATGGCACCCCTATCATCTGGGGTGGCTTGAGACTGATGGCTGAGGCCCTCAGGAAACTCGTTTACTCACAGTTTGCTGGTTCATGCTGACTGTGAGCCGGGACCTCAGCTAGAGCTGGGGCCAAACACCTATTCATGGCCTTTTCATGTGGCTGTTGGCTTCCTACTAAAATGGCAGCTGGGTTCCAAAGGCAAACATCCCAAGAAAAAGAAAACAAGGTGAAAGCTGTCTCTCGTTTTGTAATCTTGTCTGAGAAGTAACACAGTATCACTTCTGCCATATTCTATTTGTTAGAAGCAAGTCACTGAAGCCAACTATGATTCAAAGAAAGGGAAATTAGGCTCTATTTTTTGTTGGGAAGAATTTGAAATAATTTATGGATATGTTTTAAGATGATCACAACTACCCACTGTACATAAATAATTTACATTTTCCCCTACATGCAAAATACACTCATCACCCAACACACGCACACACGCACACACACCCCATACCTAGACCACTTAAACGCTGCACCTGCTGTAGCCTCACACTCAAGCTTGAGGGTCATGATCTGCACACATAAATCAGGTGCAGGTGGAGCAGAGGCTCCTTGGGTACTCTGCTCCAGATGCAGCTCCTCTCAATCTGAAGGCCAATGAAGCAAGAGACAAGCCAGCTGCCAACCACGTCTAATATACAGTGGTGGGACACGCCCAGGATAAGCACTATACACACTTCTGTTCAAAAAAGAAAAACAGGAGGCATACAGCCATCCCTGATACGCAAGAGCTCCAAATCCCACCTGAGCTCAATTCGCCAATTCCTCAATTAGGACCCAGCGCTACTTCCTGGAAGTAGCTTTTGGCTCCGCCCACTGCACCCCTGGTTCCATCCTTGGAGCCAGTCTTCCTTCTCCACTAAAAGAGCCCAAGTTTACCGCTCATAGTTCTTTAGGTGGCTCTCAGACCTTAGAAGTCTGGGGATCCAATAGCCAGACTGTCCCTCTCAGTCTAGAACGATTGTAATTAAAAAAAAAAAAAAAAGTTGTAGGCTTCTTATGAATCAATGTATCAGCAACTCAGGCAAAAGCTACTCCCATAAATCTCGCTTAGCCATTCTTTACCTTAGATTCTCCAAAGCTGCTGTCTGGTAACCCCCTTTCCATTTGTGGGCCTTTTCCTCCACTTGCAAACGTCGACAAAGCAACACCTGAAATCTTTGCCAACACTTGCTAGTGTTAGTCACACTGGTGGCCTCACCTTTGAACTGTGGTTTCCTGAGATCACTCTGAATCTGATCTTTACCTGGAAGCCCTTTCATCTGCCATTTGGAGAGGTGGGAAAAGAGAAACTGTTATTTTCTAACCCGGCAGTTCCTGGGTCCTTTGTATGCAACAGTTCTTTCTTATCTCTCTCCTCTTGCATTTTGCTGTAGCCAGGGAAAAACCAGGCAGCCCCTGTAATACTCTTCAGGAAAGTCTCCTTAGGTCATTCTGTTAATGTGTATATTTTCTGTTTTCCATATTACCACAGATCGACAGTGTTGCTGAACTTTCTACCACTTTATGACAGCTCCCAATAACATTTTCCTTACTTTCCTGTCAACCCTCACCAGTAACCTCTTCAAAAGCCATGAAGCTGGAGCGCCTGGGTGTCTCAGTCAGTTAAGCGTCCAATTCTTGATTTCAGCTCAGGTCATGATCTCACGGAGGTGAGATGGAGCCCCGTGTGGGCTCTGCATTGGCTATGGAGCCTGCTTGAGATTCTCTCTCTCTCCTTCTCCCTCTGCCCCTTCCCCCACTACTCTCTAAAATAAATAAATAAATCTTAAAAAAAAAAAATAGCCATTAAGCTTCCACTAACAATTTCTTGAAGACCTTCCCAAATTCTGCAGTCTGACCAGTCCTGAAGTCATTGCTACATGTTTTCAGTTTTGTCATGGTACCAAAATCTGTTCCAATTATTTGTTGCTCCACAACAAACCACCCAAAAACGTAATGGCTTAAACTAGTAACAGTATCTATTTGCTCATTACTCCATAATTTTGGGAGAACTTGGAGGAGACAGTTTCTGCTGTGCTCAGGGTCAGCTGGGGTGGCTCAAAGACTGGGGGATAGAACAATCTGAAAACTCATTCACGTGTCTGGTAGCTGATGTTGGTTGTCATCTGGGAGTTCATCTGGAACTGTTGTTGGAATACTTATGTGGGATCTTTCCTTGTGGCAGCTTGGCTTTTCCACCAAATGGTGAAGTGGTTGGGTTCCAAGAGCAATCATTCCAAGGGAGAGAGCCAGGGAAAACTTAGTCTCAGAAGTCACACGGTATTATTTCTGCCACATTCCATTCTTTAGACATGAGTCACGAAGTCTGGGACATGTTTAAGGGAGGGAATTGGATTCTACCTTTCGATGGGAGGATGGGAGGAGTGTCAAAAAATTAAAGAACCTGTTTATAAAACCACCAATAAAAAGGTATTCTTAGCTCCATTCTACAGATGTAGAAGCTGTAATTCAGAAATGGACTTGCTGAAGATCTTACAATCAGTGAGGGATAAGGCTTGGGATCAAGTGTACTTCATATATCTCGTTGCATAATATGTAATGTACAATCTATAAAGCATAATGCTACAGCCTTTTACTTAGGAAAGCAGAGATGTATGTGTGTGAAGGAGAGGGAGGTAAGGGCAGAAGTTTTCTAGCAGGCCTTTGCACATACAAAATACTCCAATAATGTTAGAATCTATACAGAGCACCTGGGCGTGCATGTAATAGCTGAAAAATCATCAAATGGCACATTTCTGGATTCCAAAGAGTAAACATTAATAATCTCAATTGAGCTTTCTTAGCTTTTTAACACAAGTAAAGGAAATATATAGTTATGAATCATAGAACATTATTACTTTTTTGTATAATGAAAAATGAGTTTCGTTTGCTGTTAGTGTTCTTTTAATGAATCAAACTGTCATACTGGCCGGGAACATCTTCAGTCCTGACCTCAGAGCCTCTAACTAGGTTTGATTTACCCCTTGACCGCTGTCTACTTTGACACACAATGCACTTCTACTTTACTACCCCCATATTTGGCTAAGATAACTGAGCACGGTGGAGTTCTTTAAAATAACATGACATTGTTTCAACTAGTTTGTTTCCCATGACATTGGGTGGGCTCTTTGGAGTCTCATAAAGAGGGAATGTGCTCACCACATTTTGCCCAAAGGAATTTTTGTTCTCATAGTTAAATTTCTGATTAGCGGTCAGTTTTCCTTATTGATTATCTCATATTTCTTTTTCTTCTTTTTTAAAGATTTATTTATTTATTTGAGAGGGAGAGAGAGAAAGAGAGAGAGCAAGGGGAGGCGCAGAGGGAGAAGGAAAGAGAGAATCTCAAGCAGACTCCACACTCAGCGCAGAGCCCAATGTACGGCTCGATCTCATGATGCTGACTGAGATCATGACCTCAGCCAAAATCAAGAGTTGGACGCTTAACCAACTGAGTCATCCAGGCGCCCCTATTTCTTTTTCTTTCTTATTTAATTAATTAATTTATTTATTTATTTGAGAGAGAGCGAACATGAGAGAGAGAGAGCATGAGCAGGGGGGAGGGGTAGATGGAGAGGGAGACGCAGACTCCCCGCTGAGCAGGGAGCAGGATGTAGGACTCCATCCCAGGACCCTGGGATCATGACCTGAGCTGAAGGCAGACACTTAACCAACTGAGCCACCCAGGCACCCCTTTATCTTTTTCTTACATTTATCCATGTCTGTGTGAGTTTGCATCTGAGTGTGAGTACACGTCCTTATGTGAGCATTTTTCAACTAGTTTGTTTTCTAGTTGTTTACTACTGGTGGCCCTTTGAATTTTCTTGGTAAGCATGTTGCTGTGCAATGAGGAAAAACAATCAAATTATGATATACCAAAACCAAAACAAAATGCTGTGCCTAGCAATGTATCTAAATATCTTCTGAGAAGTATAAAAATAGCTTTTCCTGACACTATTATGTCCTTTATGGCCATGTTTATTCTGTGTAGTTTTTCTGGAACAAAACACCAGTCTCTATTGATTTTGGCCCATGTTTCCCATATTTGTTAAAAGACATGATCTTACCATGGATTTTACTAAATATTCAAGGACAAAGATGTTTGGCTCGATCTCTCCCTCTCTTGCAATAATAGAAAACACAGGAACATTGTTTGGTTCAGATTGTTCTTGCCTGAAAAGAATAATGAATGGTACATTGAGGGAAAATAAGGCATTTAGACTATTATGCTTAGGAATTTATCAACATGATCTTTAATTTTCCCCATTGCTTTTGCTGGGGATTATCCCCTTTGCCCCCTCCTTCCAAGTTGTTCTAAGCCAAGTGGATTCCGATCTGGTCCCTCTCTAACTCTTCATTCAGTTTATCCCTTACCCCAGTCTTGCCTCCTCTGTCACCTTTAAAAAGCCCACACTAATTTTCTCTTATTTCTGGAAGTCTCAATACTTAGATTACAATAGTTCTGCTCCACTCTCAAGCCTTGAAAATTCTGGATAATTCTGCGTTGAAGTATGGCAGTGGTGGTATAAATTAAATTGGGGGCAAGTCTATAAAATAACATAGATTTGTAGCATTCTAGCATGAGCCTAAGGCAGTGCTAATGAATAGTGCCTATGCACACAGGAGTGCCTCCATGAATCATTGGTGAGTGAGTAAGAAGGGCCTGTTTTTGCAGAGGATGGAGAGATCAAGTGGCTTGTCCAAGGTTACATTCCTGGACCATGACAGAGTTCTATAAGAATCCAGATCTTTCTGTTTTATCCAGTTCGGATGATTTGATACAGACCAGTTTACAGTAATTTACATTACCTTTGGAAGACTTGGGGATGTTGATGCCTCTGGGGACCTGAGGATCATCAGTGCTGCAAAAGCAAGTGGGTCCCCAGCCTGGTCTGGTGTCTGACCAGGTTGGGCTCTGGCAAATGCTTTGGTTCTGCTTTCCTGGAGTTGACAAAGCACTTACTTTTGTTTTAAAAATATTATCTTTTCTTTTTAAATTAGACAAAACAAAGATTTGGATGATGCCAAACAGGCAGATGGATTTCCTTTTTGTTTTAAAGATTTTATTTATTTATTTGGCAGAGAGGGAGAGAGAGCACAAGCAGGGGGAGCAGGAGAAGCAGACTCCCCACTGAGCAGGGAACCCTATGTGGGTCTTGGTCCCATGAACCTGGGATCATGACCTGAGTTGAAGGCTTAACTCACTGAGCTGCACAGGTGCCCCATGGACTTCTGATAATACATATTTTAAAGTATTTGTGATATTTTCTTAGTACAGATATAATACATGTTGATTATAGAAAATGCAGATAAAATGAAAAGAGGGATATTTAAAATGCCCATTATCCTACTCTGTCTCAATGAGAACTATATAACCATATATATTATGAACATTAACATTTACAAGTTGTTTATATGCTGTTTATTTTCTTTATTAATATTTAATGAACAGTTCTCTATATTGTTAAATACTCACCTGTGGTGTAATTTTTGGCGATAGTTTTTTAATAGTATGACATTGTATTTGTCCATTCTCTTTCTATTGGACATTTTTTCCAAAGACAAGAAATCTTTAAAGATGATTCGCCATAAAGATAGTAGTGATTTTCAGTCTCCTGTTGCACCTCGCCCACAACCCAGTGCCCTGGATATAAGAGAAAGAGAGGATGGCTGTGTACACTGGGCTGCCTCTGGGAACAAGGATCCACCAGAGCTTTGGAGGAAAACAGAACTTGACCATCTGACCTCAGTGCCCTTTTCCTAGTCTTGAGGGAACACAGATTTTCATAAATCTTGTGGGTCTCCTTCTCCAAATCAATCAAATATTTGTACTTGGTAAGGTCAGGAACCAGGGAATTGAATGGAGGTGAGGAGAACAACTTTATAAATTTAATATAATCTTGCAGGGTAGAAATAGAATTAAAAAAAATCTTTTTAATGAAGCAAAGAAACACATATCCAGTTTTGCATGCTGCTTTAAACTGACAAATCGTGTGTTAGGGAGGGAGGGGTGTGTGTGTGTGTGAAAGAGAGAGAGAGATTCAGAGAGAAAGAGAGAATGGGCATGGAGGTAGAAGGCGAAGTGAGGAGGGGATGACTTTCCATCCCATGGGACCTGAATCATAATCACCACTCCATACTTCTGCACACCCTTGACTTGTACTTTTGCTCCCTCTCTGGTGAATAAAGTCACACTTGAAAGTTGATACTTCCCTTTCCTTGGCCCTCTTTTGCTTTCCTTCCTCCATTTGAGTGTTCCAGGTGAGTTCACAGGGCCCAGAATCTTCCATAGTCTGCTAGGCACATGAGGGGAAATAGGAGTTCTGATAGAAGAGGGAGGGACCTGGGTCAAGCTGGGAGAGACAAGGATGCTTCCACTTCTCTCCATGTCCCTCCAGCTGGGCCACAGTGGAAAAGGAAAGAACGGTGAGTGGCCCCTGGACTCCAGCCTGCTTATCTGTGTGTGCAGGTACTAAGCTGGAGGCTTACGAATAGATAGATTCATATGAATAGATAGTAGTACATGTAAAACATTTATTTGGACTGGGCTTCAGGTTAAATTTCAACCATAACATTGCCCAAATGGAGCAAATGCTTATGTAAGATTCTGACCCTGAGGCTGAGGGTCAGATGTTCTTCTAGTTGAGACTGAAAACCCACATGACTCCACTCAGCCTGGAAATCAGTAGACACTGAACCAATCAAAGATGGCCAAATGTAATTGAAAGTCAATCAGAAAACCTCCTCCACCTCCAAAAATCCCCCCCTAGTGGAGCACTCATCAATCACTCATGAACTTCCTCTTTTCACTCTGTGAAGCTCACTCTTTTCCCCCCTCACAGGAGGAAAGTGATGGTAGCTGACTCCCTAACTATATTAAGATCTGAATAAGAAAACTTAGGTAATTTTATAGGTGTTCTTTGTCTTTTTTTGAAAAAACATGCATACCCTCTCATCCAGATTTGCAATCTGCATTAGAATGTTGGGCTATCTCCAACAAGGACAGAGGCAGGCAGATTGTGGGAGCTAATACAGCTCACTTATACAGCATCTTCTCCATCCAAATCTGCCCGTCCTTAAAATGGGTAGCCTTACGGGTCATACCTCCCTGGTGAGTGAGAAGGGCCCTTTTCAGCTTATATTCTCTTCTCCTCTTTTCTAGCTGCCTAAAGCCTAACATTCTATAATTAAAGATTTATTCTCTGGGGACCAAGACTGTCCTCTGTGCAGCAAATTGTCATGGAAGAAAGTCCACATCTCTGTAAGAAAAGATATGGACCCAGGGGAGGTACAGAGCAAGAAGTCATCTTAGCTCTAGTCTAAGGACTACCTAGAAAGGCAAAAGATCCTCTTAAAGGAGAAATGCCATAGGCATCACCAGACTTCTAGGTGCTGGCTAAGGACAGAGCAAATGCCCTGTAGACTGGAGATGCCCTAGTTGCCCAACAGCCTCTGGAGCTGCGGGCCTAACCCAGCACAGCAGTAGCCTCTCTGTCAATCCCCCTGCCATTTGAACAGCTAGCTAGCCTGTCTCTCTAGCCCCCTCCTTTTTTTTTTCTCTCCACCTGTTTTCCAGGTGGAGGCAGACACTAGTCTTCTGTGGGCACATATCACGCTCTCCAAGTGGTCCCAAGAAAATTCCTTCAAATTAGAGGTGCCCTCCTTAGTTTCCATCTTGCCATGCACATTAATGCGAATGGCTTTTGTTGAAAGAAGAATAGTAAGGTGAGGGCACTGAGGAACTAGGGAGTGAAGAGATTAAGAAAAAATGCCAGTGATCCAGGAAGGGAAATTCAATTCGGCCTAAGGCCAATCAGCGGTCCCTACTGTCCAGCCACAGTGGGGGCAGCAGTTCTCACCTGTTCTGCTCCCCATGCTCCTTACTCTTATCCACCACGGACTATCCCTCTTGCTATCACAGCCTGCTTATCTTGTTGATCAACCTTTCATAGACATTCGATATATATCTACGTGGCCCTACCATAAGCCTAGGAGTACAAATCCCAACCCCCCAACACTTAACAGAAATCAGGGAGGAAGAGATAATGAGCAATAGATACAGTCTGATAAAAAGAGTTAGGGGCAAGAATAGGGTTCTTCCAACGCTGTGAGGAGAAACACTTCACTCAGACCAAGGAATGGCAAAAGTGAAGAAGCAGGAGCCAGGGAGGTAGTGGTTCCCTGCTAGGCTTAGGACTAATCTGTGCCCTAAAATAGATGACAAGATGGTCAGGATCTGGTAAAGCAGACCTAAACAACACCTTGCTAAATTCAACATCTCCTCTAAAACTCAGATCAAGGGGCGCCTGGGTGGCTCAGTTGTTAAGCGTCTGCCTTCTGCTCAGGTCATGATCCCAGAGTCCTGGGATTGAGCCCCGTATCAGGCTCCCTGCTCCACGGGAAGCCTGCTTCTCCCTCTCCCACTCCCCCTGCTTGTGTTCCCTCTCTTGCTGTGTCTCTCTCTGTCAAATAAATAAATCTTTTTAAAAAAATAAAATAAATACAAAAAATAAAACTCAGATCAAGTTTACTGGCTTGAAGAACAAGAGAACAAAATTCAATGTGACCACAGCAGCTTGAAACTAAGGGGAGAGTCCTGGAAAGAAGAGAACCTCTAAGAAGAGCCTTACATTCCACACATTAACTCTACTCACATCTCTGGCTAACCTGGAACTATGTAAGCAATGCATCTAAGGCTAAAAGAACAGAGCAGAGGTTTCAGCTGCTGCTTGCTTCAGGGTAAACAGAGTGTACAGATTGAGTCTTAACCAACTTAACTGCTTATTAAAACAAAAAGTCAGGGGCACCTGGATGGCTGAGTTGGTTGGAGGTCTGACTCTTGGTTTCAGCCCAGGTGACAATCTCATGGGTTGTGGGATTGAGCCCCATGCAGGTTCCTCGCTCAGCGGGGAGTCTGTTTGAAAGGTTCTCTTCCTTTGCCCCTTCCCCCAGCCCCCCACATGCATGCTCTCTCTCAAAGTAAATAAATCTTTAAAAAATATATATTCTTTAGAGGAATATAACATAACTAGAGTCTCTTCAACCATTCTCAATGTTCAATTCTCTTCATAGTTCTCAAGGATACAATAAAAATTGGTAGACATACAAAGAAAAACTAAATGTAGTCCATATTCAAGAGAAAAGGACAATCAATAGGAACGCATCTCAAAATGATCCAGACGTTGGGTTGAATAGACAAAGATTATAAAGCAGCTATTGTAACTATGCTCAGGGATATGCTTGAAATGAATGGACACAGAAATCTATAACAAGACACATCATAATCAAATGTCTAAAAGAAAAAAGACAAAGAAAAATCTTGAAAGCAACAGGAGGAAACAACCTCCTTATAAAGGAAAAACAATGTAAATTACCACAAATTTCTTATCAGAAACTATATTTTTCAAGTGCTGAAAGAAAAACTGTCAACCCATAATTCCATGTTCACTGAATACATTATTCAAGAATGAAGAGGAAATAAAGTCATTCTCAGATGAAGGAAAACTTAGAGAATCTGTTGCCAGCAGACCTAACCTAAAAGAATAGCTAACAAAAGTTCTCTAAATAGAAAGGAATCTTGGAACATCAGGAAGGAGGGAAGAACAATGGAGAAAGTAAATATTTGGGGCAAATACCATAAATTTCCTCCTTAATGGGTTTTCTAAATTTTTTTTGATGGTTGAAGCAAAAATTATGATACTGTTTGTTGTGATTCTCAATAGATAGACAACTATGTTCTAAATGGAGAGGGTAAAAGGATGTAAATGGTGTGGGGGAGGGGTGGTGGGTGTGAATATAAAGGAGTAACATGAGAGAGATATTTGTGGTGATGCAAGAGTTCTGTATCTTGATTGTGATAGTGGTTTCACAAATCTACACATGATAAACTATCATAGAATTATATACATACATTATACCAATGTCAATTTTGTATTGTTATACTTAGGTAAGGTATAATCATTGGTGCAAACTGGATCAGAATATACAAGACATCTCCATACTATCTTTGCAACTTCCTGTGAATCTGTAATTATTTCAAAATTAAAAGTTTTCTTTAAAAGTAAAGGAAAGGGAATATAAAATATCTATAGAAATGTAAAATGACCTGAGCTTTCATATAGTTAAAAATGTATATAATTAAAAAAAATAAATAACAGAGTCTCCCTGACCTGGGAACAATATAAAAAAGTCAAACACATTATAAGTGGAATTTTAAAATGAGAAGAGAGAATGGGGCAGAAAACTATTTGAAGACATCATAGTTAAAAATTTCTCAAATTTGATAAAAGACATCAATTTATAGATTCAAGAAATCAATGAGCTCAAAGTAAGATTAAAAAAAAAAAGTCTCACCCAGATATATCATAATTAAACTGCTAAAAGCCAAAAATAAAGGGAAAATCTTGAAAGCAGCCAGGAACAAAAGACACCTTATATACAAGGGAACAATAATACAAAGGACTACTGTTTTAGCATCATAAATTATTGAGGCCAGAACACAGTAGAAGGATATCTTTGGCATGCTGCACCAAAAAGTCTGCCAACCCAAAATTCTATATCCAGTGACTATATTCTTCAAAAATGAAAATTATATAGATATTTTTAGAAAAATAAAAAGAAGAAGACTTCATCATTAATTAGCAGACCTGCACTAAAGAAATACCAAGGGAAGTTCTTCAACAGGAAGGTAAATGATGCCAGTTGGAAACATAGACTTCAGGAAGAGTGATGAACACTGGAAATGGTAAATATGTGGGTAAATTTTAAAAGGCTATTTTTTTTACTTCTTTTCTCTTTCTCGTTCTTTCTTTTCTTTCTTTCTCTCTTTTTCTTTTTCTTCCTTTCTTTCTTTTTTTGCTGAGAAGACTTTTAAAATTTGAAATACAGCCTGAGCAATATGAGTACAGTACTTCTTTATTTCTTTAAATCACATATAACTATATAAAGCAAAACTTTTAACTCTATGTTATGGGTTTATACCATATGTAGTTATAATACATATGATAAGAGGACAAAATTTGTTCAATATTTATAAACCAATCAATGTATTTCACCACATTAACAAAATTAAGGAAAAAAACAATATGATTATTTCAGTAAATGCAGAAAAATCATTTGACACAATGTAACCATTTAATTCATGGCTTAAAAAAAACTCAGCAAATTAAATTTCCCAACCTGCTGAAGGTCATATATGACATTTAATGGTAAAATATTGAATGCTTTCCCTCTATGATAGTGAACAAACTAAGAATGTCTACCCATTCCAATTTACTGATGTTTGCAATGTTTTGAAATGTATAAAAATTTAAGATGGAGTATGTGGCAAATAAAGGGATGAATAGATAGAAATGTGATAAAGCAAACATAGCAAATTGCTAATTATAGACTCTAGGTGGTTGGTATGTACATGTTCACTCTGTAATTCTTTCAACTTTTCTGTATGCTTGAAAATATTCATAATAAGGTGTTGGGGAAAAGATCTGTAAAGTCCTCCCTTTGAAAAAAACAAAAACAAAAACAAAAAAACCTGTTTAACTTTGTTTGATCCTGTGTTTCCCAAACTTCTTTTTTCAGCAAAACAAAACAACAACAAAAAAATCCTTAAGGAAAATGTAATAAACCCTGCAGAACACATTCTGGAATGTACTTCCTATCTCTCTCTCTCTCTCTCTCTCTATCATCTATCTATCTATCTATCTATCTATCTATCTATCTATCTATCTATGATTTTGTTTATTTATTTGAGAGAGAAACAGCACAAGCTGGGGGAGAGGCAGAAGGAGAGAGAGAGGGACAAGCAGACTCCCTGCTGAGCGGGGAGCCTGAGGTGGGTCTTGATCCCAGGATCCAGAGATGATGACCTGAGCTGAAGTCAGACGCTTAACTGGCTGAGCTACCCAGTTGCCCCGAAAATACTTCCTATTTAGATTTAGTCTATCCCCAATTAGGTTTTTAAAATAAGAGTACTGTATTACATCCATTGCTGCATAACAAACCTCCCCCAAACACAGTGGCTTACAATAAGGGTAATTTATTATTTTTCTCATGATTCTGTGAGTTGACTGGAGCTCAGCTGGGTAGTTCTGCTGATCTCATTTGGAACCTCTCGTGCATCTGAGCTCATCTGGGGCTGGAACATCCAAGATGACTTCTTATTCTCCCGGGTCTCTCTTTGAATGGACTTCAGGTGGCCTAGTCCAGACTTCCTCAATAGCATACTGGCTGGACTCCAAGAGGAGGAAATAGAATGTGAGTTCTCTTAAGGTGTGGGCTCAGATTCTCAGAATGTCACATCTGCATTCCATTGGCTAAAGGAAGCCAAAAGGCCAGCCCAGATTCAGGGAAGAGGAAATAGATTTCATCTCCTGCTATAAAGAGCATCGTGTGCATACAGGAGAGGAAATGATGGCGGTCATTCTGGAGATGATCTCTCGTGGTGGCATACCAGAATTTCCATTTTGCTTTGCTAAAGATAGTTAAACTTCATAAATGAATAGGTGGTGGTTTATCTTACCATATCAGTCTTTGCTTTCTGGATTACAGAGTTTTGTAGGTAACAACTTTTGAGTGCACTGAAGTGTTGGTTCAAGTTTATAGTGAAAAGCATTAGAAATTTAAGAGCCAGAAGATCTGCGTGTATATTCTGACTGCTGCTCACCAGCTGGGTGACTTGGGCAAACATTTAACCTTTCTGAACCTAAGTGTCCTTGTGTGTAAAGCAGGATTCATGGTATTTAACTCACTGAATTTTATTTAGGGCCAAAAAAGAGACTGAAATCTCCCATAATGCCCAGAGGAGCAGTTCCAGTGGAACTGAATCCATTGCAGTCCTGAGGAACCCTCAGCAGGATTTCCTGGATCTTCACTCTGGTATCTGCCATTAATTTGAGTTGGCCATCCTCCCCAAGAATACTCCACTGCCCACTTGTGTTTCCTATTATTACCTGCCAATTCTTCCTCTCTACCATATAGGTATTTTCTCTTTACCACATAGTTCTTGATTTCTTATCATTTCAGCCTGTCATGAACAATCATGGCCCTACCTCATGGTCCAGACCAGGAATTGGCAAGCTTTGGTCTATGGGACAAATGTGGCCTGCCACTGTTTTTATAAATAAAGCTTTATTGGAACATAGTCACACTCATTCATTTACTATTGTCTGCGGCCCCTTTTGGCTACAACGGCAGAGTTGAGTAGTTGCCACAGAAACCATGTGGTCCACAAAACCTATTTGGCTCTTTACAGACAATTTCCTGATCCCTGGGGTCTAGCTTTCCTCAGGGCTCCTGTCTCTAGGTATGCATTTAACTTTTGTTCTCCCTGACTTGGTCTTAAAGTACTTCCCAATTCAAATTCTCTGAAATGCTCATTCCTCCATCTGAAATGAAATGAAACATTTTCATTTCATACCAGGCCACTTCACAGTGCCTTGGCCAGCTATATAGAGAGGCCACATACGAGTGGCATGTTATCTCCCACTCTCATCCCATTAGCTGTGGCTGAGGAAATGCAGGTGATATGTAGTCAGTAAAACAGAGCTGTGTTGGGAAGGCTGGGCATGGTGGACAATGTAATTGTCCAGCACAACTGCAAATTAAATTAAATGAGCTAATATATGTAAAATTACATAAAAAAATCACATGTTAGTGTGTTTGAGCCATATATTTATAAAGTATCGTAAGTACTTGCCAATTAAGGTCAATTTGAAATAAAATACAGTACCCCTGAAATTAATAATATAAATCAATGACAAACTATGATGTAACATAAAAATTCAATTTACACACAATGTTATAGCCCTATTGCATAATAGTATATGTAATATTATGGTGTTATTATAGCTACACAATATAAAATACCGTTAACATTTCTCAGGAGACAAAAAGTAGGTGAAAAAAAAGACTACATGAGTGGTGGTTAAATTAAGATTGGAGGAGTATTGGCACTACTTAGACGTGACTAATCCTTTTTTGTTATTTGGGGAAAAAAAATCCAACAATTCATCCATAATGAGTTCGGTAGTTTCTCAAGGATGAGTAACTAAAAACACAGAGTTCTGTAATAATCGGCTCTTTTAAGAGGCCCTCCTTCCATGCTTTTCCAACTTAAACTGTCATCTGCTTTGGTTGCCTAAACCTATGGCTCTAGTTCTGCTCCTGTGCAGAGGATACCCTGGCAGTTTTGAAACAATCCTCTCATTCTCCCAGCAATGGAAAAATATGGTACTCAGAGTACACTTTATTTTAAAAAATCTGACAGCATTTTCAGTAAAGAAACTTAAGGGCGCCTGGGTGGCTCAGTCGTTAAGCGTCTGCCTTCGGCTCGGGTCATGGTCCCAGGGTCCTGGGATCGAGCCCCACATCGGGCTCCCTCCTCTGCGGGGGGCCTGCTTCTCCCTCTCCCACTCCCCCTGCTTGTGTTCCCTCTCTCGCTGTGTCTCTCTCTGTCAAATAAGTAAACAAAATCTTAAAAAAAAAAGAGAGAGAAACTTAAAAATCTTTTTTTCTTTCCCCAAACGAACAAACAAAAAACCATGGGACAGAAACTTGCAGAAGAATAACTACACCTTCCAGCTTGGACAAATGGTTAACACACACAAATAGCTTCCAAAATAACTTTTATTACTATATAAAAACAAGTCAAGGAAAAAATAGATGCGTATTTTTTTCTACAAAATTATAAAATACTTGGGCTACTTCATGTTTTTCCATAAGAAGGCAAATTTAAACACAGTAATCTTTTCCACTTAAAAGTTTTCAGGTATCTCCTAAGGGACAAAGAATAATAGTTTTCTTTTTTCTCTACTTTCCTATGTGCAGCTCTGAGACAGAGCAGTTACAGTTGTCTGTCAGGATTCTCTAAGAAAGGACATAACAAGATAAAAAATTCTGTCACACGGCAATGAAATTAGCATAACACTTTACTCCTTTCTTTTGAGTTTTTAGATCTGGCAGTGGTGGTCAACCGGTATGGTACTGCAATTTTCGACTCAGCAGGGGAAAGAGCCTAATTAAAAACAAGACATTCTCTTTATTTTGTCCTTTAGAAAACAGAAACCACTTGTCCGTATTCCTGAAAAAGTCCAATGCCTTCTTTGTCATTTGATTGTAAGGTCTGAGATGCTGTTTCTAACCAGCGCGGCTTAAATGAAACCACACAAGGCGAGGGAAGGAAAGTGTTCTGGAGGGTGAATTCAGTCTGACACAGAAGCATAGGAAGCTATACGCCTTTGAGAACATTAATTCAAAAAGCATATTCATTTGAGTTTCTCAATAAATCCTTCCAGAGAAAAGGCTTTAGTGTTGATTTAGATGAGTGTTAAAATAAAGCTCCCCCCAACCCACGGCCCCTGAAATTAGATTATGGGGTAAACCAAGCCAGACTACCTCTGCTGATGATATAAGCTATAATTACTTGGGAAGATTTCAATCACTGTTTTGGAAATGATACCTAAGGCTTTCTTCTCCCTTTTTTTTCCTGTGGACTTTTTAATGAGATATTTTGGGGAGAAATGGCTTTAGGTAGGAAATACCAGCTTTTGAAAGATAAAGGTACAATTACCATTAGAATAAAAAGCCCATTAAAAGAAGTGTCTCGGAAAGGTTTTCTAGATATATTTTACAATGCATTGTTTTCATAAAGGTTGAGGAAGAAAGAAGTTCTTATAATATCCGTAAGATTGCTCTCACATTAGCCCGCAAGAGAGAGAAAGTAAAGGGCTGAGATGATGGGTGCTCAAATACTTTGCAGTGGAATAGAATATTCTCATGCCAAATCCATAATTAACTTTTCACTAGTAACCTCTTCCTTGGCCTTCGTAAAATGGAACGGCAGCTTCAATCATTGGTGCTGTCGCTAAGCCCTTTTCCCCAAAAAAACTGCTGGAATTTTGGGCACCTCTATATAAAGAAACATCCATTTACCAAAAATATGTTTGTGTGTGACAGTGCAATTATTCCTTCCACTTGACCCCAAAATTGTAGCATGCTCTACCCATGCTACATATTGAATTTAATTGTGCCTACTATGTGCCAGGCATTGGGCTGGGCACTGGGCATACTTATGACACCGTTACCAATTTCGGAAATAGAATTAAATAGGAAGAAAAGAGTATTTTGGCAAGGGAATCTTCAATGGTTAGCCATGAAGCTTAACTGGTACGATGGAGTGAAGCTCATATTCAATCTATGGAGGTAATTACCACTCAACTTAAAAGGAACTCCACTAAGCACCAAAAAGGTTAAGTGTGTTTGTTGCAAACTGTAAGGTTTTTACCCACATTAAAATGCTCCAGTTTAAAATCGCAGGGAAACAAAACAAAACAAAACAAAAAAAAACCTAAATGAAAAGCATCATGTCAGTATAGGCACTATTCTAGGTTTGTTTTTTTTTTTTTTAGATTTATTTATTTGAGAGAGAGAGAGAGCACATGTGCATGCACATGAGTGGGAGAAGGAACAGAGGGAGAGAATCTTCAAGGACACTCCCCGCTGAGCACGGAACCCAAGGTGGAGCTCCATCCCACCATCCATGAGATCATGACCTGAGCAGACACCAAGAGTCAGATGCTCAGCCGACTGAGCCACCCAGGAGCCCCACTACTCTAGGTTTTAATTTAAGTCAGCCCCAAGTCTAGACAGAAGTGTCCATGCACGAAAGAGGTCACCTCTGAGTCTCAATTCATACTGAGAACCCAAAGCTCCAGATGTCCCCTAAAACTCCACCAACATCAGGAAGGATATTGGCTATTGCCACTGGGAAGGGCAGACCACAAGGTGAATCTCTCCTATCTCCAAACCCAAAGCTATTCAGCAGCTAAGATGCTGAAGAACAAAAATTATAATTGATTAATCTTGAAAGTTACAGATGTTTTTGCCCAAACCTTTCTTTGTCACCAAGACACAATTTTAAGATCAAAGGGGCATCAAAGTGGGCCATGGCTTGTTGGCAGTGGTGGGGCGCCATGATCTATTTCCAGGTATGGGTGGGCCTCTTTCCTTGGTTATTTGAGGAATCTGCCTTGGAAGAGAGAGCCAGAAGGTAAACTTTAACAACTCCACTGCACTCCAGCAATTGGGATTTATCCAGGGGTGAGTCGGAGTAGGTACAAACCAGTATATAATAGAAAATGTAGCAGAGTAAAGTGGTTAGGGTCATGGACTGAGGAATCAGACAGCCACATGACAAATCTCAGTTCTATCACTGATGAGCTGTATGACCTTGGGGGAAGTTACTAACATTTCTAAGCTTCAAATCTCCCAGCTGTCAAATGGAGATAATAATAGTACCTACCGTGTAAAGTTTGAGG
The DNA here is from genome assembly GCF_002201575.2 of Neomonachus schauinslandi. Classification (NCBI taxonomy): domain Eukaryota; kingdom Metazoa; phylum Chordata; class Mammalia; order Carnivora; family Phocidae; genus Neomonachus; species Neomonachus schauinslandi. Next base: position 133,096,101 of record NC_058405.1, on the reverse strand, counting down.
ATTGAACGAGTTAATATTTATAAAGTGCTTAGAACAGTGTCTGGCATGTAGTAAGTGCCATGTAAGTACTTTCTAAAATAAAAACAGAAACTTGGGAAAAAGTGCTCTTTGAGGTGTGGAGAGCAGTTTATGCTACGTAAGCTTTCAGGCATGGTCCATTCTAATCAGGTTTTGGAATCTGGCTTAGAAAGTACACCAAGCCCCAAGGAAGCTTTGGGACGAAGATGAGATTTGGAAAAACTTCCAGGTCTGACAAGAGATCTCGTTAGCTACTTTTGGCTCAGTCACTGCTCCAAAATGCTCTAATTATAAACTCTGGTCTCCAGGGCCAATCTGAGCCCAAACTAGTTGGTGAGAGAGCAGAGGGCAGGCACTGGGAGAAGGGAACCAGTCAGTCACTTTCCTAAATTTTTCCTGTACTCTTCTTGTTATCTGTGTAGCATAAATGCTGCCCCAGATCTGATTCTAAAACATTAGGACTGGATTCCCGGAATTAACAGGAAATGACTGCATGACAAGAGGCCAGAGATGCTGCCAATTGATGAAATTTACCAACTGAGAGACACATTTTTGGGTTTTGGGGGGGTTTTTTAGTGTTTTTTTGTTTTGTTTTGTTTTGAGAGACACATTTTGATTATCTGTTCTATGCAAGGCACTGTGCTAAATGTTTTGGTCCTCAACAAAAAAAAGGTTAACATAACCACCATTTATATCTTCTAGTATTTACACAGATCATCTCCTTTCCAATTCAGGTAAGATCATAGGCCTCAATCAATACAAACTCTTCCAAGGAATCCTACTTTATGATTAAAAGAAATACTGACTCTGCGGAGCTCAGTCATCCTGGAGCTAAATAGGAGAAGCTAAACTGTAGAGCTGGTTTTTAAAAGTGAAGCTATATGGCCACATCTCTACAACATTCTACATGGTGGATCTCTGTCCAGCCTCATCAACGGTCAAGTTTCTTTTCTTCGCTGTTGTTTCACTGTTTAATTTTGAATCTGACGTGTCCACATTGCTGAAGTTGACTGCTAAGCCTTCCGCTCCCTCTCGAGTGCCTCCATTTGGCTGAAGCAGGACAGAATTTGGTTCTTTAGGACGTTGCCATTGTGGTCTGGTGACTATCCAAAAAATGAGCGCCCCATACACCACAATCAGGAGGCCAAGGGTATTTGTGAAAACACCTTCTGGTGGGAATGTACCGTATCCAGAACTATTCCTACAAAAAAGAGAGAGTGTGTCCAATTACAAATAGGGCGATAAAGCCACATGTCAAACAGTGTTGAATTTATCTGCTTAAAAATGCACGCTGGTACACCTTCTATATAAATTCCCTTAAAGTTTGACATTAAGGAGAAATTTAAATTATGCCAAAATAACCCAATTGAAATAGTATGAAATTGTTAAAAATGGTAAGTATGAAAATAATATAGCACCTGGAACACCTGTAGCACTTAAAAATTGTAAAAGGGGTGATACAAAAATGTATGTACACCATAATCACAATTAATATAAAAACATGCACATCAAAAAGATTAAAAGGGCATGGGTAACTCCAATAGTTGTTTTGTAAGAGTGATACAATTTTTTGGACTTTGTGGTCCTTCTTCCAAACATTATTAATGCTATATTACATTTGTAATGTAATACATTTTTAATATTAAAAATTTTATTACTTTAAATTACATTTTTCCAATGAACAAGTATTTAACATTTTATAGCTCAAATATTATAATTAGGAAAACTACGCAACTTACAGGGCAAAGAACAGTTTCTCAGTCACTCCCGTAAGTACCGCTGCAATCACCGTTCCAAAGATGAGGAGCCCAGAATAGACATGCACGGGCATGACAAGTGCTCGGAGGGAAAGTGGAGCCCAAGGAAGCAGAAAGATGAAAACCCCTAGGAGTAGCTGAACATCAACAGTACAAAGGTTATCATTTAATTTTAAGTTTTAACTAATATTAAAATTATTATTATAAAAGCAATTATGTGCAAAAGGGAAAACCTTCCTACAGAACCAAGGGCATAAGATGAAAAGTACGTTTCCCCGCTCCAGTTCCACTACTCAAAGGCAACACCTATTACCAGTTTCTCAAGTATCCTTCCAGAAAATCTCTATGCCTATACAAGCGTGTGTGTGTGTGTGTGTGTGTGTGTGAGAAGAGAGACTTTTTAAAGTATAAATGGCATCTTACTATACATACTTGTTCTACATCTTGCTTTTTTCCCTTAATAGTATATCTTGGAGATCTTTTCATGTCAAAACATGTGCATCTGGTTTATTCTTTTTAATGGCTACTGTTCTAGTAATTTACTCAGTTCTATCTCTATGGATGTTCCTCTTTCTAGTTTTTTCCAATCATTAACAAAGCTACAGTGAACATTCTGGTACCTTCTTGTTTGTTTTTATCTATTTCCTGAAGATTGCCAAGTAGAAGAGGAAATAAAAGATTTTCAAGTCACTAAAACCAGATACAATAGGACACGTTTAGTCAGTTCAACCTAAAACAGTATATGCCAAGAAGTTGACAATTTTGTTTTATGAGGAAACAATGAATTCTGCAGAGAGGTTATCTCCATTTCCTTGACAATTAAATCCATAGCAGGATGCTTCTCTGCAGAGGAGAGCAAGATTGCTATGGAAATGAAGTCTGGTGACACTTTCAGTTTGTTTTGTTGCCCCACAGCCCCTCCCCATTAAGTACTGTCTTCTCAAGAAAATGAAGAAGACCACTGAGCTACTGAATTTAAAGGGGTGTTTTTTCAGGTAACTACTTTGGACCTACCACCCAAACAAAACAAGTAGAGAGGAGAACAGGGAGAAATACAACATCACTGTTCATCTTTCCTGACTGAGGTCAAAGGACTAATGGGGGACACCAGAAAAATGAAGGCAGAAGGGGTCTGAGACCCTAAAACACATTGAGAATCAGCTTCTGGGACATGGTAATGAATGGAAGTTAAAAAATGCATTCGATAGGCTGGTGCGCATATTTTATCGTCCGCTTAAGGCCACAAATGCCTGAATGTATGAGAAATGGTACAGAGGGTCCCCCTTGGTGGTTCAGAATGTTGCTAATTCTCCTTCAGTGACATTTAGTGATTGTATTAGTATCAAAGGGCAAGCATTCTGACGTACAGGTTGTGCTTTCTCCATGAAAAGGGGGCTCAGGTAAGTGGCCATCAAGGATTTAGCACATCTACGCTTCTGTAAGTAAAGTCACCACAACTTTTCTGTGACTTGCCCATGGAAATACGTATCTTCCATATTTCTGTTCTCCTGACTCTTCATTCCTAAGATTCTGTTTTCTTTTATTTCTTTCAGGACTTATCATGTGTGCTTCTTGTAATCCTGTAGGGCTCAACGATCGAAACAGGTAGGGTACCAGAAATTGGCTTACAGGACCCCAGGCGATTTAACTCTCCTTAAATGTTACTTTCACCATTAAAAAACCAATTTTTTGACAAAAGAAAATTACTTTTTTTTTTTTTTTTAAGATTTTATTTATTTATTTGACAGAGAGAGACACAGCGAGAGAGGGAACACAAGCAGGGGGAGTGGGAGAGGGAGAAGCAGGCTACCCGCAGAGCAGGGAGCCCGATGTGGGACTCGATCCCAGGACCCTGGGATCATGACCTGAGCCGAAGGCAGTCGCTCAACCGACTGAGCCACCCAGGCGCCCAAAAGAAAATTACTTTTAAGAGGAAAGGAAAAAAATTGCAGAATGCTTAACTTTGACTAAAAGTGTTCCAAATGGTACAAATTTATAATAATTTTTAAAAATTTGTAATTTTTAATAATCATTCTTTATTTCCTTTTTACTATCTTAGCTTTACCATCTTACAGGTAGTACGGTAGCTTGAAACCAAGTGGACTGAAACAAAATCCCTTTGTCCTTTTAAGTCACTGGTTCTTGAAGTGTTGTTCATAGAAGACCTGCATCAGAAACACTTGGGCCTTTCTTTAAAGAGATCCCTGGCACACATCCAGAGCTGCTAAATCAGAACTTCTAGGAGTCGGGCCCAGGAATCTGCATTTTAACAGAATGCCAAGGTGATTCTTAATACATGTTAAAGTCTGAAGATCACTCACTGCTTCTGACTCACTTAAATTGTTTCAGAGATATGGGTTAATTGCAGTCTGGAAAATCCCTAAAAGTGAAGGCAGTGGAATCATCGATTACCTTCAGCCTCAAACACATATTAAGTGCCAACTATGGAAAACAAAGTGCTCCAGTGTTTAGAAACCATCACCTACAGAAAGCTGTTCTTCACCACAATCGAGTTCTTAATTAAGAGAGCTTAAGAAGAATAGAATCTCATTAAATATAAAAGAATCTCAAGAAATAATAATCTCATTAAAAATTATTATTTAGATATCAAAGTGAAAGGGTAGTATGATCCTAATTATACTTAAAAATTTTTTTTAATGTATATCATAGGCATAATAAAAGCCTAAAGGAAATAAGCCAAAATATAATGATACCTCTAGATTATGGCATTATCAGTGATTTTTGTTTTTTCTTTTTTTTCCCTGTATTTTATAAATTTTAAAGTTAATGTATATTACTTTTATAATTGGAAATAGACAATAAAAGTTTACTTTTAAAGTTCCTATACTAAATACCGGGCTTTATCAGTTAATTATTAATTATTATCTGCTCACCTACAAATGTATTTTTACTACTCCAGTTTTATCTCACTTTATGAAACAAATGAGTTTTTTAAAAAAAAGATATGTGTGAACTTTGAGACCTAACAATAACTTTTATTTGCAAACATCATTAATGAAACAAGGAAATATCTGCCTAGCTAGCTTTTGTATTAGGTATGATTTCCTTTTTCTTTTTTTAACTGTAGAGGTGGATTTAATGAGCAATCAAGTGATTTACAGATTATTATATGGAGGTCCTCTCCATTTTTCTGCTATTTTATATACTCACTCATTCCTGCATTTAAAGCACATATTGGGCGCCTGGGTGGCTCAGTTGGTTAAGCGACTGCCTTCGGCTCAGGACATGATCCTGGAGTTCCGGGATCGAGTCCTGCATCAGGCTCCCTGCTCGGCAGGGAGTCTATTTCTCCCTCTGACCCTCCTCCCTCTCATGCTCTCTGTCTCTCATTCTCTCTGTCTCAAATAAATAAATAAAATCTTTAAAAAAAATTAAAAATAAAAAAAATAAAGCACATATTGCTGGGCCCCATCCCTAGAGTTTCTGATTCAGCAGATCTGGAGTGGAACTTAAGAATCCATATTTCTAATTTCCCTGGTGATGCTAATGATGGTGTTCTAGGGACCACACTTTGAGAAGCCCTGTCTTGGGCCATTTCCAAGTTGCATTCTTCAAACATAAAAGCATGTTTCTTCCAGGGGTTAAAACATCTCATTAGCACGAACCAGAATATGTCCAAAGTTTCTTATAAAGAGACGACACACAAACTGAACACTACGCTCCCCTGTCAATATCCCACATCTCCTTGCTGCACTGTCTTGCATCACAACTACCTGGTGGTACCCCAGCACTGGCTCAGCCATCTTCAGGGCTACCTCTGGTTGGCTCGGTACTACCAGAGTAAATCACACAGCCAAGGACACTGGCATCACTATAAATTCATGACTATGATGCCCAGTTATGAGCACTTCAACACTGCTCAACAATCTTTCTATTGTCTGATTTCCCAGCTGGTCCCTTTTCCTCAAACTGCTCGCTGTCCTGTGCGCCTTCTATTAGCAGATGATTTTATTACCACCTCGTGGGGAAAACAGAGTCTCACTTTTCTGCCACTGAGCCAAACAAACCAAAAAAAGCACCCCAAGCCAACAATTCCCTCCTTTCTTCAATTACAACAGAGTTGCTGTTCAATTTTCCAGCTGGGCTCTGCAACCTGCTTCCTGAAGACATAGCTGTAGATTCACTCCAGCATTTACAACCTCACCTTGTCTACTGGTGCCATCTTGGGTGCATTTTAACATGCTGGAGCTTCTCACAATGAAAAGAAGTTAAAAAAAAAAACCAACCCAAACCCCTGACTCCCATCCCTGGCCAGTTACCATCCTCTCTCGCTCCTTGCCTTCTTGCCCAAACCTCTTGACTGAGTTGCCAATTTTTCACCTTCTACTCCTTCAATCCATTGAAATCTGGATTCTGCCCTTCAGGAAAATTGCTCTCCAGGGTCATCAGTGACTTCTAGGTCACTCAATCCAAAGGACAGTTTCCAGACCTTATTTTCCTTGACTTCTTATAGCATCTGACACTCCTTCAGCCCTTTGTTCCCTCTCTAATGTTCCTTTTCTCATCCCCTGACTTGCTCGAGCCTGCAAGTGACTTTCATCCCTTTACCACTGACTTTCCAAATCTCATTAATTCCACCTTTGAACTATCTTTAGAAACTATCCACTTTGCTCACTGCTACTCCTACACCCCACGCCACAATCGTTTCTCATTTGAACATCTGTAAATGCCTTCAAGCTAGTCTATCTACCTGTACTCCTGTCCAGCCTCCAATTCATCTTCCGTAACTCCACTCCTGGTAGCCTGACCTCCTTGTTTCCCAAACAAAGCAAACTTTTACCCACAAACCATCCCATTCCTCTATTATACGCCCCTTTGACCACCAACCTCATGACTTCAGGTTTTGGTCTGACTTCCTTTATCCCCTATACCATACGAGAGCTCTCCCAGAACACTCCATACCCACCTTACCTACCAAATATAGAGAGACCAGTCTCCCTTGTAAGTTACATGAGGACAGAAAGCATGTTTCTTTGGATCCATGCTTGTCTTGTGAACAACACATCCTCTACAGCCTAGCAAGGAATCTAATGCACAATAGGTATTTAGCTTTGTTGAATAAGTGGACTAATGAACAAAATTTCATTCACATAAAATGTATCTTCTCAACTATGAAGGTGCCTAGGATCCATAGCAGAAATAAAATTAAAAATGCCATCTTTAGGTTGTAAAGGAGCCTTCCATAAGATTTATACTTCTAATAACAATAGCTGACTTGTGCCATTCTAGTATGCTAAGCCCTGGGCTGAGCATTTCCGTGCATTATTTGGCTTTGATTATGATGTTGTGAAGGATGTATCAAAAGCCTTAATTTATAGGTGAGCAAACGAGGTTCAAAAAGATTCAATAATTTGTCTTAAGGTCACCAGTGACAAATGGATGAACCTGATTCAAACTGAGATCTCCCGGATTACAAATCCCGTGTTCTTAAACACTACTTCCTCTCTGGACCTGAGCAAGAAAAGGGGGGTCAGATTTCCTCCTGCTAACATAAGTCATTAGTTGTGAAATGACCTTTCTGAGAAGTCTAGTTAGCACACAAATAAAACAACAAAAGATAAGAATTTGAGTATTTCAGAGAGCAAAAGAGAATCTTGAGACATTTAAAAATGTTTTTAATTCACCCAAGTTTAATATTAGAAAAATCTACTGATACAATTGACTATATTAACAGATTAAAGAAGACAAGCTTTTAATTGGCCTCAAACAGCATACTTCTGAACTCCCAGGAGGGCCTGTGAGCACATATTGCTGGGCCCCTCACCCAGAGTTTCTGAACCAGCCATTCTGGAGTAGAACCTGAGAATCTGGTTTGTTTTGACCTCAGGCGAAGGGAAGATCTCACCAACAAATTACCAAAACGAAATAAAAAATCATAACCTTAAAGGAAAAGATTAATTTGTTTCATTAAAATTGAGAATTTCCATTTATCAGAAAATACTAACAAAAGAGAAAATATAAGCTTCAAACTGGAAGATATATATAAGCAATACGTGCAAATGAAAAGGAATCTGACACAGAACTCCTACATATCTTCAAGGAAAAGAAAAAAAAACCCTCACTTTTCAAATGGACAAAAGATATGAACAGGTATTTCTTAGAAGAGAAACATGAGTAATCAGTGCAATAAACATTAAAACCACAAGAAGACATCATTTTATACCCACTAGTTTGGCAATGATTAAAAAGTCTGAAGAGGATGCATGTCAGCAAGGATGTGCCTTATGGGAAGGAACACTTACATACCGCTGGCAGGAACACACTGGGATCAACCACTTTGGAAAACAGTTTCTTTTTTAGGCTGAGTATATAATTCCCCTCGTAAGTATATGCCCAGAGTAACCTTTGCATATGAGGGCCATTATATATAAATGTTCAATATAGCATTGTTTTAACAGAAAACAACTGAAAATGGCCCAAATGTCTACTAGCAGGACAATGGATAAGTAAATTCATGATATATTTGTACAATGGAATACAAAAGTAAAAATGAATACAGCTAGAGGAATCAATATGGTTGAATCAGTAGAACGAAAAAAAAGTTACAATAGAATACAAATATTACAAGACTATTTTTTAAAAAGTAAAAAAGCAAAACTAAACAACATATTATTTGGGGATTCACAGTATGCAGCAAAATTATAAAGAAAAACAGGGAATGACAAAAAAACTTCCAGAGAATGGTTACCACTAGGGGTTGGGGTAGGTAGAGAGATCTGGGATCCAGGTAGGAGTGGGTAGGGGTTCTATGTTTTCTAAATTAGGCTGGATGGTGGAAGCATAGCAGTTAATTTTATCATGATCTGTAACTTCTAAATACATACAATAGGGCTTTTTAAATTGAGAACCCCAAAGAGCTTTTATTTATATGGGCTACGTCTATTGATATTTACCATAGTAGAAATTAAAGCTGAAACTTCTAAAAATACTTATTCATTTAACAATGATAATAAATTCTCTACATATTTACATAAATAACATGTCTTATGGAAAAATAACTATATTATGTGAACAAAAAAATAGTGAGTCGAGTGTCATGTTTGCAAATCATTTTAAGGTCTGATTCAATAGTGGATAATTGGATTCCTCTATTTGTCTCCACATTTGGTCTTACAGGATAGCACATATAATGCGGCCTCTGGAAAAGTCCCCTGAACACTTGTGAGGAACTGAGACAAAGACAAATACCATCTTAGTATTATGAAAAGAGCTTTGAACAGAAAGACCCCCTGAAAAATCTTGGTTACCCCCGCCTGCCACACACACACACACACACCCCGCCACCCCGTTCAGGGCTCCCTGGCCCAGACTTTGAAAACTACTCTAAGAGGATGCCTTGGAAGCAGAGAGAAGGAACGCCTCAGAGAGATGAAAAGAAAGAATACGAAAATATATGTCAGCAAAATTTGGGAGGAGAGGGTCATAAAGAAATTTCAGCTTAATTTCCTCTTCAAAAGGGTAAATAAAGGATCTCTGCTTTGCAGAGGAATCATTCCTGTGATCCTGATTTCGGGGCTGTGGAATTGGGCAGGAGCAGGCAGCAGATCAGATGATCCGGCCTGGTCCAACCCCCAGTCCGAGTGCCTCAGTCAAGAGAGCACTTAAGATACAAGCAGACCCAAACACATTTTTACACAGTTTAATCTATGGACTCAGGAAAGGTGGGCCCTCTTTTTTTGGGGGGGGGGGTAGGCTCAAGGATCTCAGGAGCCACCTAGCTGAGGGAAGGATAGGTGGTATGCAGAGAACACAGCCCAGTGAGAGTTCACTTTGGACCTCTGATAGTTCGTTATTGTTTAAAAATGCCTCAGAGGCTAGATGTCACAAGTCAGAAAGTATTCTACACTTGAAATGCTTTACGATCCATCCGTAAACATGAGGAAGGAGGAAGACCTTTCAGCCTTTCCTGGCTGTAGCCTTTGTTGCTTGCCTCGCTCCTTACTTACTGAAATCACCTGGACACTGGCTTCACTTGGCAGAAAAAATGCTGACACGGAAGCTCCGCTAACCCCCAACAGCGCTAAGGAAAGAGGATCCGAACTTGACGGTCTCTCCCGCGCTCTTCATACTCGGTGGCAGAATTGCTTCTTGAAGGGTTCCCGGGGGGCGGGGCGTGCAAACCAGCCTCACAATCTCGGCGAACGGACCGCACGCGGGTAAGCTCGGCGACCCAAGGGCAGGCAGCCGGGGCCATGGAAGCCGGCACAAAGACAGCAGCTACTGCTGCTCCCGGAAAGTGGGGCTTCCTGTTCTCCGCCAGCAAGTGGAAGCTCCAGGAACCTCCACCGAGAACTCTTCTTGAGTCAGAGAAACTGCTTCCCCTTTGCACTTTTGACTTAAGAAATCTGACAGAAGCATGTCTCTGTCGAAGCAGATTTTTGTGGCTCATGAATTTTTACAACTAAGAATATGGAGGCAGGACTCTTTGTAAATCATAAGGAGGAAGCGTAGCGCCTATCAAAAGCGAAGAAAGCAAGCTTGGAATTGGTTTCTTTCCTCTGGGAAAGAAAATGTTCTTTCGTGTCATTACTTCCTGAGCACACCTGGGTGATCTGTTCCGTCACTTCTAAGGAGAAGCAATGCAAATAGCTTGACAACAGCCGTTATGCAACGAAGGAATAAAGCTGGAATGTAGTCCTCTTGCCCTGACAGGACACCGTTCGCCTGGTTCCTGAACAACCGCGGGCACCAAGCACAATGTGTGTACTCCCAGCTGTGGTGAGGGGACGCCCATTTGCTTGTTTAGTTTTAGAAAACTATGTAGGGGCGCCTGGGTGGCTCAGTCGGTTGAGCGTCTGCCTTCGGCTCAAGTCATGATCCCAGGGTCGTGGGATCGAGCCCCGCATCGTGCTCCCTGCTCCGCGGGGAGCCTGCTTCTCCCTTTCCCTCTGCCCCACCCGTAACTTGTGCTTTCTTCCTCTCTCTCAAATAAAGAAATAAAATCTTTAAAAAAACTATATGATTTTATGTAACATATGATTTACTTATATTTAAAACAAAAGAGCTACATGTTTAAGCAAGTCAAACAAGATACATTTAAAAATAACCCCCCAACCAATCCTACCCACTCCCACAATAGTAGTAGTTTGGTATATTCTCTCACACCTTTCTTTACACATCAACACATATATGCTTTTTTTCTTTCTCTCTCTCCTTTTTTTAAAATGACATTTTACTATACCTATTACTCTTCAGTATTTTTTATACTGAAGAGCATATCATGATTTCACTCTTGGTCAGTAGACAGAGCTACTTGTAATACCTTTATAATATCCACCATCGATTTACCACATTTAACCATTCCCTATTGATGGGCATTTAGATTGCTTCCCGTTTCCTGCCTGCACAAACAGTGCCGCACTAAAAAATCCTTTTTAGAGTTCCTTATGTTACAGTATTTTACTTCCGCCCTCTCAGAATGTGGGATTGCTAGGTTAAGGGTAACCATATTTTTAAAAAAATTTTAGTAGATAGTAACAAATTACTTCCCTAAAATTTGTTAACAATGCATTTTCCTACCAGCAATGGAAAAGCAGAAGTGGAAAGCACCCTTTACCTCACACCCTTGGCAGCAAGGAACATCACCACTGTTGTTGTGATAGTCTTGTGGGGGAAAATGACATTTTATTGTTGTCCTCACATTCTCCTAACTTCTTAGTGAGGTTGGACATTTTATCATATGCTTATTGGTGATTTAAGTTTTTCTTCTTTGACATGCCTATTCAAATTTTCTGTTTATTTTTCTATGAGGTTGCCTTTTTATCACTAATTTTTAGGGGTTGTTTTATAAATTAGGGACACCTGGGTGGCTCAGTCGATTGAGTCTTCAGCTCAGGTCATGATCCCAGTCCTGGGATCGAGTCCCACATCGGGCTCCTTGCTCAGCAGGGAGTCTGCTTCTCCCTCCGCCTGCCACTCCCCCTGCTTGTGCTCTCCCTCTCTCTCTCTCTGACAAATAAATAAAATCTTAAAAAAAAAAAAAAAGGAGTTGTTTTATATATTAAATGCATTAACCCTTAACACATGACATGATTATTCCCCATATCCCCTTGGTGCAGTTTCTGTTGACTTTGGTATATTTGCCCCATATAATTTTTTTAAAAAATTTATGTAATTAAATATGTCTTTCTTTTCCTTTATGACTTGTGATTTCCTGTCAACCCTATGGACTCCCCAACCTCAGATTATACAGATTATATGCTTCTTAGTTTTCTTTTTCTCTTTTCATTGGCTTTGTTTTTTTAATATTTAAAACGTTAATCTATCTGGAATCTTTTTTCTTTTGTGTTATATACAGAGTCCTTTTGCTTATTTATTTGGTTTCTTCCAAATGGATAACCAATTATGATGGTAGCATTTATTAAATAAGCAAAATTCTTTCTCCACTAAATTGAAATACCATAGCGTCATAGAAAAAGTTCTCATACATACTTGGACTGTTTCTGTCCTCTCTGTTCTTTCCATGACTATAATTTGTTTACTTTTGTTTTAATAACTTGTTTTGAATAAGGCAGGTCTCCCTTTGCTTCTTTTTCAAAATTTTTTTGATTATCCTTGGATATTTGCTCTGCAAGTTTAAGACTCCCATCGGGCTTAAAATTAGAATTATATTAAAAATAAATATGGTTGAAGAGGGAAAGATATTTCTATATTAATTTTTCTCTTTTAGTAACATAGTATCTCTCTAATTATACCACGTTTTCTCAATAAGATTTTATAGTATTTTACATGTTCTTTTTTTTTCTTTTTTAAGATTTTATTTATTCATTTGAGAGAGAGACAGAGAGAGCACAAGCAAGGGGGAGGGGCAGAGAGAGAGGGAGAAGCAGACTCCCTGCTGAGCAGTGAGCCTGATGCAGGACTCGATCCCAGGACCCCAAAGGCAGACACTTAACCATCTGAGGCACCCAGGCGCCCCCGTATCTTACATATTCTACATATAGGTTTTACACCCTCATTGTTCAATTTATTCCTAGGTATTTTATAATTTTATATCCATATTATAAATGAATTCTACTTCTTATTCTAAGTGGTTATTTCCAGTTTAGGCAAAAGTTATTGAATTATGAATGGCTATCTTATATCCAGCCACCTTTCCAAATGCTCTTATTACTCTAGCCATCTCTTGGGTTACTAGACATACATTACATGATCTGCAAACCAAAAAAAAGTCACAAATTCTCTATTATTTATACAGATTTTTTTCATTATCTTGTAGCTAAAACCTCTAAAATAAAGTTGAATGACAAAGGAAGCAAGCACCAATGTCTTATTAATTTAATAGAAATGTCTTCAGTATTTCACAGTTTAAGTTGGTGTTTGCTGTTGGATGTTAGTAAAGGTGTTTGTTATCCAAGCCGCCATCTTAGGTGTGGGAGTATGTAATGCACAACGGGGCCACATCTAAGAAGAGTTTGTTTTCTCTCAGTGTACTGGAATAGTTGAAAGTACCTGTTCCTAGACGGTCAAAGGTATAAAACAGTAAGGACCCAATGCCTTTTTTAGTGATAGATTTCAAACAACCTTACCAATTTCGTCTAATATTATTGGCCAGTTTAGGTTTTCTAATTCCTCTTGGATCAAATCTGGTAGTTTACATTTGGCAAGAAAATAGTCCTTTTTTCTTTCTTTAAGATTTTTAAGCATAGGGGCGCCTGGGTGGCTCAGTTGGTTAAGCGACTGCCTTCGGCTCAGGTCATGATCCTGGAGTCCCGGGATCGAGTCCCGCATCGGGCTCCCTGCTCGGCGAGGAGCCTGCTTCTCTCTCTGACCCTCCCCCCTCTCATGTACTCTCTCTCATTCTCGCTCTGTAAAAAAAAAAAAAAAAAATTTTAAAAAAAAAAAAAAAAAAAAAAAGATTTTTAAGCATATTACTGTACATTAAAATTTAATAATCTGTCCTAATTTCAAAATATTATTTGTATCTATGATTATATTTCTTTCTTATTCTGAAGGTTGTATATTTTGTTTTTTCTCAATCAGGTTTGCAATGGTTTATCTATTTTATTTTTTTTTAAAGAACCAGATTTTCATTTCACTTACAATTTCTTCTATTTTTTATTCATAGTTGTGGGAGGCTGAATCATGCTGCCCCCTACACCTGCAAAGATATTCACATCCTAATCCCTGAAAGCTATGAATATGTTATGTTACCTGGCAAAAGACACTTTGTAAATGTAATTAGTTTACGGATCTTATGATTGGGAGATAATCTTGGATTATCTGGACAGCTCTATATAATCACATGACTCAGTAACGGTATTTTATCTAGTTCGTTTTAATTACTGCACTCAGAACCACAGAACCCTCTCACAGGGAAGCTACATAGCTTTTGGGTGGTTTCCATTCTGTTCCTCAGAGATACACCCTCCAGCTGAGGATCCTCAAAGGCTAGCTGAGTGATCATGGGGACATCGTGGGAACAGCAGAACTAAGTGCTTGTGGGGAGGGCCCCGGACTTGGGCCTGAGTCCCAGCTCTGCCTCTGGCTGTGTAACTTGCACATCCTCAGCACCGGCAAAGGCCATCTCCCATGAAGGACTAGGGGAGATAGGCAGAATGCTTCACACAGCACTCCCTCTCCTGTGTTCCGCATCCTGAAGTGGTGCAGAGGAAGTGAGACAAAGTGAGGGGAACGGACGGCTGAAAGCAGAACACGGAGTGGAGAAAAGTTCTGAAGAGACGCCAGGAAGCCAAGGGGGTCCCCAAAGCAACAGGCAGCAAGCATTTCAGTGGCCTCTGCTCTTGCCATCCTACTCTCTGGGAGGACCCACTAGCTGCTGGGGGAGAAAAAAGCTGCCCCCCAGAAGAGAACACTGAGGGAAAATCAGCCTTGAGGACAGGAGGTCTGAGCTAGGCTCAGCTATCCAATTTGAGATATTTTTCTTGTTCCTTCTTATGAGTAAGATCATGTTTGATCCAGGGTTTTCTCTGTGCTCCCATCCTGTCTGGCCCCTTTCCATTCTCTAATCCCTACCTCCAGTCATGGTAATGCAAACTTAAATAATCAATAGTGTCCATACATACATTAACTTTTATTTAATTAGAATTCAAGAAGCCTTAAGGCTTTAAAAGCCTTTCTTTAAAAAGAGAAATGACAGATACCTGGTAAGAGGTCTTTTTCTAAGAGGTCATACATTCATATATTTTAAGATATGCCTTGTTGGGGGTGGTGCCTGGGTGGCACAGTCAGCTGAGAGTCAGACTCTTGGTTTCGACTCAGGTTATGATCTCAGGGTCGTGAGATCGAGCCCCATGTGGAGCTCTGTGCTCAGCATGGAGTCTGCTTGAGAATCTCTCTCCCTTTTCTTCTGCCTTCCCCCCCATGCTCACGTGCTCTCTCTCTCTCAAATAAATAAATAAATCTTAAAAAAAAAAAAAAGATGCGCCTTGGGGTTTTATGGATTCACTCCAGTTTCTTCTCCTATGTTCACAGAAAACTAAAGTTTACACTGATATCCCAATTAGGTAGCTGGATATACACTGTACTAAGCAAGGGAAAGGAATTGACATAGTTGACAAAGATATTTCAACAAAGTGGTTAACACCAAAAAGACTTTTAAAATTAACCTTTTACTTCAGTGACCTCGAACAGCCAAATCCCTATCACACTCCATTAGCTTATGTTTAAATACAGTGCTCCCAAAAGTATGTGTTTTTACTAAATGAGGGAAGGGGAAAACTAAATTAACCACTGAGCCTTCAAAATCTAACAAAGAAGTAAAATTCATGTTTTCATTCATAAAGTTAGAAAATAGAAGTGATAGAGAATATGGGGAAAAAATCTGTAGCTCTTGCCTATGCTTATTTATTTAGCACATGGAACTGCACATGGCAGTTTCCCTACACAGATCTGTCCATATCTAAAATCTCACACTCAAGCTTAAAGACTGTGAATTCTGCAGTTCTGGTGGTCCCTCAGGGAACAATACCTACAATGGAAACAAAATGGAGCAGAGCCACGTGGGGGAATGAGAAGACGGTTTCCAAGAAATATGAATGTATAGAAAACATCTACGGTATCTGAACTGTTGTACTTTTTATAATGTGTTTATAAATACACCGAGACACTGACCTGTAAGATGTAGAGTATGACAACCGTCAGCCCAACCCAGCTGTGTAGACTGTACATGTTGGGGATACTCAAGGCATTGTGGAAATCAAAAACGGACACCAGAGCGATAATTACGAGAACGGCAGCAACGGTGTGTAACCCTGCATGGATGGACTTCATCAGGAGCTTGCTGCATTTCCAGGTCCATGGCAGTCTGTATACGATGATGGCTAGAAAGAGACGAAAGGGGACAGAATGTGGTGTTATTTTTAATCAACATAAGTTGAACACTTTGACACACCGAACACTCCCTTCCATGAAACTCTTTTCACTTGGCTTCCAGTTCTCCCCTCTTCCCTGGCTCTCACGAGTTCATTCTTGGGCTCCTTTGCCAGCATCTTCATTACTCCCAACTTATGAACAAACCCTGGTAGCTCTCAGGCTCAGTTCTAAGACTTTTTCTCTGTGGGTGACCTCATTCACTCTTTCACTGAGATGCCACCTACATGGCAGGGACTCCAAAATTCATATCTCCAGCCCAGAACTTTCTTCTGAACTCCAGACCCATATAATTCAACAACTTCTTGACATCGCTATATAGATGCCTCCGTATATCTCAAGCTCAGCAAATCCAAAACTAAATTATTAATCTTATGACTTGTTTTTTGTGTGTGTCTTAGTTTGATAAGAAAAGACAGATTAAGGAATAGAAAAATATGCACCAAGTTTTAAATAGACAAAAGAACATATCCCAGTATTTTACCAAAAAGTATATCCAAAAATAGAGAGAGAAACATAAGCAAAATATCAACTTCATTAGTCAACAGAGGAATGCAAATTAAAATCAAATGAGAATATGTCTACCATATATCTGAATGGCTAAACATGAAAAATGCCAAGTATTGGAGAGGATGTAAAGCAATCAGAGCTCTCATGTTCTACAATAGGAGATTAAATAAGAACAAACACTCTGGAAAACCAGCAGCATTTATTCAAGCTAAACTTACATGTAACTTATGATCCAACAATTCTACTCCTGCGTATATGCTCCAAAGGAATATGTACATATGTTCACCAAAAGACATGCACTAGAATATTATTAGCAGCACCATTTGTAGTGGCCAAAAACTAGAAACTCCCCAGATGCCCATCATTAATAGAATGAATAAATAAATTGTGATATATTCACACCATAGAATAATATACAACAAAGAGAATGAATAATCTATAACTAGAACTTCACCCAACGATATGGATCAACCTATAATGTCGATGCCAAGAAACGAGACATAAACAAGTATATGCTGTATGGATTCAATTTATACGAAGTATAAAAGCAAGCAAAACTCATCTCTGCAATAAGAAAAGTCAGGATAGTTGTTACCCTTGTGAGGAAAGAGTATAGTAACTGGAAAGGAACATAAAGGGATTTCTAGCTTCCTGCTAATATTCTGTTTCTCAGTCTGGGTGCTGGTTACATAAATATTCACTGAGGAAAGATTCATCAAGCTACACATTATATGTACACTTTTTTGCATGTAGATTAAACTTCAACAAAAACATTTTTGAAAGCATTTTTTTTTAAAATTGTCCTGGTTTAAGCAACAGATTATATGGTCACCTTAACCAGCATGCAATTAATTTTTGTTCTGAAGACAATATCCTGCCGCTACCCACCCTCATTCCCACCCCTCTGGTCCATGTCAGGGAAAATTTAGAGATCTGAAAATGTATGGCAGGTTGAAAAAGTTTGAAGAATATTTCCTTGGAAGATGGATTCCATTGTATCAGCAGTGTATCCTGTATATTGGTTAGTTCCAGTAAGAAAAAAAAAGAGCACATTCCCACTAAAGACATTTATAATTTAAAAATATAGAACTTCATAGGATCACAAAAATGTATGAGATTATCTAATCTAGTCTCAGAAACACATATAAACCTACAAAGACAGATGTGAATTCAGCCTTTTTAAAGCTTTCAGCACAAGATGCCAATTTTCCTGTCCTTTGGCTCCATTTCACAACACCTGACAGCCCTCACCATTAAGACACATTCTTTTCATCTAATCCAAAGTCTGAGGGATTGCTACTTACTAATTTTAGTGCATATATGGATATCTTATAAATGTTGACTGGTTATATTTCCTTGAGGACACAGAGACTTTTTGGATAATCATTTCTATATTCAGTGAATCTTTTCAAGCCATTTAGTGCAACCAGGTAGACCAGTTGATCCTTAAACAAGGTTTACCACTTGACCATTGAGCAAAGTTAGGGGTAATGACCTACACACAGTTGAAAATCTGCATATAACTTTTGACTCCTCCAAAATTTAATTACTAATAGCCTACTGTTGACTGGAAACCTTACCCATAACATAAACAGTTGATTAACACATATTTTGTATGTTATATGTATTATATACTGTATTCTTAGAATGAAATAAGCTAGAGAAAAGAAAATGTTGAGAAAATCATAAGGAAAAACATTTACAGTAGAGTGTGTTTATCAAAAAAAATCCACCTGTATGTGGACCTGTACTATGGTTCAAACCCATGCTGTTCCAGAGTCAACTGGAACTTTTTTTTAAGACTGTATTTATTTATTTGAGAGAGAGAGAGAGCATGAGTGGGGGAAGGGGCGGAGGGAGAGGGAGAAGCAGACTCCCCATTGAGCAGGGAGCCCAAAACTCGGTACTCGATCCCAGGACTCTGAGATCATGCCCTGAGCTGAAGGCAGATGCTTAACCGACTGAGCCACCCAGGTGCCCCTGTACTTTTTTTTCTTTTTACTTTATTAAAATACTGAGTTTATTTCACATGTATGTTTTTGTCTCCCCACCATTTCCATTTGTCTGACCACCACTACTACTATGTCCTATCATAACATTCCATACATACTTAAAACCAAGCAAAGGGTGGAGTTCCATCTTTAAAAACTAAACAGGCATTTTGGACAACACATTCTTGGCAATGGAACCTGGACAACATTTATCAGACATGGTAGGGAAAGTTCTCACTCTGCATTATAAAAAGGACAGCCAGATATCAACTGTTACAGAAATGAAATAAGACAGAAAATTTTAACAAACTGTTTAAACTATTTTCTTAAAGAGACTTCCTCCACTGCCAGAGATCTTGAATAGCCTCTTGGTCAGTCATCTGGAAGCAATTCTTCACATAATTGATGAACTTGGCTTCCACTTTGGGAAGAGAAACACCTTTTTCTATACTTGCTTGCATTTTTGCTTTAATGTCTTCTACAGAACTAGGTCCTTTTGGTGTTTTGGGCGTCTTTTCCTGTTTTTTGAAAGATTCTTGACCCTTTGTTCTTGGTATTGATGGTTTTGAGTCTTTTCCATTCTGGTTTGATTTTTGTGCATTTTTGGCTGGAGTATCTCGTATAGATTTCTTTACTGGAGCCTTTTCTTCAGCTTCCTCATCATCAAAATCATCATCATCATCATCTTCGTCATCATCATCGTCATCTTCATCAGCAGCAAGTTTTACTTTTTTCTGTGGAACCTGCTACCACTTCCAGGGGCAGAACGCTTTCCAGATATACTAAGGAGTTTCACGTCCTCTTCCTCTTCATCTTCTGACTCTGCATCTTCCTCCACAGCTACTAAGTGCTGTCCACTAATATGCACAGGCCCTGAACCACATTTCAACCGTAAGACCACAGGTGGTGTTATTTCAAAGCCCCCAAGAGAAACCGTTGGCTGTACAGACATTTTCTTTCTTTTTTTTTTTAAGATTTTATTTATTTATTTGAGAGAGAGAGAATGAGAGACAGAGAGCATGAGAGGGAGGAGGGCCAGAGGGAGGAGCAGACTCCCCGCCGAGCAGGGAGCCCGATGCGGGACTCGATCCTGGGACTCCAGGATCATGACCTGAGCCGAAGGCAGTCGCTTAACCAACTGAGCCACCCAGGCGCCCCGTGTACAGACATTTCCAAAGTTGCCAGTGTGACTTTAATTGGACTGCCTTCATAATTCATTGCCTCTGCTTCAACAATGTGCAATTCATCCTTTGCACCAGCTCCTAAACTGACCGTTCTTAAAGATAACTGGTGCTCATTTTCATCATTATCCACCTTAAAGTGATAATCCTTGTCAGCCTTTAGTTCACAACCGAAAAGATAGTTCTGGGGCCTCAGGAGGCTCATGTCCATGTCCATCGAATCTTCCATGGGGTGCTGGCACGCACTTAGGTGGAAGAGAAGGCGGACGGAGATAAACGACTACTGTTCCACACAACAGCCGCGCAGGACGGACTCACACCAGAGCGCCCCTGTACTTTTAAAAGCTAGTTCAAAGTCCGTTCTCATCCCTACTTTATCCTCTCTGAGGGCAGGAAGGTGTTTTTCTGTTTTTCCTTGTACCTGAGCCTAGGACAGCCCTGGGCTCAAAGTATGTAGATCCATAAGCATGTTTTTTTTTTTTTTAACTCTTATTTTGAGATAATTGTACATTTACATGCAATTCTAAGAAATAATACAGAGAGAGCCCATATACTCTTCACATAGCTGGTAATATTTGGTGTTACCAATGGTAACATCTTACATATAACCATAGTACAATATCACAACCACGAAATTGACGTCAATATAATCCACTGACCTAAATCAGATTTCATTAGTTTTATTTGTGTATGTGACCCATAAGTATTTTTAAGATGAATATAAAACACTTTCTGCACGCTGATCAAAGTCTAGGAAAAAAAATGAAGTCAACTCAAACACATGGTTTCCCCTCCTTATGCTTTTTCTCCTCTGATTCAGTGGCACACCATATATGATTTTCTAGTTATCAAGAAAAGCAAATGCCTCTTTATCCAATGACTTTGTGACCTTTCATCCACACAGTAGAGCCTTTTGCAATCTGTGTGATCAGGCAGTAGGAAAATAAAAATGTAGAAAATGTGAAAATCTAATAATACATCTCACCATCTTCTGGGTTAACCTCATTTATTACACACACACACACACAGCTGAGCCCTTGCTAGATAGGAGGCATCCTGCTAAGTGCTCCACATGTTTACATTTACATTATAACTCTTAACCTCAACTCTGTGAGGAAGGTACAGTTACTATTACCATGATCATTATATAGAGGAGGAAGCTAAGGAACAGAGAGGCTAAGTAGCTTGCTTAATCTTAGTGTTTTAAAATTAATATTATTGTCGTCGTCATCATCATCATCATCATCATCATCCTATCACCGAGGCACTGCCCTCATCTTAGATGAGGGAACTTGAACATCTACATATAAAAAGGGAATACTTGGAATATGTTTGCTTGAAAAGCAAATTATGAACAATAAATCACAACAGCTTTTCTCCCCAATCTGGATCCTGTTATATTAAATTTTTCCAAAGTCAAAACTAACCTCTGATATTAGAAGTCAGGAGTAATTGTCATGACTGAGAGAAGTTACAATGGTTACCAGGAAAATTCTCGGATGCCTGGGATGTTGTTTCATGATCGGGTACGTGAGTGTGTTCATGTTATGAAAACATGTAACTTATGATTTAGGTATTTTTCTGCATGTATGTGGTTCTTCAATAAAATATTTACCTAAAAAAATGTTCAGCGAAGAATTTTTACTCTTCTAAATAATACAGGCATCACAGAGGAACATGATAAAACTAAAATCTTTCCCCTTTAAGTGTTAAAACTGGATTTTTAAACCTTTCACATTTACTCAAATGATTTTAGATTGGTTGCACACTAGCTTTCCTTCTCCAGCAGGAGTAGCATGAATGGAACACAAGTCAATCTTTTACTGTGGATTTGGGGTTACCAATAAAACATATTGTCCTATTACCAGAGGAGAAAGCCCTTAGGGGCCTCAGGCAGGAGAGGGGCTTGCTTCTTTTTTTTTTTTATTTTTTAAATATTTTATTTATTTATTTGAGAGAGAGAGAATGAGAGACAGAGAGCACGAGAGGGAAGAGGGCAGAGGGAGAAGCAGACCCCCTGCTGAGCAGGGAGCCCGATGCGGGACTCGATCCCGGGACTCCAGGATCATGACCTGAGCCGAAGGCAGTCGCTTAACCAACTGAGCCACCCAGGCGCCCGAGGGGCTTGCTTCTGATTCACATGAGCCCAGGCAATTAAGGTTTTTCAGTCCCTGGGTCTAGTTTAGAGTTCTTCAATCTCCTTTTTTAGTTTCTTCCTCAGGTTAGGGTGCTTACCTTCCCTCCATCATCCTGTATTATCTTTTATTCCTACCAGATTTAAGTTCTAGTTTATAAATCTTTATGTTGGCAAAAATCGGAACATCTGTTAAATCAGGGTGATGAACACATGGGGATCTGTTATGTTACTTTCTGTATGATTGAAAGGGTTCCTAATTATTTTAAAGTTAAACCAACATCTTTGTAAACTCACAAACCTAATATCGAATTAATCTCTACTAAGTAGGCAGCCTGTGGAAATTGGAGAGGCTCTCATGTGAGTGAGGCACGGAGTTTTCTGCCTATCCTGGCTATATAGAAGTTCTGCTACATAGTTGACTATCATCAGAATGCTCTCTAGGTAAATGAAGGATAACTGCAAAATGCTGCATTTGCAAAGGTGTTTACATGTTTTTAAAAATGTATAAGTAACCAAACTATGGTGGACTTCAGGAGAAAAGGGCAATCTTAACAAATCAAACCACATTTCTTAAACAAGAAGCTACTCTCAACAGCTATAAAAACTGCCTGGAGAGCGGAATTTAAATATTTCTTGCTTCTTTGGCTTGGCATTTACCTAGACACCATTCCTGAGGTTCAGCGAGAAGGAAGAAAAAGGTCTCATGAGCCCATGAGGAGGGGAAATGGCATCAAACAGCTACTTGTAACTGAAACAAGGCTTTTCTGTTAGAGGCCCTAGTTGGCAAGACCATTTTCCCCCAGAAAATGAAGGAAAACATGAACACATATATCGAGAAATACATGTTAAATCTTTATAAAAGAAAAAATATTGGTAGTGGAATATGCTGTTGTGATAAACTTAAAAAGAAAGCAAGGAAGAAAGAAAGAAAGAAAGAAAAAGAAAGAAAGAAAGAAAGAGAAAGAAAGAAAGGAAAGGAAAGGAAAAAGGAAATCAACACCTGTGTTTAATTATTTTTTGGACAAACGAAAGTGAAAATACAGTGACTTGAATTTATTTATTAGAAAATTTCTCAGCTCCCCACTGCCTAATCAATTCAGGAATATGTGAAAATATGTACTCTCTAAGATGTAATCTCTAGTTTGACACCAGCTTTCGATCCATATACCATTACAGAACTATCTATATGCAGGTTTGTCTACATGGAGGCAATGCAAATTTAGAATCTGTCAAAGGGTATGTGGAGAGAGGGGCACTTGGAAGGAGAAATGTCCCCAAACATAGAAAACAATTTGACTCTAGTCCTTCTGTGTTTAAATCTTATGATTCATGAAGGTAGGAGCATGTCTATTTTGTTCCTTGCCATATCTCAGCATTTAGCACACAGCCTGGCACACAGGAGGAACTCATTAAGTGTATGTTGAATAAATAAATTTAATAAAGTACAGTAATTTATTCAGTATTCCCCAGCAAATGAGCAGACCCCAGCAAATGAGCAGATCCTCTTTTAAAATGCACGAATCAAAAACGCAAGACAATCTGTACTGCTGATCTAAGTGTTAGCTCATATAAGACCGAATGGTCCTTTCAAGTAAGGAACAAGGTACTCTACACTTGTGCCCACTAAACAGCTTTACATAAGCTTTAAGTGAACCCCAAAAAACAGTAAGTTATTGTTTGAAGTACACTGTAATTTTAAGACACTTACAAATTCTACTTAAATATGGGGTACCCATTACACTTTTCTTAACTCTTTGAATAAAGTATTATTTTGACATCCTGAGTATACGTTCTCAGCAATATTATCAACTCATTTCTCGGTGCACCCAAAAATGTACCAGACTGTATCCAAAGACCTCAAGTTTATTTTTATTTTTTTAAAGATTATTTGACAGAGAGAGAGAGCACAAGCAGGGGGAGTGGCAGAGGGAGAGGGAGAAGCAGACTCCCCGCTGAGCAGGGAGTCCGAGGACTCTATCCCAGGACACTGAGATCATGACCCACGCCGAAAGCAGACGCTTAAGGACTGAGCCACCCAGGCGCCCAAAGACCTCAAGTTTAAACGTAAAAGCAGAGAACCCTTTTAAAATAATCTTGTAAAGATTCCTGCAGTGGCTCTCAAAGAGACTGAACTCTGAAGCACCGCAGCCTGAGAGTTAAGGCCGCCCGCACTGCGCTCGCGGAGCACCCGGGGCTGGATGGCCGGGGACGCCGTGAACCCGGCACGCGGAGAACCGGACAGCAGCGACGCGGGTGGGCTTCCCCCCTGGCACCGCCCGCTGCGAGCCCCCTGAGCGCCCGCCTCCCGATAGGCCAACAGGAAAGTCGGGCTTGGCAGCGACCAGCCAACCGGTCCTCTGCTCCCCTTCATCCAGCACAGTCAGAATTTGTGGTTCTACCACAAGTGACCATCAGATTTTTATCTTCAATCTGACCCCCACTCTCTGCCATGGGCGAGGGTCCCCGGTGTGTCCCAGTCCAATAAAATCTACCTGCCACTGGGGAAAAAAAAAAAGAAGAATCTTAAGTTTTGAAACATGCCTGTGTATTCAAACTGTCTCACCACATGAATATCATGTAACTGAAAACCTTTAGAGAATCAAAATGCAGGAAGGGATTTGGATGATTTGGAAGATTTGTTTTAGTGTCCTGGCACTTAAGTATCTCTTTGAAGTGACTGAAATTATCACAAAGGCAGCTAGATGGTACCAAATAGTGTGTGAAGAAAAATTTGATTAATTGCTAGACATGTATAAATATCCAGAAATCCTGCATTGTTAGAAACATCAGCTGTATTTTCTTATGCCTCATATCAATATTATAACAGATTACAAATATTATAACTGGTTCTGACATCACCTCTTTGTCTGACCCTGGTCAGGCATTTGATCTCTAAAATTAGGCACTGAACTTCAAATCCTAGCCAGCTTTAAATACTTAGGGCTCAGGTTTTCTAAAAGAAAACCATAACTCAGCTGTAACAAACTCAAATGGGAACAACTTATAGGCAAGGCTACATTTTACTCATTTGTTTTACACAGTGTCTGACATACAGTAAGTGCTTAATAAATGTATGCTAATTAAATAGGATGATATATGAAAACTGAATGAATGAATGAACTTAGAAAAGTACAGCCCAAGTCTGTACAGTTATTTCAAAGCCTATTTTGGCCTTTTAAGAAAGTTTCTACAGGAAGAAAAGTAGTTATAACAAAGATTTCTAGTCTAATTTCTTAAAAGAGAAGATTGTTCTACTTTTTAAGGGAAAAATTTTAAATTCCACAAAGTCAAGATAGAAAGCTCTAGCAGAAGTCACTTGTAAACTGGAAGGTATGGACTGGATTTGGTCCATAGATGTGTTTTGTTTGATCAGCACCATGTTCGGGGGTTTTGTTCTGGTTCTGTGGCTGGTTTTAGATTGAACCAGTTTTTTAAAAATCTGGATTCTCTGGGATAATGGGAAGCCCTAGCCACTTTGGGCTGGCATCCCCAAACAGCCACAATTCGCTGCAGCTAAGAGGTTTCCTATTTTGTCCAAAGTAGGCCCTCTCCAATTCTTTACAATCCCTCCTCCGCCCTCAACACACACACACAAAAGGCATCTCCCTTCTGCTGCATGAGGATCTGACCTTTGGTTAACTGTCCTAATAAAGACATACCAGTGGCTTGACACTAATGTTATTAGACAACACCATTATAATGAAAATAACCCCCTGATGAACAGGGAGAAACAATGAAAAATCTATAAATACCTAATAAGAATGCCAATCTTTGGGCTTCCCAGAGTGCAATGATAACTGTTATATCCTGTGTTGGTTTCGTAGGTCTACCATAACAAATTACCAAAGACTGAGTGGCTTCAAACAACAGAAATGTATTCTCCCACAGTTCTGAAGGCCAGAAGTCCAAAATCAAGGTGTTGACAGGACTGGTTCCTTCTGGAGGCTTTGAGGCAGAATCCAGTCCATATTTCTCTCCTAGCTTCTGGTTGCTGCTGGCAACTCTTGGTGTTCCTTGGCTTGTAGACACATCATTCCAATCTCTGCCACCATCTTCACATTGCCTCCCCCTCTCTGTGTCTGTGTTTCATGTCTTCTCTTTTCTTTTATAAAGTCACAAGTCATTGGATTGAGGCCCCACTCTAAATCAGGATGATCTCATCTTAAGATCCTTAACTTTACATCTGCAAAGACACTATGGTCACATTCACAGGTCCGTAAGATTAGGAGTTGGACATGTCTTTTTGGGGGCTACTGTTCAACTCACTGAATATCCCCTGCAGGGACACTGGAGACCAGGTCTGTAGAGCATTACAAAAGGTCCTGGCTCCTGTGGGGCATGAGGACCTTAATCTCTGATCCCACCAATCAGATCTTGTCTCTTGATGTCTGAACTGTCACCTGGAGAGAGGCTGGTTTAGGGAGGGATATATGGCTGCTACGTGAACTATTGCAGAAAGGGTGCCCATTGAAAAAGAATAGCAAACGCTGCCCTGGCAGGAAGCTCTGGTTCCTGTCCTATATCCTTCTGAGTACACTGGTGCCCAGTATGGTCTTGGCAGCCTTGTGTATCTGAATGTTTAGTTGAACACAGGATGACACTGGTGGGTGCTACACCACTTCTCCTATTTATTTCATAAGCCATCCTTGTTGGTACGGCCCCTGGTTTAGAGGACTGGCCAAACTTTCATTAATTTCATTTCATTTCATTAATATTTACCAAATGCTGATTATATGTTCGGTAACATTCTACACACCATGGATATAGCAGTGAAGAAAACAGACAAGGGAGTTTACATTCTAGTAGAAGACAGACAATGAATGAATAAATAACTAAAATAGTCAATGGTCAGAGTCTGGATAACACTGTATTCGGAGTTTGGGGTATATGTAATTTTCTAAAGGATTGGATGAGAAGTATGATAGGAAAAGAGGAATCCAGGATGACTGTATGAATGTCCAAAAAGGATGAAGCTACCATTTACTGAGACGGGGAACCTGTATGACAAGTGGTTTTGGAGGTGTGAAAAAGATGGAGAGTTGAGGTTCGGACATGTCTATTTGACATCCAAACAGAGAGTCTGAGTAGACAGATGAATATGTGGGTCTGGAGTTCTGGGGAGAGGTCCACGCCAAAGACATAAATATCAGATTCAGTGAATAGATAGTGTTTAAAGCCATGAGACTGGATGAGATCACCAAGGGTATGAGTGCATCAAGAAAGGAGAAGTGGTCAGAAGACTGAGCTTTGGGCACTGTAAATTTAAAGGATCAGGGAGATGAAGAGGAACTAGCAAAGGACACTGAAAGGCACAGCCAGTGAAGAGAGTAGAGCCAAGAGCACTGGGTGTCTTAAAAACCAAGTGAAGGAAGTGTCCCAGGGAGGTCAGTTACACCAAATGCTACTTTCTGATCAGGCAAGATGGAGGGCTGAGAATAGACCACTGGAATTAGCTCCGTGCTTGCCACTGGTAACTATGTTAAGAGCAATTCTGGGGACGCCTGGTGGCTCAGATGGTTAAGCGTCTGCCTTCGGCTCAGGTCACAATCAAAGTGTCCTGGAATCGAGTCCGACATGGGGCTCCCTGCTCAGTGGGGAGCCTGCTTCTCCCTCTCCTGCTCACCCTGCTGTGCTCTCTATCTTTCTGACAAATAAATAATAAAATCTTTTAAAAAATTAATAAAAAAAAAAAGAGCAATTTTGGTGGAGCAGTGGAGTGAAAGCCTGACTGGAGGGGGTTCAAGAGAGAATGAGGGAGAGGAATTGGAGATACTTTTTTGTCAATACTTCAGGTGTTGACAAAAATTTCCAGAAAGTTCTGTGGTAAGGCAAGCAGAGAACTGAAACAGTAGCTGAAGGGGGGATGTTAAGAGTGTGGTTGGTTTTAAGATGACAGAAATTACAACATGTTGGAAATAAGCCAACGGTGGGGAGAAAGTGAATGATGCAGAAGGAAAAAGGGAGAATTGATATCTTTATGTAAGCAAGAGAAGGCACAGTTCATACTTGGGCGGCAACATTCGAATGTGCCTAAGGCCTTTAGAGTAAAGATGCATTTCCAATATAATATGATGCCCATTCTTCCCTAATAAATCAGTGCTGCCAAACTGGCTAAACAGGATAATCACTGAGGGGTAAGGGAGGGCACTTTTACTTTAGATGCTATCATTATCATCACAGATGAGTAAAACTGCATTTTGTTACTAACAATTTAATGATGGTACAGAACTAATCACTCCTTCATTCAATAACGATTTATTCGCCTACCATCTGCCAGTTCCAGGTGTTTTTTTTAGGTGCCAGATATACAACAGTGAGCAAAATAATCATTTCTAAAATATTTTTATTAGTTACATTACAAAGAGATCTGTGTGCATTTATTTATAACAAAAAATGTGTCTTGGGTTGCCTTGAATTGGGTCCTTATGCTTTGTGAAAACCTTCCTTTGCTTAACATTGGTAGGTTTTATTATCAGTGGTGCCCCCACGGCTGGTTTTGGAGTAGGTATCTGGGGCACTTTCTCCACTGTCTTCTTTGCCATGCTCTACCCTAAGAGCCTTTTCAAATACACTTAAGTGGACTTGGAATGTGGTCACTTTTAGATGCATTAATAGGATATGCCAACTGCCTTTTAAGAACCACTCAATTTCTTTTTCTTAGTCTTTTAAATGTTACTGAAATGTAGTTATATTCTCTCACAAAGCCAACTTGAGATCATTAGATGATTCAATTTCTCTCCCTCCAGTGTATACAGTAAATAGAGTTCTACATGTAGAAAAGGAAGGAGTATAGAATTGCTGAGACTTCTATTCACCAAATTTATATACTTGAATTTTCTACCTTTTACCAAATAACACATTCCACCTTGCTGAACCTTTTAAAAGGTCAACTGCCATTTTGAGGGGGTTTATTTGTTTCAGTCTTTTCTGTAGCCTTTTTTTTCAAGGGCTCTTTCTCTGATTTCCTGGCAGTGAACTTACTTCTTGGGAAACATTCCTTTCAGAAAAGCACAAAGCCTCTTCTAAAGTTCTCCTTGAAACTCTTCCTCATTCACGTTTACTAGATATTCCACTCATTTAAAATTTTATTTCAGTTTTAGATATCCTACCGTCTGCTATGCTCCATTTTAGAATACATGTATTTCCCAAAATTTATCTGGACTGTCTGTGCATGTGTCTGTGTGCCCCCATACACACACGGACATTTAATTTGTAATTTTTATGCTTACTCCAGAGCTTACTGCTCAAAGGTGTTTCACAAGACTCTCACTTGTTCTCAAATGGTTTTAAGTACTGTTTACTGTTTGTGTCTTGTATTTGTAAGGCATTTTATGCCTAGAGTAATAACTGTAATTCAGCCTTCCCTTCTTCATCTCTAAATATTTGTGCATCACAAACTCAATTGCATCCTGTTCATTACTAGAGATCTGAAACAGCAAAACCCAAAAATTTCTTTCCTGAAACAATTACACACAGTAAAAAAGCCCGTTTTAACATGGCTAGTCTGTAATGCGTGTTTCCTTCCTGGTGCCTTCCTGCTGCGGGACCTGAGAAGGTGCTGGCCCACAGAGATTTGTAAAAACTCAGGACTACTATGTGTGTGCCTGTCTGTAGGAAAAAGGTTATGTTTATGTCAATTAAATGCATTATCTGATTAAAGTGCTTTGCAAGTCTGGAATCCAAACAATAAACAGGATGGGGAATGTTGACAGAACAAACATTCCAAAACTAATACAAATACTGTAACTAAGCTTTAAGAAAACAAGGTTTGCATAAAAGCAACAGATGAAAATTTCCAAAATATTCATTTACATGTTTTTGGTGTTTTTTTTTTTTTTTTAAGATTTTATTTATTTATTTTACAGAGAGACACAGCGAGAGAAGGAACACAAGCAGGCGGAGTAGGAGAGGGAGAAGCAGGCTTCCCGCGGAGCAGGGAGCCCAATGCGGGGCTCGATCCCAGGACCCTGAGATCATGACCTGAGGGGAAGGCAGACATTTAACGAATAAGCCAAGAGAAGGAGAATCTTAAGCAGGCTCCCCTACATGGGGCTTGATGTTATAACCCTGAGATCACAACCTGAGCCGTAATCAAGAGTCGGACGCTTAATGGGCTGACCACCCAGGTGCCCCTCCATTTACATGTTTTTGCCCAAAAGTGAGTATGAACAGATTAAGAAAAGCCCGAAGTTTAGAGAAACTAGAAATCCTTTTAGGAAAACTCTAATGGACTCTAACACGAATAAAGAATTTCAAGGTGTATTTTAGATGAAGCTTTTTGCTTCTCTTAAGGATATTTTGCGGAAAGTAAGCATATTGCCATAAAGGCAGAGAAATGAACCTTGAAAACAAGGCCACTGAAAACATACTACTTCCATGGGTAAGGTACTTAATTGCTCAGTGCCTTGGTTTATTTATTTATTTTTTTAAGTTATAAGGATTTTATTAGTTTATTTTATTCCAAATATCTTCTCGGACCACATTTACTTTTAGGAGTCACATTATGAAAAAATAGGCCAGATGGCCTGAGATGTTTTTCAGAGCTCCTCTCAAGACCGTGAAAAGAAACCAAAAAGAGAAGATCTCCCCAATTCCAGTCAGGCTGTGTCCATATGTGAAAATAGAACCATTCCCAAATAGTTTCCAACTAAAATTTTATTTTCAATAATCATCTGTTGCCTGTCTTCCTGGTAATGGGATGTAGTGAGGGCACCGTTTCAGGGCCACCAGATGGTGTCCTCATGTAGATAGACAGTTCCTGCTCAGGTCCACTGGAAGGGGACGGGGAAGTATATTGTTTATAGCAATAATAGCCTTGGTTTATTCTTAAATACCTGTGAAAGAACGCACTTAGTGGGCATACAGAAAGCACTCAATAAACTTTCGTGACCGTTTTGTGACTGTCTCCTCTTTGGTCAGTCAGTCAGGAAACAACTAATATCATCTGTGTTTCCCTTACTCTCACAATGATGAGAAGACTCTGGAAAGTAAGAGCGGCTCTGAAGTGCTGGCTGGGAGAGATGAAGAGACTGTTTCTACTATTGTGAGCAAACAGAAGATGTTGACAGCTCTGGCCACACTTAAGGGCTCCACCAAGAGGGAGAGAGCATTTCTGGTGACAGCGACTTTGGAACTTGAGTATGTTTTTCTCATTTTCTGTCAGTGGCAAAATAACTGGGACTTACATAACAAAATAACTTGGCTGGCTGATGGCCCTCGCACCCCCATGCCCATCGCACCGCAGGTGAACTAAGCATGAGCAACGCCTGACCCTGTAATCCCAGGGTGGGAGGATGCTGGCCACACCTGCTGAAGGCTGCCAAACACGCTTTACATGGAAACAAAAATCTTTTCTTTGGGAACGAGGCCGGAGCTCTTTTGTTCCCTTGTTTGTTTTGGAGAGCCAGATATTAGTGGAGAAAAGGCGACCTGCTCAGAGACAAGGCTTAGAGGTTTCAGCCGGTGGGGACCTCTTTCTGAAGCCTTCATGCTTCTCTCCATTATTTTCTGAGCCCCTCCCCCGCACCGCTTTCTACCGCCTTCTAAAAACTTTATCTGCCAGGCCTTGACTTCACTTTTTTAAAAGTGGCTACAAATAAATGGTGCTTGCGCCACTAGCTAGAGCTTCCTCCAGCTCAACATCAGCGGAAGGAAACTGGACACTTAGCAGCACTACACAACCACAATAAAAACTGCCATAGGGGCGCCCGGGTGGCTCAGTCGTTAAGCGTCTGCCTTCGGCTCGGGTGGTGATCCCAGGGTCCTGGGATCGAGCCCCGCATGGAGCCCCGCATCGGGCTCCCTGCTCAGCGGGGAGCCTGCTTCTCCCTCTCCCTCTGCCTGCCACTCTGCCTACTGTGCTGTCAAATAAATAAATAAAATCTTAAAAAAAAAAAAACCTGCCATAGATTGGGGGGGAGGGGGCCCACAGACAAAAATGTGTGAAAGCGGTCAAGAGGTACAAGCTTCCAGTAATAAAATAATTCCTGGGGATGTAAGGTACAGCATGGTGACTACATTAATAATATTATATTGTATATTTGAGCCGCCGCTAAGAAAGTAGAACTTAAAGATTGCTAAGAGTGTACATCTCCAAAGTTCTCATCACAAGAAAAAAAATGTGTAGCTATGTGAGCTGGTGGATGTTAACTAGAGTTACTGTGGTGACCATTTCGATTTATAAATCCTATATATATATATATATATATATAACACACATGTTTACACATGAAACATACAATGTTATACTTCGATTATATCCCAAAACAAAAACAAAATCTGCCGTCAACTGAACCCTCCCTCCTGGTCAGCCTCATCCCGGAGAGTGCAGGCCCGGAGCTGGCTTGTCCGGGCCAAACGTGGACACAGCAAACCCCAGGGATGTCTCAAGCACAAGCTCCGCTGGGAGCCAGAGGGCCGCAGGCCCCACCTGACATCTCGGGCCAACGCAGGGGCCAGCGCCCAACAGGAAGGCCCGCAGGGGAAATTTCGCTGGTCACCAGCCACAAAAACAAGTTGGGCTAAAGTCTGTCCAATGACCAGGCAGGGAAGCCTAACACCCTTTTGAGTCCTGGAGGCTGGACTGAACTGAACGCTCTAGGAGGAGTGAAACAAGAGCTGATGCTTTACTCACCCTGGCCACCGGCTGAGCGGCCCCTTCACTCAGGACTGAGGCTGGGACAGGAACAAATTCTCGCCCCACCGTTTTCCCCGTTGCCTTTCTCTCCTAATCTGCAGCTCTGAAGAAAGTTCAGAGAAAGGCCTCGCCTAAAGAGCCTCTCTGCGCCAGGGATTGCGCAGGCTCCGTCCACAGGGGGCGATTTTCGGGGCTAAGGGGCTAGGGACGCACGGCCCTGCAGCCTTCCTCCTCCGTTCCGGCTTCTGGTGTCCGGAGTGCCTCAAGTGCGCCCCGGCCACTCGCAGCAAAGAGTTAACCAAGTGGGGCCAGCGTAGCGGGCCACCCGCCCGGCTGCAGCGGTGCTCAGCCGCTCCCCCCGCCGCCGCCCCGAGGCGTCTGGCGGCGATCCCCCGGCCCCGCGCGCCGCCCCAGGGCCGCCACTGCCCGCTAGCCCACGTCGGCCGAGTCACGGGTCTGCGCGCCCGCGGCCCCCGACTCCGTCCCGCCGCCGCGCTCCGCCGTCTGGGCGCCCCGGCACGCTCCGCTCGCGGCTCCCCGCCCCGCGCGCCTCGCGCGCCCCTCTCGTCCCCTCGCTCGCCCACGTCGGCCCCACTCGGCTGAGAGCGATCGGTCCGGGACCCCGGCCGGCGCGTCCCTCCCCGCTGCCTCCCAGGAGGTGCCCAGTACCGATGCCCTGGATGAAGACGAAGCCAGTGACCATGAGCACCGGGTGCCAGTTAAACTCGAGCGTGGTCCCATCCCAGCCGAGTCCCTCCCGGTAGTGGAGGACCCAGATGAGGGTGAAGATCACGGACAGGAAGCCGACGAGCAGCGCCGACACCAGCAGCCCCAGAAAGCCTTTGTAGCCGTCCATGGCCATCAGAGCCCCATACTCCGTGCCGCGACAGCCCCACGAACTCTCTGCCAGGCGGCGGCGGCGGCCTCAGGGCTCTGGCTCCGGGGCGGGACGCGGGCTTCGACTCCTGGGAGCTGCCTCCGCCCGGGAGGAGGGGCTTCCTCGCCAGCCGGCTGGAAGCTCGGGGCCGCCCCCTGGCCCGGCATCCGGTAACCGATCCAGTTTGTTGTTCAGAACGAGAGCTGGATTCCATACCCACCGCTTGCTTTGAACTCCACCCGTGTCTTTACTTCTTTGTGGGATGATGAAGGCAGTGGGGCTACCGAGGAGAGAGGACAGGATTGTGTGTTGATTTTGATTAAGGGAGCCTCCTGAGTCCCAACCCTGAGGATTGGCAGTCTTCAATCCCTGCCAGGAAGGTGCCAAAGAGGTCCTACCCGGCAAGGAAACTCCTTGCAGTTTGTGCTTCAAAGAGGAAAGACAGACATCTCCTGGACCCCAGATTTGCCTATATAGTGTGATAAATAATGGATTTTTAAAAAACATTTATTTATTTATGTGAGAGAGCGAGAATGAGAGAGAGATAGAGTACATGAGAGGGGGGAGGGTCAGAAGGAGAAGCAGACTCCCCGCTGAGCAGGGAGCCTGATGTGGGACTCGATCCCGGGACTCCAGGATCATGACCTGAGCCGAAGGCAGTCGCCTAACCAACTGAGCCACCCAGGCGCCCCTAAATAATGGATTTTAAAAGTGCCCGCCTACACAAACTAATTTGGACCAAAGCCCCACTTTGGTGAAGTGAAGCTTCACTCTTTGCCCTCTTTCCAGCATTACTGTTACCCTTCTCCATTAGACTGTTGTCTGTTGCTGTTAAAGAAAACGTGGCTCTGGCTGTTAGGGCATCTAGAATGCGTTTGGGAACGTTCACTTCTAGCCCTCTCCTGTAGCTCATCTCCAAGGACTGGCGCACCATATTGTCTTGTTGCCATTTTGAAAGACCTTTGGATGTGCAGGTGGTGTATGGAAGTGATCCTGAACAGAAAATACCGGTTTTAAGCCAAGGAAGTAGGTGTCAAGCCCTGATAGTAGGGCAGGATTAAGGGTTAAGAGTTGGAAGCTGCAGACTTCACCTGTGTCATTATTTTTTCCTTGGCGGAGAGAGAAGGAGAGGGAGAATAAGCACATGGAAAAGAAGGACCCCTCCCCGCAGTACAAGGCTTTCTATGGCCTGGCCGAGCCTCACCCTCCACTCTCATTCTTTCACACCCTGACAGGCCCTGATTTTCATGGCTGTAAACTTCTCACCTAGCTCCTGACCCCTCTACTCACATCCTTGCCTCTGAATTTTCCTGACCCCATCTCCACCAAGACATCCTCTCTGAATCTGCCCTTGCCTCTGTTTTATGCCTCCACTCACCCACCTCCCCATCCAATGCCTCTCTGCTTCATTTTTATCAAGCTGCGATATAATCTTCTGTTCCTGTGGATGTCTCCACTCCCCAGACTGCCCCCTTGAGAGTATTAACTGATTTATCATTTTATTCTTCCTTGGCATATAGTAGTTACTCAAATGAATCGGACTGAGTGTGTAAGGGTCCTGGCCAGAAATAGATGGCACATTCCAACTGGGCAATTTAATAATGAACAGGACTATTTGCAAAGTTGTGGGCAGGGTGTAGGAAACCACAAGGGTTTGGCAGTGCCCAGGCCTGAAGGGAAGAGGGTTACTGGAATCTGGAGAGAGAGAACTGTGTAAAGAGGGCAGTCTGACTGAGGTTCTGGCCTTGAGTTGGGGCTGCAGCCAGCCTGCAGCGACCTCACAGGGAGGAAGAATGAGAGGCAGGATGAATATTCCTGTCTTACTCTCTTTCCCTCCAATCTCCTGTCCAGGGTCCCAGGTGGCTGACGCTTATCAGAAGCCAGAGGGTAGTTGATGTAGTCTATATAGGTCAGCCTTCCAGGACACACAGCAGGGTGGAAAAGGGTACAAGTAAACCCGTAGGAATGAACAGAAACTATCACCAAATCTTGCAGTTTTACTTTTTTGGTTCCTGAGTGCTGCAAACTTACCCTGTTTAATTTTATACTGTTTCTCCTCCTTTGTGATCTTCCACTAGTATTTCTTTAACGATGTCATTGTGTCCCTATTCTTCTCCCTTAAAGTAGCTATTCCTTGTCCCCAGTTAACTTCTTCACCTCCTTAACACCTGTTCTCCACTCCTGAGTTTATTTTGCTCCACAGAAGCAGCAAATAAGAATCTCTGGGATTCCAGATTCCATTTAACAAAACATCTCAGGAGAATGAAAACATGGCCAAATGGTACAGATGGTGTTGAATTATCTTGAATTTAACAAGCTAAACTGAAAGGATTTCAACTTTTAAGTTGTTCTTGTAAAAAGTTCGGAAAGAATAGAAAACCAGGGAATCATGGAAGTAGTCATTAGTAAAAGTTTATTTATTGTGCACACAGCAAAAAGACAGTGCAAGCCAGGAGCATTCAGACCAAAACATGGAATGAGGTTCAAGGGTACAAGTGTATTGTTATAAAGCAGCTTATGTGGTGAGAAAGCAGTGACTATTCGTTTTGCACAGTGATTTTTTTTTAAGATTTTTAAATTTATTTATCTGACAGAGAGAGCACAAGCAGGGGGAGAGGCAGGGAGAGGGAGCTGAGCAGGGAGCCCAATGCAGGGCTCAATCCCAGGATCCTGGGATCATGATCTGAGACAAAGGCAGACACACTTAACGACTGAGCCACCCAGGCGCCCCTCATAGTGATTGGTTTTAATATTAGATTTTCACTAAAAGATTAGTGGTTATTTCCTATCAATCCTGAGAAACAGTCCAAGTTTTGGTTATGATTTCCAGAGGCGTAAGCCAGAAATGACCTTTGTCAAATTAATCTTACAAAATGAGCTCAATTAAGCTTTGCTTGTATGACTAAACTGGTTTTTTCTGCTCAGGTAATTTTCAAGCCTGGTCTCCATTTGTTTCTTAACATCCTTTAAGGACCTAACTGATAAAACTTGTCACTTGAAAGAGGAACATTTTTAATAAATATTGTTGTGGCTTAGTTTTAACAACTTTTTTAAACAAGAGTTGTTCAATACTAGAAGTTTCCTTTGGGAGATGGTAAACAATTTGTCACCAAAGTCAGACTAGATAATCTGTCAGCAATGCTATCAAAGGGATTCCTGATGTTTGTGGGGAAAATGGGGGGTGGGGTGGGGCAATGAACACCAGAGGATAGCCTTCCTAAAAACCTGTGATGCTTCATGCATGCACATGTTGGCATAGAATTGTTTTGTTTTGTCCCTGGCAGACACAGAATGCAGAGTAAGGAGATAGGACCTGAAGGGACAGGGAAAGAAAATCCAATCCCCACTCACCATGAGATTAGGAACCAGGTGTCCTATATGCCATTTATCTATTGAACTTCCATGAGGTTTTGTTGCATTTCTTTTGGTGCATACAGAAGTCCACTATTCTAATGTAAAGTGTAAGTTGTGCCTAGTGGTTTGCTTTGTGAGATAAGTGGACCATTATTTAAATTTTCAAATACTGACTGTGTGTTGGTTACTCTGTTTGTCCCTCCATTCTCTATCCTTCTTTGTCTTGCCTTCTGCCCTGGCAGGTTCCTTGCCCATTGGCTTCCAATGGGCTTTGGCCAACGTGCTGAAGAAGGAGATTAGAGGGCAGGAAGAAAGAGAGGTCAACCTTTTTATCTCTCCCTGCCTCCTTCCCAGGCCGTGGTTTTTGCAGTGGTTGCATTCCTTTGCCACAACAATGTTTGAGTGACCCCTCTTCCACAGCTGTAACTCTCCCAGGGTCAGGTAACACCATGCCCACTTGCTTATACAGGCCCACGTGTTGCTTGTCCCTTGTCTTCACCGTTCCTTGTTGGGTTTTCTTAAGTCTGTTTGCACCTCTGTAAATACTCCCTTTATTACACTATCTTCAAACAGTTGGTTTGAAGCAAACCAGCTGTTTCCTCCAGGACCCTGACAGACAAGTAGAAAACTTATCTCACCCAATACTACTGTTCCCCTAGCTCCACCTAATTGTCTATGCCTTCTTAGGACATATTATGAAAGGAGGAATATATGAAACAAGAAAAAAACCACAAGCAGGAGGAATGAGCTCAAACATCTTCCTGTTCTCCCTTCTATTAGACAAGAGATTTGGGGATCAGAAAGCTGTCTCAGTGACTCACAGCTGATACCCTGACCCATGATGTAAACCAAGCTCAGGCAGTGGTCAAAGGCTCCTTAGAGAAATAAAGCAAGGATTATGACTTTGAAAAGAACAAAAACCCATGTTAATGAGAGGAATATACTTCCCGATGTGAGGCTAGACTGTGTTGTCTTTGTGGAAAAAAACGAATGTCTGCTTTGCTGAGATGTTTCTCCTCTAAGGGAACTGGTGAGGAGATTAGCTCCAGCTCTGGCTGTAGGGAGACTGGTGGAGGAATCGGCCTCTATTATCTCTCTAACTCAAGAGGCTCTCAGAATCTACCTGCCCCAAGAGGGCAGAGCTGAAGTAAAGACAGACTTCATTTCAGGAACCCCAGTTTGGGGAGAGGTAGAAAGTAGCTCTTTTCCTGAGGGAACAGAATGGTACACCAGCCTGGGAAGCTGACACAAGAAGA
This sequence comes from Neomonachus schauinslandi, assembly GCF_002201575.2. NCBI lineage: Eukaryota > Metazoa > Chordata > Mammalia > Carnivora > Phocidae > Neomonachus > Neomonachus schauinslandi. Next base: position 133,058,032 of record NC_058405.1, on the reverse strand, counting down.
GGAAGATGTCTGGGGAGAACAGAGGAAGTGAGGAAAGCACCTTAAGAGGTGCCCAATCAAAAGGCCTAACTCAATAAGGGCCTCTTCCCCCTGCAGGGTTGGGAGGGGTGTTGGTCAGATCAAGGCAGTACTTTTGTTCGCCCACTCTATACTGCTCTGTAAGATCTAACTGACCCTTCATTTAATTTTTAAAATTGCTTCCATCATCATCCCATGAGAGTTTTGGGAGTTTGGTGAGGCAGGAAGCCCTTGGAAAAGGGATTAGTAACTCTTTCTAATCATCTTGCCTTCTCCTAATCATCTGGCAAAATAAAATTACAATGATCCTACTCTGGCCCTACCTTTTCAGCCCAGACATTAGTAGGTGGAGCCTCATCCGGACAGAATCTGGCCTTTGTCCAGGCAGAAGAGAAATAGAATTCAATTCTCTGATTCCCCAAATCTCATCGGCCACCTTTACTCCATAGATTAGCACGAAATAACCAGTTGAAGAAGAAAAGAATGGGGCCTGGTCATACCCAGGCTCAATTTACTTTATAGTCCTCCTCCCCACACAAACTTGGAAACCCTAGATTAAAATATAAACTTCGAGGTGAGGATTTGGTCTACCTTATTTACTGTTGCTCTTTTAGGGTATGTTCTAAAACTGTGCTGAGATTTGTTGTGAATGGGTGCGTTTGACACACAGACACACAAAAAGCACTGCCATGAAGGAAGAAGTTACTTTTTTATATTCATAGTCCCCTGGGAACAGGAGGCACTGGAAGTACTGCATGCCCCACAGGGCCACACCGCGCCCCCGGGGAAGCACCAAAACCAGATGAGCAGGCGGATAGGGGAACTGCAGCCTGGAGACTTTATTGCGGTTTTTGAGGGAAGGAATGGGCGAGGCAAGGTAAGCAAGTGGAACAGACTCAGAATTGGATAGTCTGAATAATTTCCGTGGGTTCTGGTTGATAGGGGAGGTCCCCAGTTGTCCCATCCCTGGCCCTGGATTGTTTAGGGCAGGGGATGGTGCCAGGAAGTACTAGAATTTGATAAAAGCTGGGTAGGGGGGAACGCCTGGGTGGCTCAGTCGGTTAAGCATCTGCCTTCGGCTCAGGTCATGATCCCAGGATCCTGGGATCGAGTCCCGCATCGGGCTCCCTGCTCCGTGGGGAGCCTGCTTCTCCCTCTGCCTCTGTCTCTCTCTCTGTCTCTCATGAATAAATAAATAAAATCTTAAAAAAAAAAAAAAAAGCTGGGTAGGGGAATGGACTCTGAAATGGTGTGACCTCTACATATCAGAGGTGTGCTGGCAGGCAAACTGTTATCTCCTGAGAGGGGCAGTCCCCAGGTCCACAGGGCCCCAGATGCCAGAGCATCAAGAATATGGAAAAGAAGAAAATACAGTTACTACAGCCTTGGACAATTGCTGACAAAGAAAAGGCATTTAAGAATACATTCGTGGACTGCCTGACTAGAGGGTTAGATTGGAGAGCCTAAAATCAAGTCAGAGAATTTGCAAGGGAAGGAATGTTCTAGAACAATTTTCTTCCATCTCAACCAGATTTTATAAATGCATCGGACTATTTAGGTGGGACATCAAAGTATGTTAAAAATTGGGTTATATTATTATTAATGAGTAGTCAGACATCATTTTACCTTTGGAGAACTTTATTGGATGCTTCCTTGTTTGGCACTGAAATAACAGGAGTTAAGCTATCCAATTTTTTTAAAGGAGTTCACAGATAGAAGTTCTCAGAAATATATTTCTAGAATTTTGACTCATGGATCTCAAGATCTTATTGAAGTTTGAAGGAATCATGCATTTCCAAAAAAGAACTCTGAAAGTAGAACACAGAGGCGCTCTTACTTGATCAAATATTTGGCTAAATAACTTTTATCTGCAAACAGCTTAAACTGACCTCACTGGATCTCGGGAAGAGATTATAATTTCTGTTAGAAGTTCTTTAAAAAAAAAAAAAAGATTTATTCATCCATTTGAGAGAGAGAGAGAGAGCAACCCCGGGGGAGGGGGAGGATGGGGAGGGCAGAGGGAGAGGGAGAGAGAAAATCCCAAGCAGACTCCCCGCTGACTGTGGAGCCAGACTCAGGGCTCAACTGGGGGCTCTGGATCCCACAACCTTGAGATCATGACCTGAGCCAAAACCAAGTCAGATGCTCAACCCACTGAGCCACCCAGGCGCCCCTCTTAGAAGTTCTTTTTTTTTTTTTTTTTAAAGATTTTATTTATTTATTTGACAGAGAGAGACACAGCGAGAAAGGGAACACAAGCAGGAGGAGTGGGAGAGGGAGAAGCAGGCTTCCCGCGGAGCAGGGAGCCTGATGCGGGGCTCAATCCCAGGACCCTGGGATCATGACCTGAGCTGAAGGCAGATGCCTAACGACTGAGCCACCCAGGCGCCCCAGAAGTTCTTTTTAAAGAGAAAACCAAATGGTATAAGTCCAAATTTTATTTTTGTTCCAAAAATAATTTAGCTTGGCCTCTGTCATTTATATGTTGCCTCCAAGACTAGATCCTTGAGATCCCAGTCAACAGGAAGCAGTTGGAATGAGGCAGTAGGCATTGCTCTGGGGCTTCAATCTGCTACCAGTTTGCCATACAATCAGACAACTTACAGGGGCCCAAAACTGGGCTGCAGTTTGCTAATCTGCACCAGGACGGCTTGGAACTAGATCAGGGTCTGTGGTCTAGGATCTGGACGGGGGGGAAAATTGCACCTTTATTTTCCCTAACCCACTAGTATTTGCAGTGGCTTTGACCAATAGAAATCACTGATATTTTTATGTCTCATTAAGAATTGTTACAGATATCTCAGTGTATCACTTAGCTCAGCACTTTTCAGAGTCACAGCAGTTATTAGACCTGCAGCAGATCTTATTAATGCAGCAGTAACAAATCACATATACTAGCATATCACCATTTTCTTTTAAACTGTGATTAACTCCTTTTTAAATGTAATTAGTTTTCTTTGTAATCTTTTTTTTTTTTTTTTACATTTTATGCATTTTAAAACAATATTCGGAGGAGAGGTCTGTAGGTTTTATTTAGCCTGCCAAAGGAGTCCACAGCACACAAAAGACTGAGAACCCCTGAGTTAAATGACCTCTAAGGCTTATTTTTGCTTTTTTTACCCAGAAATCCAGGGGAAGGCTATCAACTAAATCCAACTCACATCTTACAAAGTACAGTCAGTCACCATCCTACTGTGATAGGAATGTAAAAAACAATACTTGAAGAACTTGACACATCTCTTAGAAAGCCAACCTAGAAAAACCTTATATCCTCTTAATCCAGAGCTATTGTTAAATGCTGAGTTGTCCTGAGTGTCATACTTCCTCAAGAATAAAAGCAGGTCTCTTGATTGTTTAATCTTTATTTACTGATGTGTTCTATAAGCCAGGCCAGGAAAGAGTGTCAAACAGACTTTGTTTGTCATGGGTATCCTGTTGCCCCCTCTTTCAATACCTTTCTCCCCCTCTCTTGGCTGTTCTTCTTCCCAGCACCCACATTATGTACAAGAACCCCCAACACTCAGACCTTCCTACCACCATCAAGGTCCCCAGATGGAGACTTAACCTTCCTTTACTCTCTGTCAATATGGAGTGATTCCAGGTCTCTTTCATGCTGAGTATTGATGGTCGATGGTCATACTAACACCATGAGAATTACTAATGCTTACTGACAATTTAGTATGCCCCAGGCATAGTTCTATGAACTCTCCATGTATTAAATAATTTGATTCTTAAAACAACCCCATTTTATAGGTGGGGAAACTGAGCCCCAGAGAAGGTAGTCAACTTGCCCAAGTTCCCACAGCAAAGAGGTAGTGGGATTGGGATTCAAACTCAAGTAGTTTGGCTCTATTCCTGCACTTGTAGATATCATGCTAAACTGCCATGATTTATTTAACAAATTCCCCGTTTGTTGAATTGTCATTTATGTTGCTTACAGTGTTTCACTACTAGAAAATTGCCTTCATGAATGTCTTTATACATAAATAATTTTACATCTCTGGCTGTTTCTTTAGGGCAGATTCCTAAAAGTGAAACTACCAGGTTAAAATTTTTTAATCAGATTGCTTAATTATTCTACAAATGACTGTAGCAATTTGACCAGAACTGTATGATCATGTCCCTTCACATCATTGCCAATAAAGGGTATTATTGTTCTGTATTTTAAAAATATTTGGGGGCGCCTGGGTGTCTCAGTCAGTCAAGCGTTTGACTCTTGATTTCAGCTCAGGTCATGATCTCAGGGTTGTGAGATTGAGCCCTGCGTGGGGCTCCGTTCCTGGCGTGGAGCCTGCTTAGGATTCTCTCTCTGCCCCTCTCCCTCTGCTCCTTCCCCCGCAAATGTTTGCAAATCTGATGGGCATCACATGATAGCTCATTATAGTTTGCGCTATACAATGTAGCATTTCTCATGTAGTAATTGTTCATTTGTATTTCTTCTTTTGTGATTACTTGTTCCTCTCCTTTGACCATTTAAATAAAATTTTGTGTAGGGCTACCTGGGTGGCTCAATTGGTTAAGCCTCCGACTCTTGGCTTCAGCCTGGGTTGTGATCTCTCAGTTTGCGCAATTAAGCCCCATGGTGGGCTCTGTGCTCAGCAAGGAGTCTGCTTGTCCCTCTCTCTCTGCTCCTCCCCCTGCTTGCACATTCTCTAAAATAAATAAATAAATCTTTAAAATAAATAAATAAAATTTTGTGTAATCTTTACTTCCTAATAAATTCTTAACATAGAGCTTTGGAAAGATTTAACTAGAAATAAATGTTAGTTCTTCGCTGAGCATGAGAAGACTGAGATTTCACAATGTCTTACAATGTTCCAGTGTCATGAGACCTGGGGACTTATTTGGGTTGCTTTAAGTCAGCAACACCTTGGTTTGAATAAGGGATCACTTTCTGTTCCTGTATCTTGTTCTTGAGATTCTCAAGCTGCTTTTCAAAAAATTGTATTCTAAAACAATTCCTGACTAAGCACGTTTCTCCTCTCAACCCTCCTTTATTGATGTCACTGTTTTAGCACAAATGCTGATTACTATTACCCATCCTAACTACCTCTTCCTCAGCGCCTCAAATTTGTACAACATGAGGTTCTATTTTCCATGGTCTTCACAGATCACTAGGGAGAGGGATACCTACGTGTCTTTTGAGGTTGCTTCCCCTTGTTAGCCCCTACATCCAGTTAATGGGTCCATCCTACCCCCTGAGAAATCCACTCATTTCTCTTCATCTTTTCTGCTACTTTAATTCCAGCAACCCTATTATCAAACCTAGATTAGCAAACAGCCATCCAGTAGGGTTTCTTGCTTCTAGTCTTGCCACATCTCCCCCAGACCACGCATTTCCCACACTACATGAAAAGATAATCCAAAAATACAAACCTGAGCACATTCCCTTGATTAAATCTTTCAGTGGCCTCAGATTTAAAGAAAACTTTCTTGGCATGGCATGCAAGGCCTTTCTGAATGAGCCTCATGTCCTCCAGCAATCTTGGATGCCTCTCTCATCTTTTTACAGAGAGAGGTTGTTTTAAATGAATGAATGTGGAAAGATAGAGCTCAAACCATGCTTTGGATAATTTAGGAGAAAGAAGACTTCGACATGATCTAGCTTAGCATATCAGATTACTACTTTGAGGTATGGAGTCAAAAATCAGCTCATTGTAAAATGCCACTTTACCTTCTGTGTGTTGGCCTTTGAACTGGGCATACATTTCCATCAAGAACCTTGAAGTTTTACTGGGTTCTCTGGTCATAATATCATTTAAGAGCCTCAAATCTCATCCTACTTTCCAACATGAGTCAATTTTTTAAAAAAGTTATAGCATTATACAAGAATTATGGTCAGGCTAGATTCTAGCCTTTGAAAAAGCTTACTGATTTGAGATATGGAGCCTTGGAAAATTATAGACCCCTGTCCCTGGCACTAGCTAAGCATCTGAAAGGGTCACAGCTGGCCAGGCTATGGTTGTTAAATTGTGATTGCCAGGTGCTAGGCTCCTTGAGGTGCTACTTTAATGTGCTCATTAATCCTCTGCAAGTTTGGGCGCCTGGGTGGCTCAGTCGTTAAGCGTCTGCTTTCGGCTTAGGTCATGATCCCAGGGTCCTGAGATCGAGCCCCACATCGGGCTCCCTGCTTGGTGGGGAGCCTGCTTCTCCCTCTCCCACTCCCCCTGCTTGTGTTCTCTCTCTCACTCTCCCTCTCTCTGTCAAAAAATAAAATCTTAAAAAAAAAATACAAGTTTATTAAAATGCAAATTCTGATTTAGTAGGACTGCAGTGGAGCCTGAGGTCCTGCATTTCTAACAAGCTGGTCCATGGACCACACTTTGAGTAGCAAGGACCTAGAACTCTGACTCCCTCTTCCCATATGCAGGAGTTGCTTTTGCTCCATACGAGTAAAGCAAAAATAGTTTTTGAAAGTGGCAAGCTATTTAAGTTTATGTCTCTGTTTAATTACTTTTTTTGATAAAACTAATATTTGGGTAAAATCCTTTTCTTCAATATATGTTAAGCAACCACCCAGGAACAGAGTGAATTTTAATTTTTTTTAAAGATTTATTTATTTATTATAGAGAGAGATCGTGAGAGCATGAGCAAGAGGGGCAGAGGGAGAGGGAGAGCGAATCTCAAGCAGACTCCCCACTGAGCACAGAGCCTGGGGTGGTACCCAGTCCCAGGACCCTGAGATCATCACCTGAGCCAAAACCAAGAGTTAGATGCTTAACTGACTGAGCCACCTAGGCGCCCCCGGAGTGAATTTTTTAAAAATCATCTGTCCCTTCTTTTGCAGAGTCTTGATTTTGAAATCTTAATCTACTTAAATATCCCACATTTTGATCAGTGTGAATGTAACAGAATCCAAACCTGGGAGAAGCTGGAATATTATTTCTTTGTTTCCAGCATAGTTTAGGGTGAACACATTGCATATTATGCAAGGAATCTGATTTAAGATTAAAGGACTCCTTTCTCTCAGCACAATTTTTATCATGCTTATCATTACTCTCTTTTTTCTCAGCATTATCTCATCATCCTGATGATTTTTTTATTTTGATATGTCAAATTAACTGCTATTTGGCCATAAAAAATCTTATAATTCATTTTACAGTCTCTTCCTTAGTTATTTTACCATAGACCTGAGAACTGTATAACTGATCAGCGTGGTAATAAACATGATTATATTTGCAAAGGACCCATGAGTCAATTTTAGTTGCTTCTTCTAATTTGTAACTACTTAATCAGACTGGAAGGAGTCATCAGGCAGAAGAGGGCTCATGGGGCCACAGATTCTAACCTGCAGCAACAGTGTGTGCAAAGAAAAGGTCAGAAATAAGAGCATGACATTTAGGGGGACACTACAAATAATCACAATTTAACAACCACAGCCTGGCCAGCTGTGACCCTTTCAGATGCTTAGCTAGTGCCAGGGACAGGGGTCTATAATTTTCCAAGGCTCCATATCTCAAATCAGTAAGCTTTTTCAAAGGCTAGAATCTAGCCTGACCATAATTCTTGTATAATGCTATAACTTTTTTAAAAAATTGACTCATGTTGGAAAGTAGGATGAGATTTGAGGCTCTTAAATGATATTATGACCAGAGAACCCAGTAAAACTTCAAGGTTCTTGATGGAAATGTATGCCCAGTTCAAAGGCCAACACACAGAAGGTAAAGTGGCATTTTACAATGAGCTGATTTTTGACTCCATACCTCAAAGTAGTAATCTGATATGCTAAGCTAGATCATGTCGAAGTCTTCTTTCTCCTAAATTATCCAAAGCATGGTTTGAGCTCTATCTTTCCACATTCGTTCATTTAAAACAACCTCTCTCTGTAGAAAGATGAGAGAGACAGAGAGACAGAGACAAGACAAAGAAACAAAGAGAGACACACACAGAGAGAGAGAGAGGCCAGGCACTATGCTAGGTGCTGAGAACATAACTGAGAGCAGAAATTGACAAGGTTTCTGTCCTCATAGAATTCCCAGTCCCCTCCAAATACTAAACCTGAGTCTTGGACCTGTAATCAGTTCAGATAGGAGGAAAAGTAGATCCAGTATCTACTTCTAGCAGCAGGGGAATGGAGCCACAGGGTGAGAGAGAATGTGGAAGGAAGATACTTGAGGGGAGGCCATTCACTCAGGAACTGACCTTTTACTGAGCTTTAACTTCTTTGAACACTCTATCCCTAGAAAACTCAGTCCAGTCATTGTCCAAGTTTCTGACTAATCAGCATTCTCTTCCAGGAGATGTGATAAGGGTGGATGGAGAATGAGGGAGAAAGCAAAGGAGATATCGTTGTCCTAGAATATAAAGAGATCGTTATTTTGTGTGGTCTGTAAAAGACTAAGCCATTTCCTACACAGAAGCAATTATTTAAATGTACTGAGAATCTACTATGTGCCAGGCATTCTTCTAGGCTTTTGGGACACAGCAATGAGCAAAACAAAGACCAGTGCTCTCTTAAAGCTTCCATCCTTGTATTCTGCAAAAGATTCACAATAGTCGTGCTTTAGTTTCAAAAAGGAAAGAATATTTTATTATTATTATAGAAACCTAATAGAAACAGAAGAGAAAAGGAATCTACACATAGATGAAGAAGGTAATAGTAGGCAATAAATGAGAATAAGGCAAAGTTACATCAAATCAGGTACTTACAATATCCAACCTCATTAGCTGGGGAAGCCCCGTGGAAACAAACAGCCAGGCTGGAGTCCTGATTGAGAGGGCTGAGTGGAGTGTCCTCCCCTCAGGTGAGACTTCCAACTGACCATCTCCCTAAGGGCCATATTTATAGGGCAAGTAATAGGGTTTGAAATTAAACATTTGTTTGCCTACGTGCAGCTTGGAGGGAGCTGCATTTCCATGTTATGTTTCTATATTTTTAAGGAGCCTGGGCTACATTTGCAACAACGTGGATGGAACTAGAGGGTATTATGCTAAGCGAAATAAGTCAATCAGAGAAAGACATGTATCATATGATCTCACTGATATGAATTCTTAATCTCAGGAAACAAACTGAGGGTTGCTGGAGCGGTGGGGGTGGGAGGGAGGGGTGGCTGGGTGATAGACATTGGGGAGGGTGTGTGCTGTGGTGAACGCTGTGAATTGTGTAAGACTGATGAATCACAGACCTGTACCTCTGAAACAAATAATACATTATATGTTAAAAAAAGAAGATAGCGGAAGGGAAAAATGAAGGGGGGGAAATCGGAGGGGGAGACGAACCATGAGAGACTATGGACTCTGAGAAACAAACTGAGGGTTCTAGAGGGGAGGGGGGTGGGGGGATGGGTTAGCCTGGTGATGGGTATTAAAGAGGGCACGTATTGAATGGAGCACTAGGTGTTATACGCAAACAATGAATCATGGAACACTACATCAAAAACCAATGATGTAATGTATGGTGATTAACATAACATAATAAAATAAAATTTAAAAAAAAAAGGAGCCTGGGCTATGTGTGTCCACCTCCCCTTCTGGATTCCATTCCAGGGGGAGCCCAGCCCAGCCTGGAGCAGGAGGGGGCATGAGACAAGATTTGTAGCTTTTGGTGTCCACAACAGAAGGGCCAGTTCTGACCTGGAGGCCAGATAATATATTTTATTTTTTTTAAATATTTATTTATTTGAGAGTATGGGAGAGAGAGAGAAAGTGCACAAGCGGGGGGTGGGGGTGGGGAGGGGCAGAGGGAGAGAGAGAATCTCAAGCAAACTCCCCGCTGAGCCAGGAGCTAAAGCAGGGGCTCGATCCCAGGACTCTGGGATCGTAACCTGAGCTGAAGGCAGATGCTTAACCGACTGAGCCACCCAGATGTCCCCAGATAATATATTTTAAACAATTAGGCTCCTAAGGTTATTCACACAGCATGAGTCTTACAAACAACATTCCTTAGCCTGCCTGTGTACATGCAGGTCCAGGTGGTCAGTTCTGCGGGATGAATCACAAAAACATCTATCCGTACAGAGCATCTAGCGAATGGGGATTGAGGGAATGCAGGCTTTGCCTGAAGAGTAAAATGTTACATTAATCTTCAGATTTCTGCCAAATACCTGGGAAGGAGGTCAGTCTCTCAGGATGGAACCCAGGGTTGGAGTTGTAAGGCAGTCCTAAGCAGTCAGTGGCATATTCAAAGATATCACGTTGGAGTTCAACTCCCATTCGGCGGGTCACAAAGTCTCCATATGGAGGCAGACTAAAGGCTAGTCTAAAGGCAGACTAAAGACTGAGGACTCTGGGCCAGCTCCCCAGTAAGTTATGCCCATACTTTTGGCTCAGGCTCTCTGACGGGACATAATAAGGGACAAGGTGTGTGAATCCAGATGATAAGATAGTTAGGATCACTATCGTATAAACCTGGGTGGTTTTTTTTTCTTGCTTGCTTTCTGTATTTTTAATTTTTAAAATTGCTCAAGTAATATTTATTTTGAAAAAAAAAAAAACCTGGGAAATAAAAGATAGCCAATAAACAAAACATTCACCTATAATCCCACCCTCCATAAATAACTACTAACATCATTTTGCCATATATCTTTCCAGACATTTTTTGATGTGTGTGTGCATATAATATGCACATGTCCTCAAAATAAATTCCCCATTACTTGAGCAAATGTACACTGGATGAGTACAATGGGTATGTATAATCAAAATACAACTTTATTTGGTATCCTTCAAAAGAGTTAACTTTAGAATTTATTCTGTCAGAGAATTTGCATGACTCACCCATGTTAAACTCACAGGAAAGCCTTTTATGGAAATGTATAATGATCTGGAAGTCCAGCCTTAGCTCTGTGGTTTGGCATACACATTGAAACTGAGAAGAATATATTCATATACTCTGACCTTAAATAGTTTTTCAAGATTAGATTTAGAACACTTTACACTGATTCTAGAGTGGTATGATTTGGGGGATAAGGATATTTGCCATCATCCTTACATTTTTGGTGGGAGCCTTTTAAGTGCTAATTCTCTATAAGCACTAGAATAACTATGTCCTCTTTATTACTAAAATCCAGCTCCAAAGAATGAGAGATTATTTTCCTTGGATGGTCTCCATTACTGGCATCTATTGTGCATCAAAAGTGAAACTTAGAACAGAATAATTCTATTAATATGCTGGAAGCAGACTGACAGAGAAAGTCTGTGTATTTGAATTGCTTTCATCTGTTAGGCAAGCCACACTCTCTCTGTGCTTCACTTTTCACCTAAGATTAAGTAGGGGAATAATCCAGGTATTCTTCACAATTCTTCCAGTCCTAAAAAAATTGATCTTTAAAAAATGGTATTTACCTATGCCCAAATGTTTAAAATGTCAGAGTTTTCCAAGGGCAAGTGCTAAAGAGTACATGCAAAATTAACAATTTGGATGAACTGTCAGCTTTTCTAACCATAGTGTTAAGGCTATATACTTAGTTTGGATATATTCTGAAGGCTAATTGTCAAATCCTTGTGCAGTTTAATAAAATATAATTATGGCTCAAGCATAGAGAGTATAAAAATATATTCTGCTGGTCAAATACATATAAGTTATCGTGTCTTCAAAGACATCAAAAGCCTTGAAAGTAACATGAATGTGAATTTGCTTTACTTTGAAGATATTCTGCATTAGATATCCTGGTGTCCTAAACTGGAAAACCGGGATGATATGAAAATCCTTTCCTTTGTTTGCTTCCAAAGGAATTTTTAAAAAAAGATTTATTTGAGAGAGACGGGGGGGGGGGGGGGGGCAGGGGGAGGAGCAGAGAGAGAGGGAGAGAGACAACCTGCTGAGTGCAGAGTCATGATGTGGGGCCCGATCTCATGACACTGAGATCACAACCTGAGCCAAAATCAAGAGTCAGACACTTGATTGACTGAGCCACCCAGACTTCCAAAGGAATTTACCACCATAATTTAAAAACAAGATATAGAGTTCAGTTCAATTAACAAAGTACTAAGTTAATGATTAGTGTTTATATTCTTAAGGTTTAGCTATATTTAAGTTTATGAGTGCAGAAGAAGCTGGGCTAATTTCCTACCATAAAAATATCATTGGAAAGGTGCTCTTAACTTTAAGTGCAAAGAAAGTAAGATAAGAGAATCTGTTGCCCATTTTAGCTGTGTACCTTCAATTCCATGATATTTTATCTATTATAGGACTTTAGACTTACATGATTATTTAAATTTCAGATAAATAATGCACAACTTAATTGACTAGATTAAAAGTTCAGCAGTAGTAAATCTTTGTAAGCTTGGTTCTTGGTAGAAAAAGAAAGAAAATATATTCTTCCATATGTAAAGAATAACACTTGGGACACTTGAGACTTGCTTTATGGTCCAGCATTTGATCAGTTTTGCTTAATATTCCATGAGTACTTTGAAAGTTCTATTTTTTTCTCCAAATCCCATAAAATCTCCTTTTTAATGAGTTCAATGAAATACTGAAATTGCAACACTACTTATGTACTTTGTCGAAAGGCATTGTGGTATATTTCTCTAAAATTGCATAAAGCAAATAATGTATATTTTAGTATTTTAAAGCAATGTTCTTTTGAATAGAAACACAGCAGTAAAGCAACAAGACCTTGCAAACTTTATGATACTTAAGAATTACCTGGAAGACCCAAGAGAAAAAAAGGCAGACTAGAAACATAATAGTTCACAGAAAAGGAAATAAAAATTTCTTAGATGTATAAAAAATACTCAATCTCACCCATAGTAAAAAATGCAAATCAAAATTATGATATATCATTTCACCCATTAGATGGATAAATATCAAACAGTTTTATAATGCATTTGGTGAGAATATAGGCATGCTCCTACATTTCTGGTGGGAATGTAAATTGATACAACTTGTGTGGGGGGTATGATCCAGTAATTCTATCTCTAGGAATTTATAATACAGAAATACTCATAAAGGTGTGAAACGGCACTGCAACACTGTAATAGTAAATGGTTGGATAGAATACACAGGTTCATCATTGGGGGACTGGTTAAACAATTTTATACAATAGGTCATTATGCAGTCTTATAGAAGAATGATGAAGCTCTATATGTACTGATCTGTAACACTATGCAAAATACATTATTTTTTTTTAAGATTTTATTTATTTGAGATAGAGAGAATGAGAGAGACAGAGAGCACATGAGAGGGGGGAGGGTCAGAGGGAGAAGCAGGCTCCCCGCCGAGCAGGGAGCCCGATGCGGGACTCGATCCCGGGACTCCAGGATCATGACCTGAGCCGAAGGCAGTCGCTTAACCAACTGAGCCACCCAGGCGCCCTTGCAAAATACATTATTAAGGACTTCCAAGTATGGTGTTATGGCTAATTAGGTGCACAGAGGCACCCATCCACTAAGGAGCAAGTAGACCTTGAGTAGAACCCATTTTTTTGAGGCATTGTTGGTCTCTCAAGAGACAGAGGAGGTTTCTGCAGACCTTTCCCCTCCAAAAGCAAAAACAAAACCCGAGTTGTCATCAGGGAAATGATGATAGTAGTGATACTGCTATCAGGATACAGATGCTTTGACCAACACAAGGTTGGGAAGGATGAACTGAGCCAAGATCCTAAGGTAGTCCCAGGATGGTGGCAACTTTAGCTACAGGCAGAAGTAGAAACAAATTCTCTCTGGAGGAGAGCTTTCCCAGTTTGGGGCTAAGGGAATCTCACAGATTAAGATCAAGTACACAAAGATCATCAAGCTCGTGAGAAAGCAAGGCAAGCCACCATTAGTGAGAATTGGTGTAAATAATAAAATACGGAAAAGCAATGAATAAAATGCTTAAGAAATAAAGATACACAAAAATCCATTTTAGGTAGATCTAACTAAGACAGTCAAAACTATAATGTTTTTAGGAAAGAATGTAGGAGAGTATCTTCATGGTCCAGGACAGTAAAGAATCCATAAAAGAAGATGAAAATTGTATCATCCATAAAATAAAAGATTGATAAATTTAACCACGCTAAAATGAAGAACTTCTGTTCCTCAAAAGACTCCATTATTATCAGGTATTATTAGAGTAAAAAAAAGAAAAAAGGATAGGAAAAGATATCTGCAATACATACAATTAGCAAAACCTAGTAAGCATTACTATTACAAACTGATGGGACAAACAGCCAAATAGAAAAATGGGTAAAATAATAGATACTATTACTAAAGGAGCTCTACCTTTAGTAATTAGGGAAGTACAAATTAAAACCACAATGGGATACATACCTATCAGATTGGAAGAAAACTGCAAGTCTGACAATATTAAGTTTTGGAAAGAAAATGGATCAATAGTCACCCTCAAACACTGCTGGTGGGACTGTAAAACTGGCATAATCTTTCTGAAGAACTGTGTGGCATCCAATAAAGTTGAACACACACATACCCTCTGATACAGGAATTTTAATCCAAGGTATACACCTTAGAGAAATACACACATATGTGCATCTGAATGTATGTACAGGAATGTTCATGGTGGTATTGTTAATAATTGGCTCAAACTGGAAACAACCCAAATGCCCATCAACAGTAGAATGAATAAATAAATTTTTATACAATTGAATATTATACAGTAGCTGAAGATGCATAAAACAACATAAATGAACCTTATGTACCTAATGTTGAGTAAAAAAGCAGGACACAGAACAATACATACAACATAGTTATATACTTAAAGTTCAAAGAGGCAAAAATAAACCCTTTAGAGATGCATACAGTAGTATATTTATGAAGAAAAATGGGAAAATTACCATAAACCAAGATAATGGTAACATCTTAGAGGAGGGATAAAACTATAATCAGAAAGGCACATATATGTGGCTTCTAGGATGCTGATAATACTATTTCTGAACCTGGAGGATGAGTTGTGTGGTTATTTGTTTTGTGGCTATTTTTTGAATTATGCTTTTTCTAGGATGCATGTTATATTTTACAGTTTAATTTTTTTAAAGAGGAAATAAAGGAAACCACCACTAAGATAAACAAGTCACAGGAGAATACCAGAAATGAACAGGCAAATTTGGGGAAAAGTAGAAATTTTCAAGGGCATATGCAAAATTAAGCAAAACTGACCAAATGCTGGACCACAAAGCAACTCTCGACAAATTTCAAAGAACTGAAATGATATTGAGTATATTCTCTGACTATAATAGAATCAAGTTAGAAATAAATAACAAGATTATAAAGCTGAAAATTCAGTTTTTTGTAAATTAAGAAATATACTTTGAGAGAGTCCATTGTGCAAACAAGAAATCATTAAGGATGTCAGAATGTATTTTAGACTGAATTAAAATACATGTATTAAAAATACATCCTGCCACAACTTGTGAGATAATAGTAAAAGCCATGCTGAGAGGGAAATTTTTAGCATATCAAGTGCATAGATTAGAAAAGAAGGAAAACTGAAAACCAAATGACCTAAATGTCTCTCATGAAATTAGAAAAGTAGCAGAAAAATACACATGATGGAGAAAATCAACACAGCTGAAAGACAGTTTCTTTTTTGTTGTTGTTTAAAGATTTTATTTATTTATTTGAGAGAGAGAGAGAGTGAGAGAGCACAAGCAGGGTGAGCAGGAGAGGGAGAAGCAGACTCCCCGCTGAGCAGGGAGCCTGATGCAGGACTTGATCCCCGGACCCTAAGATCATGACCAGAGCCAAAGGCAGCTAGCTGCTTAACCATCTGAGCCACCCAGGCACCCCCAGTTTCTTGAACAAGACTAAAGAGCATAATAAATATCCTATGAGACTGACCAAGGGAAAAAGAGAATACTTGGGTCAGCTGTGATCTGAGCTTTCAGGTGCTTTGCAACTGTTCACCATTATTACAAGTCCTTTAGCTATTAAAAGATGTCAAAAGGATAGTATAGACAACTTCAGGATTATAGCTTTGAAAAATCTGATGAAAGGGATAGATTTTTAGCAAGACCCAATTGTCCAAGATTGACACAAGAAGAAAGAGAAAACCAGATTAATAAATAAATTGAATCTGTAATTTAAAACATCCTCAACAAAGGGAAGTGTTTGCTTCTGTTATTAGTATTTTCTCTTGGTCATTGGCCATTTCTTTCCTGCTTCTTTACATGTCTAATAATTTTTTATTATATGACAGAACTTATGTGTAAAAAAAGAAGGCTCCAACTGATACTAGTGAAGGGTCCCCTTTTCCTCAGTTAGGCAGACAGATTGAAGGATCACCTCAATCCAGCTAGTGATTGAATTGGGTCAGGGTTTAATGGAGAGTTTAAGTTTCTGTTTCTTCAGCCCTGAAACTACTGCAGGTGTCCTTCAGAAGAGGTTTGGGCTTAGCTCTTTAGCTTCCAACCCCATTATTGTGGGCTAAATTGTATTCCCCAAAATTCATTTGTTGAAGTCCTAACCCTAAGTACCTCAGAATGCAACTGTATTTAGAGATAGAATCTTTAAAGAGGTAATTAAGTTAAAATGAGTTCAAAAGGGTAGGCTCTGATCCAATATGACTGGTGTCCTTATAAAAAGAGATCAGGACACACACACACAGAGGGAAGAACATATGAAGACAGGGGAGAAGACCATCATTCTCAAGCCAACAAGAGGCCTCAGAAGAAACCAACCCTACTGACATCTTGATCTTAGACTGCTAGCCTCCAGAACTGTGAGAAAATAAACTTCTTTTGTTTAGGCTACCCAGCCTATGGTACTTTGTTATGGCAGCCGTAGCAAAGTCATACACCCATGTACATATATGCCTGAGAGACTAGTTGTGAATTTGTGAAAAGCTCCTTTCCCCTAGTAGGATTTTCCCCTTAAGGACCACATAACAATAGATTACAATCTGCTTTTCTGGTCCAGCCTCCAGCCTCATACATCACCCTAAAACTCAGAAAATGTCTCACGGGGAAAACCTGCCTTGCATTTGGGCTCTTCCAGTTTCTAATAGGTCACACCAGCCCTATGTGACTGTCAAAAGTTATGCTGGCTTTTTTTCCTTCTAATAGAATCTCTTTGCTAAGTCAAGCCCATCAGGAAAGAAAACAAAGACAATTATTGGCTTACTTAGGAAGAGTTCTTACTATCCTGGAATTGTAGTTTGCCTATTCTTCCTTGTTCCACAACTTTCTGATATCTTCACAAATATAATTTTGCAATTCATCCATTTCATTTTCTAGTTGTTGCAGCATTGGACTACTGCTAGTTAATATATTTTACTTACAAGGTAAGGTCTTCATTAAACAAAGTGATAGCAAACTGAATACAGCAAAATATAAAAGGATACATCACAACCAAGTTGACTTTATTCCAGGAATACATGATTGTTTTAACATACAAAACCAATCAATGTAATATACTACCTTACCAGAAGAAATGAAAAAAATCATGATTATCTTAACAGATGTAAACTGATAAAATTCTACATGTAATCATTAAAAAAAAAATCTTAGCAAACTAGGGATGGAAGAAAATTTCTTTACTTGTTAAATGGTATTGATGAAAAAAACCCCACAGGAAACACTTAGTGGTGAAATGTTAAAATTGTTTACTCTGAAATCAGGAATATACTGGAGGACCTAGCCAATATAATAAGGCAAGAAAAATAAATAACAATATTAAAGATAGAGAATATAATAGAATTGAATTCTTTGCATTCTTAGAAAATAAAATCTGCATATTAGTATTAGAATTATTAGGTGAATTTAATAAGTTTACAGGACATAGATTAGTATGCAGAAATCAATGGAATTCCCCTAGTTGAGCGTCAAGCCATTAAAAAAATGAAATTTAAAAACAATATCATCAAAGCCTATCAAATACCTAGCAATAAAAAAAAGATGTGTGATACCTCTATAGAAAAAAACTAAAAACATTTTTAGAGAAACTGAAAATGACATAAATAAATGGAAGGATGTACTAGGTCAATGTATTAGAAGATTCAAAATAAGCAAAGATGTCATTTCTCCCTAACTTTATCTATAGTCAATTTAATCCCAATCACAATTGCAGTGAATTAATTTCTGTGGAACTGACAAGTAGATTCTAGAGTGTAAGGCACAGAATATGTCAAGGGTAAAGAATAACCATGACACTCCTGAGGAAGAAAAATGTGTGAGGACATACTCAACTGGGTATTAAGATATAGTATAAATCTACAGAAACCAATACAGTATGTTATTGGTGAAAATAATGACAAGTAGACCAATGGAACAGAGTAGAGTCCATAGATAGACACATAATTTATGACAAAGGTGTCAATATAAAGGTGGAATTTATGGTGCCGAACTGATTGGATTTTTTTTACAAAAAGGGAGAAAAGAGAGTTAGCTCCCATCTCACATATAAACAAAAATCAATTCCAGGTGGACTGTAGCTCTGAATGTAAAATATAAAGATCAGAAAGAGAAAGCCCACAAACAGACCCAAAAAGAGGGAGAGAGAGAGATCACTTTTCACCTTCAAACATTTTTAATTTTGTGCCTGTGGTGGAGCAGTGAGGTACCCTGTTATGGCATATCCAAGGGACACTGAGACATGGTGGCTATAATAACTGTTTGCTTATCTTTTTTTTTTAAGATTTTATTTATTTATTTGACAGAGAGAGAGAGTACAAGCAGGGGGAGCTGTAGGGGGAGAGGGAGAAGCAGGCCCCCCGCAGAGGAGGGAGCCCGATGCGGGGCTCCATCCCAGGACCCTGGGATCATGACCCAAGCTGAAGGCAGATGCTTACCCGACTGAGTGACCCAGGCACCCAGTAACTGGTTCTTTGAAGAGACCTAGAAACCATTTTTAAAATGCAGATCCAAATCTGGCAAAGACACTGTAAAAAAACCATCTCAAATTAAGTTCCATCTATGATAAAGACCATGAGGATGAGAAGCTCCACTGAGCTGTGATTCCCAGGTGTACTATCCTCAGTCATACCCTGACACAATCCAATCTCAAATGGGTCATTCCCAGCTGCTTCCAACACCTTGGGTCCTTACTGCATTAAGGGTATTTTCCTGTTCCTCATTAAATCTGGAATGTTTTGCTGAAAAAAGACAACACTTTGTAAATTCCCTTCCCTCCTCATAAATCTGTTGGTTCTCCTTGAATCACCAATATATTTTTCAAAACTTCGAAGATGAGTACATGTCCTAGGTATTAAAAACACACTAACTGTAGTACTATATCACAAATGACATTGTTTCTTAGAAATACTGTCAGTGACTATGTACTTCTGAACTCACCTAAATATAGAATTTCTGATTCACCAGAATTTTAGATTAACATTAGCAGACATAAATATAGTCTTATTTCATTAATCTCTATGTAATTAACAAGAATATTTTATTCATTATTCTGTATTCTGTATTCATTAACAAGAATATTTTATTACTAGCTGCACTTCCTTGCATAACATACATCTCTTGTAGGTGGTATCAACAGTTATTAAAACACATCTTGTTTTATTCTGATTTCATTAAAAGCAACCTTAAGAATGCTGTTCTTTGTAGATAGAGCACCTAATGAATTCAGTGATCAAACTCAAGAGATAGTCACAGAGGTTACTGTGTCTAAATGTTTTAGTAGTTGTTAGCAGGCCTGTCCTTGCAATGACTCAAAAGCATTCTTAGATACTTCTGTGTAGTCTATTAAGTTCAAAATGGGTAAGAGGTATTTATCATAGCACACTGTTAAAATTCTAAGATTCTGAGATAGAAAAAGTTAATAATTGCTCAGAAAGCCACATAAGCTTATAACACAGTCACTATTTTGCTGTCAATATTTATGAAATAACAGGTATTAATTTCACTTGATCATGGAATGTATATTCACTCATTGTAGGAGCATGTGAAAACCACATCTACCTGAAACATTAAGAATTGTGGAAGAGATAATCCCTGTTAGTGGGTCTGGACTGGTATCTTGGCAGTATCTTTGTGTTTCTCTCACACTTCCTCTTAGGAGTAGATGAATTCTTATTCCTCCAGCTCTAAGTGAGGCCAGCGGCTGGCACTTGTTTCTCTCACCAGCTCCTACTGGGAATGGGCTCCCAGCAACATCCCTCAGCCCTCATGCTTACTCTTCCCAGGGCAGTCCCAAGCCTCACATTTGTGAATAAACTTAGAAATCTAACTACCACTTGTTTTCCTGCATAACAGAAATAAGGAGAAAGAAAAGAAGTAGTGTTAACATTAAATTTCATTCATTTCAGGATTATAGATCGAAATAATCAACCTAAACATAGAAGCTAACCAAAAACTCTTAGAAGAAAACATAAGAGTACATTTTTATGACCTTAGATCTAGGCAATTGTTTCTTAGATTCGACATCAAGAGCACAAGCAATAAAAGAAAAAATAGATAAAAAATTTGACTTCATCAAAATTAAAAACTTCCGTGCTTCAAAGGACACCATTAGGAAAGAGAGAAAATATTTGCAAATCACATTATCTGATAAGGGACTTGTATCTAGAATATTTTAAGAAATATGTAAATATATAAAGAGATCTTATAACTCAACAATAAAAAGATAATCCTATTAAAATTGGGTAAAGGATTTGAGTACATATCTCTCCAAAGAAGATATACAAATGGCCAATAAGTACATGAAAAGACGCTCAACATCATTAGTCATGAGGGAAATCAAAGTCAAAACTATAATGAAATACCACCTCATACCCACTAGCATTGTTATAATAAATAATAGAAAGTAACAAACATTGGCAAGGATGTGGAGGAATTGGACCTCACATACACTGCTGTTGGGAATACAACGTGGTACAGTTGCTCTGAAAAATAGTTTGGCAGTTCCTCAAAAAGTTAAACATAGAACTACCATGTGATCCACTAATTCCACTGCTAGGTATTTACCTAGAATTGAAATCATGTATCTATAGAAAAATGTGCATACAGGGGCGCCTGGGTGGCTCAGTCATTAAGCATCTGCCTTCGGCTCAGGTCATGATCCCGGGGTCCTGGGATTGGGTCCCACGTAGGGCTCCCTGCTCAGTGGAGAGCCTGCTTCTCTCTCTCCCACTCCCCTCTCGCTGTCTCTCTCTCTCTGTCAAATAAATAAACAAAATCTTTTTAAAAAAATGTGTATACAAATGTTTATAGCAGCATCACTGATAATAGCTAAAAATTGGAATCAACCCGATGTCCATCAACAATAAGCAAAATGTGTTACATTTACACAATGGAATATTACCTGGCTATAAAAAGGAATGAGATACTGATACATGCTACAGCATGGATTAAATTTTGAAAACATTATGCTGAAAGAAACCAGACACAAAAGGCCACATTTTGCATAATTCCATTTATATGAAATGTGCAGAAACAGGAAAATGTATAGAGCAGATTAGTGGTCACCAGGGGTTGGTGGGGAGGGAAATGGGAATGACTATTAATGTACACAGGGTTTCTCTTTGGGATGATGAAAATATTCTAGAAATTTGATAGTGCTGATGACTGCACAACTTTGTGACTATACTAAAAATCCCTGAATTCTACACTTTGAAAAGGTGAACTTTATAGTATGTGAATTACAGCCAATAAAGCTGCCATAAAAAAATCAATATCCCCCCACTATTAAAATCAAAGAATTATTGGGGCACCTGGGTGGCTCAGTCGTTAAGCGTCTGCCTTCGGCTCAGGTCGTGATCCTGGGGTCCTGGGATTGAGCCCCGCATCGGGCTCCCTGCTCCACGGGAAGCCTACTTCTCCCTCTCTCACTTCCCCTGCTTGTGTTCCCTCTCTCACTGTGTCTCTCTCTGTCAAATAAAAAAAAAAAAAAATCAAAGAATTATTTAAAAAATCAATAAGGCTTAATCTTTTTAAAAAAATAAAGAAACTCTATTATCTGATGTTATTGAAGAAGGTTGGACAGTTAATTTAAAGTTAATTAAAAAGTAAACCATTATATAAAGATACATATAATCTGTAAACATTTTATTCCAACTTAAAACATAGAAGGGTACATTCATTTAACTATCTTTGATATAAGGCCAAGGCCTTTTTCTTTAGGTTTGAGTTTGTTGATTAGTGCCCTCTGCCATCTTTCTGGCATAAGCCATACTCCCTGGATACAAAGCAGACCAGAACTCAGACACATGGGAAGAAATACAATTCCTTCCAAGTTTTTGCCAATTCTCCCTTTTATCAGACATCCTGCACAAATTCAGATTCTCTTGGCCTTACCCCTCTCTTATTCCAGCGACTGCTACCAACACTGTTCTGTGTGGACTCTATAAACTTCATGCCCGCACAACCTGCCAATGCTCAGACCTCAATTCACGTCATGTTGCTGAGGTCCCCCTGCTTCCTGCCCCTTGATGTCAAAGTGAATTCTGCCTTGTGCAATTTGGAAATTCAGGAGTTGCGTTTGAACCTTTGAAGAGTGGCAGATTAGAGCTGGGGGTAAATTCTTCCCCCTTTCTCCCTAACCTATCCCTGCCACACTGTCCTGAGGTGTACTTTATGTGGCTTCTCAGAGGCTGGTCCATGAGATTAAGCATTTAGTTGCACTTAGTGGTCCAGGTATAATGATTAGTAATGTTTCCTTTCACTCTCAAAAGTGTCTGTATACGACATGATACTCTATGTAGAAAACCCAAAAGACTCTACCAAAAATTTGCTAAAACTGATAGAGGAACTCAGCAAAGTTGCAGGATACAAAATCAATGCACAGAAGTCTGTTACATTTCTATACACCAACAATGAAGCAGCAGAAAGAGAAATCAAGGAATCAATCCTGTTTATAATTGTACCCAAAACCATAAGATACCTAGGAATAAACCTAACCAAAGTAGTAAAAGATCTGTACTCTGAAAACTATAGAACATTTATGAAAGAAATTAAGGAAGACATAAAGAAATGGAAAAACGTTCCATGCTCATGGATTGGAAGAACAAATATTGTGATGTCTACATTACCCAAAGCAATCTACACATTTAATGCAATCCCTATCAAAATAACACCAGCATTTTTCACAAAGCTGGTACAAACAATTCTAAAATTTGCACGGAACCAGATAAGACCCCAAACAGCCAAAGGAATGTAGAAAAAGAAAACCAAAGCTGGAGGCATCACAGTTGTAGACTTCAAGCTGTATTACAAAGCTAATCATCAAGACAGTACGGTACTGGCACAAAAACAGACACATAAATCAATGGAACAGAATAGAGAACTCAGAAATGGACCCTCAACTCTTATGGTCAACAATCTTTGACAAAGCAGGAAAGAATATCCAATGGAAAAAAAGACAGTCTCTTCAACAAATGGTGTTGGGAAAATTGGACAGCCACATGCAGAAGAATGAAACTGGACCACTTTCTTACACCATACACAAAAATAGACTCAAAATGGATGAAAGACCTAAATGTGAGACAGGAATCCACCAAAATCCTAGAGGAGAACACCGGCAGCAACTTCTTTGACCTTCGCCACAGCAACTTCTTGCTAGACATGTCTCCAGAGGCAAGGAAAACAAAAGCAAAAATGAACTACTGGGACTTCATCAGGATAAAAAGCTTTCACACAGCCAAGGAAACAATCAACGAGACTAAAAGGCAACCTACAGAACGGGAGAAGATATCTGCAAATGTCTTATCAGATAAAGGGCTAGTATCCAAAACATATAAGGAACTTATCAAACTCAATGCCTGAAAAACAAAAAACCCAGTCAAGAAATGGGCAGAAGACATGAACAGACATTTCTCCAGAGAAGACATACAAATGGCTAACAGACACATGAAAAAATGCTCAACATCACTGAGCATCAGGGAAATACAAATCAAAACCACAATGAGATACCACCTCACACTGGTCAGAATGACTAAAATTAACAACTCAGGAAAGGACAGATGTTGGTGAGGATGTGGAGAAAGGGGAACTCTCTTACACTGTTGGTGGGAATGCAAACTGGTGCAGCCACTCTGGAGAACAGTATGGATGTTCCTCAAAAAGTTAAAAACAGAACTACCCTATAACCCAGAAATAGCACTAGTAGGTATTTATCCAAAGGATACAAAAATAGTGATTCGAAGGGGCACATGCTCCCCAATATTTATAGCAGCAATGTCCACAATAGCCAAACTATGGAAAGAGACCAGATGTTCATCAATGGATGAATGCAGAAAGAAGATGTGGTACACACACACACACACACACACACACACACACAGGAATATTACTCAGCCATCAAAAAGAACAAAATCCTGCTATTTGCAATGACATGGATGGAACTAGAGTGTATTATGCTACGCAAAATAAGTCAGTCAGAGAAAGACAAATACCGTACGATTTCACTCATATGCGGAATTTAAGAAACAAAAGCTCATGAACATAAGGGAAGGGAAGAAAAAATAAAATAAGATAAAAACAGAGAGGGAGACAAACCATTAAGAGACTCTTAACTATAGAAAATCAACTGAAGGTTGCTCGAGGGGAGGGGTTGGGGAGATGAGGTAATAGGGTGATGGGCATTAAGGAGGGCATTTGATGTAATGAGCACTGGGTGTTTATGCAACTGATGAATCACTAAATTCTGTCCCCAAATTAATAATACACCATATGTTAGCTAACTTGAATTTAAATAAATAAAAAAAAAGGGTCTGTATATGCACGATAAATGATAACTCTAGCCAAAGTGGCAGAGGCAACCAAAACTTTCTGGCAGAAGCTGAAATGGAAACCACTGGATCACAAGTCCAGCTGGTAAGGGAAACCAAGACAAACTCTAGAAAAGTGACATTTGGGACTTTATATTAGATGTGGTAGTGGTCTCACCCTACGACCCAGCAATTGCACTACTGGGTATTTACCCCAAAGATACAAATGTAGTGATCTGAATGGGCACATGTACCCCAATGTTTACAGCAGCAATGTCCACAATAGCCAAACTATGGAAAGAGCCTAGATGTCCATCAACAGATGAATGGATAAAGAAGATGTGGTATATATATATACAATAGAATATTATGCAGCCATCAAAAAAATGAAATCTTGGGGCACCTGGGTGGCTCAGATGGTTGGGTGTCTGCCTTCAGCTCAGGTCATGATCCCGGAGTCCTGGGATTGGGTCCCACATTAGGCTCCCTGCTCCTTGGGAAGCCTGCTTCTCCCTCTCTGCCTCTCTGTCTCTCATGAATAAATAAAATCTTTAAAAAAAAATGAAATCCTCCCATTTGCAACAATGTGGATGGAACTAGACGGTATTATGCTAAGCGAAACAAGTCAATCAGAGAAAGACAAGTATCATATGATCTCACTGATACGAGGAATTTGAGAAACAAGACAGAGGATCATAGGGGAAAGGAAGGAAAAATGAAACAAGACAAAACCAGAGAGGGAGACAAACCTTAGGAGACTCTTAATCTCAGGAAACAAACTAAGGGTTGCTGGAGTGGGGGATGGGGTGGCGGGAGGGATGGGGTGGCTGGGTGATGGGCATTGGGGAGGGTATGTACTATGGTGAGCACTGTGAATTGTGTAAGACTGATGAATCACAGACCTGCACCCCTGGAACAAGTGATATATTATATGTTAATAAAAAAAAATTTAAAAAAAGATGTGGTAGTGGTCTCAAGGACCTCTTTAAGTTAACAATACAGTGTCAGTCAGCATATCTTCAAGCAGATATTGTGTAATAACTGAGGTTTTAGATGTGGGAGAGGTTGGAGCTGGAAATGCTTTAACTCTCACTGACTTTGTTCTCTAAAGAGAGAAAGACAGATTACAGATAGGAAAATTAAGTGTTAGAATGGCTTTTTAAAAAAGATTTTATTTATTCATTCAAGACACAGATATATATATAGAGAGAGAGAGAGAGCATGAGCAGGGAGAGAGGCAGAGGGAGAAGCAGGCTCCCTGTGGAGCAGGGAGTCCAATGCGGGGCTTGATCCCAGGACCCCAGGATCATGACCTGAGCTGCAGGCAGACGCTTAACCATCTGAGCCACACAGGCACCCCTAGAATGGCTTTTAAATTTTAATTCTTTTAACATACTTAAACCAGTCTTATTACTCTTATAGATAAAGCTTGAAAAGCTGTGCCCTTGGAGTTTGTGATTTTTCAAAGAAAAAACGGTGTTCAAAACAGGCTTCAGAAATGATTGTCTACTTGGGCCCTCCTAAAAGAAAATTAAAAATGTTCAATTCAGCCTTAAAACTTTGATAAAGAATTTATTGATAAATCATTTTCTTTTGAAAATTTCATTTGAGAGATCAATTTATGGATGCATATTACCTGAGTAGGTAGAGTGTCCTCCATATGACTCATTCCACTGGTTGTCATCTTTATGAATTCAGTTAACTGTTAAGTTTCATCACTTCCACAGCAGTCCAAGGTTTCAAAGTGTACTGAACTAAAACGGGTTCAAAGCATTCCCTGGGGTCACAGCAGGTATAAACTGACTTTTCTACTGCAGATATAATTTTATTTAGCGCATGAACTCTCTGGGCTGTGAGAAGACGCAGAGAGGCTGGCAACATGCCCAGAGCTTCTCCAAGGTTCTAAGGCCTAACTTGCTAAATTCTGTTTATATGAGAATGAAATATTTGGCAAAGGGTCCAGAAATGTCTGGAAATTATTTGTAAAGGAAGAAAGTCATCTAAATATAATTATCTTGAAAGGATCAACGTGTACCAGAGTACAAATGTGATGGTAAATTTTATGAATTTATTATTGCAGAAATGACAAATGTGAAAAAGTGGAAATGCAGAAACTGTCTGACTTAAAATATGAGTAGAAATTTAGAGTTATGACGGCGCCTGAGTGGCTCAGTCATTGAGCATCTGCCTTCGGCTCAGGTCATGATCCCGGGTCCTGGGATCGAGTCCCGTGTCCAGGTCCCTGCTCAGTGGGGAGCCTGCTTCTCCCTCACCCTCTGCCTGCCGCTCCCCCGATTGTGCTCTCTTTCTCTCTGTCAAGTGAATAAATAAAATCTTAAAAAAAAGAAAAGAAAAGAAATTTAGAGGTATCAAGTGGATTTATCCCAAGAACTCAAGATTGGTTTAACATTAAAAAAGTCAATCAATGTAACTTATCATATTAACAGACTAAAAACCATATGATCATCTCAAGAGATGCAGAATGATTATTCGACAGACTCCAACATGTATATCCAATAAAAACCTCAGAAAACTAGTAATAGTAGGGAACTTCAAATTGATAAGGAGCATCTATTAACAACCTACAGTTAATATCATACTTAATGGTGAAAGATGGAATTCTATCCCCTATGCATTGGATATCCATATAGGAAAAAAGAACTTTGATCCATATCTTGCACCATATACAAAAATAAACAAAAAGTAGATTATAGATCTAAATGTAAGACCTAAACTAAATGTTTAAAATTAAAAACACTGACCATAACAAGTATTCGCAAGGATATGGAGCACCTGGAACTCTCATATACTGATGATGGGATGAAGAGAAAATAAAATGGCACAGCCATTTTGGAAAGACAGTTTGGAAGCTTCTTATTTATTTATTTATTTATTTGACAGAGAAAGACACAGCGAGAGAAGGAACACAAGCAGGGGGAGTGGGAGAAGGAGAAGCAGGCTCCCCGCGGAGCAGGGAGCGCAATGCGGGGCTCAATCCCAGGACCCTGGGATCATGACCTGAGCTGGAGGCAGACACTTAATGACTGAGCCACCCAGGCGCCCCAGTTTGGAAGCTTCTTAAAAAGTTAAGCATAGGGGCACCTGGGTGGCTCAGTTGGTTAAGTGTCTGACTTTTGGTTTTGGTTCATGTCATGATCACATGGGTCATGGGATTGAGCCCTGCGCTGGGCTCCGTGCTAATCGTGGAGTATGCTTCAGATTCTCTGCCTCTCCTTCTCCCCCCTGACCTTACCTCTGCTCGTGCACACTCTCTCTCGCAAATAAATAAAATCTTAAAAAAAATTTAAGCATATATTTAACATATAATCCAGCCATTTCCTCCTTGGTATTTTCCAACAGAAATAAAGCATATGTCCATACAAAGAATTTGTACCACATGTTCATACTAGCTTTGTTTGTAGTAGCCAAAAATCGGAAACTACCCAAATGTACAGCAGCAGGTAAATGGGTTATAACCACACAATGGAGTACTATTAAGCAATAAAAAGGAATGAACTAAAACATGTAATACAGATGGATCTCAAAATAACTATACTGAGTGAAAGAAGCCAGAAATAAAAAAAGAGTACTTACTGTGTGACTCCATTTATATGGATGCAATCTAGAAAATGCAATCTAATCTAAAGCAACAAACAGATGAGTGGCTGCTGTGGGAAGACAGGAAAGAGAAGCAAGGGGTATTACAGAGAACCAAGAAGAAACGTTTTGGGGTGATGGATATATTTAATATCTTAATTGTGGTGATGGTTTCATGGGTGTATACATGTCAAAACTATCAAATGGTACAGTTTAAATATGTGCAGTTTATTTTATGTACTTAAATTATACTTCAAAAAAATCTGTTAAGAAAATTTAAAATTTACACATTATCAGTTTAGAGGAGATCTGTGCTACTGTTCCCCACCCCCCCCAAAACACAGCACATAGTTTTTGTAGGATGAACAGTTTTTACAACTAAAAAATAAAATAATAAAATCAAATAAAATTTACACATGGTATATAAACACACACACAAATGTGCTTATCATCATTAGTTAATAAGGAAATATAAATTAAAACCACATTGAGATCCAATATAGTTATTGGGGGAAGGTTAAAGCTTGTTTAATATTAATATGGTTTCATATTATAGCAAAAATTCATCTGATTGGGGCGCGTAAGTGGCTCAATCAGTTAAGCATCTAGCTCTTGGTTTCAGCTCAGGTCATGATCTCAGGGTCCTGGGATTGAGCCCATGTCTCCATGCTCAGTGTGGAGTCTGCTTGAGGAATCCCTCCCTCTGCTCCATCCCGCCCCCCCGAACACCCTCTCGCACACATGCATGCACTCTCTCTCTCAAATAAATAAATCTTTTAAAAAAATTCATCTGATTTACAAATAACATGAACTCCTAATCTTTAAAGGAAAAGGTCATTTTCTGCTTTTATTACAATGTTTTATGGAGCCTCTGCTCTGGTGTCATCCTGTCCAGCTCCAGTAGTCATGTGGAACAGTCTAATATGTACCATTAGCAACCCAGGTTTGTTCTCTATTAGTTTCCACTAAAGGAAACAGGGTTCCTTGGTGACAATGTAGTCCATGTTTGAGAAAGAATAATTCAGGCTGCGTTTTGAGTTATCTTAATTATTATCACAAAGAAAAAATATTTTCAGCAGTTCCTGGTGGAGCTGGGGTTAAAAAAGATGAAGAAGGTAACCTGACAAGAGGGCTGCTGGGGCAAGTAGAAACAATCTAAGTAACAACTAGGAAAGATTTTTACACCCACCATAAATGCTAAGATAAAAAAGACTAACAACCACAAGCACTGGAGAAAATGTGGAGTTAACTGGAAGTTTCATACATTGTCGCAGACATGTAAATTGGTACAATCCTTTGGAAAAAAGGTCTGGTAGTTGCTCGTTAAACTAAACATACACCTACTCTAGAATCCAACAATTCCATCCTTAGATCTTTACCCAGGAGGAATAAAGACATATGTTTACGAAAAGTGTATACAAGACATTCAGAGCACTTTATTCATAATAGCAAAAAAAGAAAAAGAAAAAGAAAGAAAAGAAAAGGAAAAAGCAGAAATAGCTCAGGCGTCCATCAACAGGAAAATGGAAAAAAACAAACTGACACATTCATACAAAAGACTACTCAGCAATAAAAAGGAATAAATCACTGGTACATGCGACATGAATTAACCTCAAAAACGTGCTGACTGAAGGAAGCATTATGCTTTGTATGATTTCATTCATATAACGTTTTAGAATGGGCAGATTTAATTTGTGAGGCAAAATAATCAGAACAGTAGATAACACTTGATAGGTGGGGTGGGGATTGACTGGGAAGGAACATGAGGAAACTTTCTGGAATGATTGTTGTGTTCTAAATTTCGAAAAGTGTTTGGGTTACACAGATGAATGCATTTGCAAAAACTTAGCAAGTTTACATTTAACATTTGTGCATTTCATTGCATGTTTAAGTGTACATCAAAAATTTTAAAAACTAAACATTAAACTCTATTTACTTATATGCATGTTGAAGTATTAGGGGGAAGTATACTGATGTCTGCATCATAAAAGTAACATGGAGAGATGAGTAATAAAACACATAAGAGTAAAATTTAGAATCCATGAAGTTGGTAATTGGGTATCTACTATAAAATTCCATCAACTTTGCTGTATGTTTGAAAATTTTCATAATAAAATGGAGAAAAGCCCTCAGTTGGTCTTATCTTCTTTTTTTTTTTTAAGATTTTTTTTTTTAATTATTTATTTATTTGACAGAGAAGGAGAGAGAGAGCACACAAGCAGAGGCAGAGGGAGAGGAGAAGCAGGCTTCCCGCTGAGCAGGGAGCCCGATGTGGGGCTCAATCCCAGGACCGTGGGATCACGACCTGAGCCGAAGGCAGACGCTTAACAACTGAGCCACCCAGGCACCCTGGTCTTATCTTTCTAATATACCTTTCTAATATATCTTTCTAATATATCTTTCTATATCTTTCTAATCCTATGCCTCTAGTAAATTATTCCTTCTGTAAGATAGAGGTAGGTTCTATAGCAACATAGGGACCAGAAATTAGCCCCAGAATTTTCCCTGAAATTCTAAAGTTAGATGACATACGTAAACCAGGTAAGAAAGGTAAGAAACTATAAAAATTATTGAAAAGGAAGCCAAGTTACCTTAAGAGTAATTACTAATACTGGTGTTTATTATCACCCACAAACAGGCTGAGAGTACCATATTTTGCATCTTTAAAAAAAATTACTTTTAACCACTGAATAGAAGAATCGTCTTTTATATCAGGTTATATATGTGAATAGGCCAATTGTATCTCATTCAACTTTGTCCAAAATTTGGATATCCAATCATCATTTAAAAAACACTTATTAAGCATTTTCCTATACCCAGTATTATCATTATCAGTATGCTATATATGAGATAAAATAACATCATTCGCTTTTTGAGAGCTTTGGAGGAAATCTGGCATAAGAATGTGTCAAACAAATCTGGATGTTTCCTATCTCTGCACTTATTAGTTGTAGGACCTTGAGCAAATTAACTTCTATAAGCCTCACTTTCCTCATTTACAAAACGTGGAAGGATAATGGTAGTTCGTACTTCATATGATTATTCTGAACGCTGAGTGAGCCAACTCATTTTACATGTATCACAGTGATTGGTAGATAGAAAGCACTCAATGAATGTAAGTTATCATTTTTTTAAAAAGTACATGTAAGAAACAAAACATTCAATTGGTAGAAGAATGTGGAGAACCTTAATTTGTTTAAATAGAACATCATCTCCTCACTAGGTAGTTCAAAACCCTCAAAGTTTGAGAAATGTTTTAGAAAGTCAAAGAATGATAACCTTGCTGCATTGATACTGTGACAATACAAAATCACAAGTAGTGAAATGCAGAAATACACTTCTTATCAGCATATTATCTAGACCTGCTGGAAGAAGCTATACTTCTTCACTCAGTTTTGCATTAAACACTCAGAAATGTTACCCATAATGTTTTGTGCCTATCACTAGTGCTTAAGTAGGTGGGCACACAGTTAAAGACTCTAAAGTAGTCAGGCAGACAGGGGGGGTTAAGGTGGGGCTAGGAGGATATTAACTGCCACTCGCCCCCCTACCCCAAGAGAATGGCAGTGTCATGCCTGGCAGGTGGCAGAATGAACAGCTGCAAAGCCCCTGTGGGAAGCTGGCAAGCCCATACTCGTTCGAGAAGCATTCTGTACTGTCTCCTGCCATTTATGTTATCCATAAATTCCCCACATTCTTTACTATCTTCTACCTTTTGGCATCTGTTTATCAACCATCCTGTTAATCACGTAGCCCACATTCCCACATAATGTTACAATTGGGTGAAACTATGTAGGAGCAGCATGTACTTTTAGTTGGGGCATAACCCTTCTGTTTGTTACACTGCCCACAACTCCCTATGGTCTTTCGCACTAAGGTACATTTCCTGCCTGGCTCATTCGCAGTGGATCCTGGTCTAGTTTGATTTTGGCAGTGTGAAACATTAGAAGTTTCTCAGTGGTCAGTTCATACCTAGACTAGTAGTCTATCCACCCACTCACACCTGCCCCCAGCCTAAAAAGCAGCTAAGGATGTCAGCTAGTTCTCAGATGCCTTTCTGAGTAGATGAGTTCCTATCATTTCATCAAAAGAAGATAATGACTTAAAGAAGAAGGGGAAACTCAATAAACTTCTTTTTTTAAAAAACCAGATAGGACTGGGGTGCCTGGGTGGCTCAGTCGGTTAAGCGGCTGCCTTCAGCTCAGGTCATGATCCTGGGGTCCTTGGATCAAGTCCCATGTTGGGCTTCCTGCTCAGCGGGGAGTCTGCTTCTCCCTCTCCCTCTGCCTCTCCCCTGCTGCTCATGCTCTCTCTCTCTCTCAAATAAATAAATAAAATCTTTAAAAAAAATTAAAAAAAATAAAAATAAAAAACCAGATATGACTGAAATCTTAGGACATCCTTTTCTAAAACATTCTTGGAGAGCAGGCTTTCTGCTTTTATATAACACGGCCTCTGCTTTGAAACCCATACAACACTGGTTTCTTTCTTTTCTCTGGTGTTTTTAATCTATTACCTCTTACCAGACTTGTTTTTCAAGATGTAAATTCACTGGGTATGACTGTTTAGATACAGTTAGTGTCTAATTGGGAGTTTGGGGCAATATCCAGCACATCATAACTATTCAACTGCTGTAACCAGAATCATGTCTCTAAAATGCTCTGAAAGCTTCAAATATTATATTAAATAGTACTATTAAAGATGCATAAAATAAGAATGGATTTTTCAATTAGATATAAAAGTATTAGAATTTAATACATGAAGATAGTTTTATTCTCTTGCTCATGAGGTAATAATCACTTCTACTTTCCCAAATGGTTATTACACTTAGGATCAGATTCAGAAAGATTTATCTTTAGCCCACATATAAATATTTTCCCTTATTCTAAAACGTTAGCAATCTTCTTTTCTACTGCGCAAAAGACAGTTTTAGGGTTGCTCCCTTTCTTTCTTTTAAATTTATGGACTCTGCTACTAATTTCTTGATGTCTGGAATAGGTTAACACCTTTTCTCCTCAGCTTCTGTTGATCATAAGCTTGAAATTTATCTGCAAACTTCAAGGGCAGAAAAGAGCAGAATTCACATCATTTTTTTTTTTTAAAGATTTTATTTATTTGACAGAGAGATAGAGAGACAGCACAAGTAGGCAGAGTGGCAGGCAGAGGGAGAGGGAGAAGCAGGCTTCCCGCTGAGCAGGGAGCCCGATGCGGGGCTCAATCCCAGGACCCTGGGATCATGACCTGAGCCGAAGGCAGCCGCTTAGCCGACTGAGCCACCCAGGCGCCCCCACATCATTCTTAATATGGGATCAAGCCAAAACTGAAGGAAAAACTGAAAGATTTTAATTTTTTTTTTTTAAGTAGGCTCCATGCCCAGCATGGGGCTTGAATTCACGACCCTGAGATCAAGACCTGAGCTGAGATCAAGAATTGGATGCTTAACCAACTGAGCCACCCAAGTGCCCCCCAAAACCGAATGATTTTAATGTAAATTATCCAAGCTAGGATCCCATATTTTAAACTTAAATTTGAATCAGCAATGATTTTTATTGCTGTCTCCTCCCCTTCTATTTTTACTATTCTTCTGAGGCTGAATCAGAGAAATGTGCTGAACATGTGGATTGCAGCAACTGGATTTCTCGAACAGGAAGCAAAAAGAAACAATTTTCTCCCCTAGGTTGCTTTTATTTAACAGTCTGAAGACTGATTATCTGAGTTCAAGGATTATATTTAGATTGGTCCTAACAAAGAAGAAAAAAATACCCGTTTCACAACTAAGATAGAGCGAAAAGCCTTTTCTAGCTAATCAGTCAATTCCCAAGCCAGTAGGAATGGAGGCTTTATCTACTCTTCTACAAGGAGCAGAACTGGTGGGATCCAGGATACCTTTATCTTATTGCATAGGTATGAAAATATTGCCTAGGCAGAATTGGAAAACTCACCAAATAAATAGAATGGTGAAATGAATACAACATTCTTAGATGCATTTAGAGCTGAACAGGCTACATATCAGAAAAAAATTTCACTTAAAGTTTGCTTGGAATCTTTTACATTAGTCTATGATAGAAACATAAATAATCAATGGGAACACCAAGCCAAGAGAATAAAACCATGGAAGAAAAGATAATCTGGGAACTAGAGCCAATTCCTAATGCTATATATAAATACAAAACATATATATACAGGGGCGCCTGGGTGGCTCAGTTGGTTAAGCGACTGCCTTCGGCTCAGGTCATGATCCTGGAGTCCCTGGATCGAGTCCCGCATCGGGCTCCCTGCTCGGCAGGGAGCCTGCTTCTCCCTCTGACCCTCCCCCCTCTCATGTGCTCTCTGTCTCTCTCATTCTCTCTGTCTCAAATAAATAAATAAATAAATAAATCTAAAAAAAAAAATACATATACATATATGTGATCGAAAAAAATGTTGATGACACATTTATGGCTCAAAAATATTTGTTCACATTGCAGGTCTCTTTTCTCACCCTTAGGCAAACTTTGGTATAGAGGATAGAGGATTTGTTTCTGTATCTTCTCCGTCTTTCTTTTTGTCTCTCCTGCCTAGTCTTACCTATCAAAATTCCATACCATCCTTTAAGAACCATGTTAAATACTTCTCCATCAATAACCCTCTCCCAACAATTGAAAATAACTTGTCTTTTGTGCTCCCCAACACTTTATATTTGCATCACCACCAAGCTAAAAGCTCTAAAATGTTAGACTTCTTGGGATGTCATTCTAAAAAATCCGTAAAATGAAGTCCTTACCATCCCTTGTATGGCAAGAATTTAAAAAAGAAGTCACAGCCATCTGAAGTCAACACAAGAGCTTTTTCTAGAAAATACTGGAGAACTTTCTATGCAGATAACAAAAAGGAGGACTGAACATAGCTGCGGGGGTATGTGGCTAAAAATCTTAGAAGTTACATCTCAAAATTTAAAATTATCTCACTCTTTTTCACAACTTCTGTTTGTTGTTTCTTCTTCAGCAGGGTCACATACCATCTGGTAAACATAGCAGCTGAAGACCCTGCTTGGTTTCTGTTCTATGTGTAGTACCAAGTCTCTGTCAAAGTAGACTTCATGGCTGTAGGTCTGTAATGAAAACATAGTCAAATGAAATCTCCTCTTCACACAACCTTATTCACAATTATGTCACTAAAATGTCATAGCACCTATGCTAGGGATCTTCAAATATGTACTTGGAAGCAAAACAGTTGCTAGAAATAGTTTATTTTCATTACTTATGAATATGCAGATTACTTAGAAGAAAAGCATTACACAAAACGTCGAAAATGAGAAGAGCCCTGGTCATAAGAGTCTGAAACCCCCAGATTCTATTGCCTATACTGCTCTTTCACTGTGTGACAGCGGTCAAGTTGCTGAACCTCTTGGGTACTCCACTGATAAAACAAAAGGATTGCATAAAATAACAGCGACTCTTCCTTATAGTTTTTATGTTCTATAATAACCAAAAAAGTAGACAAATATTTCTGAGAGTGCCTGGAAACCCTACTGCTTAGATATCATCTCTATTAAATAACTGGGGGGATTCAATACCATATACTTCTATTTTTAAAAATGTTACCAAACTTATAAAATGTGAGAAAACCAAAGACTATGGTAAGGAAATAGACAGCATGTCTCAGAATAAAACATAAGACTTCATCCTTAAGGCCTCTAGAAAGGAGGCATCCTCGAGTTCCTAGGGAAGGAAGGCTTAAGAAGTACTCATTTTGTCCTGTAGGAGGATGTCCTCTTTGATGTGGTCACCGGTATAGGTGACCCTGGACTGACTTGAACACAATAACATCTGTTCCAATAAGTATCACCTACAAAGAAAATTCTTACAACTTTATATTCCATGGACTCTACTCACCACATCCCATGACTCCACTAGTGGAATGCTTTTAAGTAAAGTTCCATATTCATTGCAGTGGAAATCCAGGTGAGCTTTTCCTTCAGCATCTATTTGGGTAACAGCTACCACGGAAAGCAAATCCAGCTCATCTTCATAGTCCACAATTTTAAAAGTCTCAGGGAATAGATGGGTAAGGCAGAGGAAAAGAGGGGCAAAATCCGGTTATCCAGTTAGGATTATTTCTATTTGTAGTTT
Source organism: Neomonachus schauinslandi (assembly GCF_002201575.2). NCBI lineage: Eukaryota > Metazoa > Chordata > Mammalia > Carnivora > Phocidae > Neomonachus > Neomonachus schauinslandi. The sequence continues at coordinate 133,021,780 of NC_058405.1, read as the reverse complement.
AACTATTCTATTACTTATTTTTAAAATGTAAAAAGAGGAATGAATGGATGAGAGCATAGGTAGAAATGGGTCTCTACTTTCATGCCTAGTAAAGTCCCAAGATTCTGAAGACTGCAACAGTATCCTACTGATTCTGACAGACCAAGTCTATGTAGATCTCAGCCAAAGTATTACTGAAATTCTGTTATGACAGCAAATTAGAACTTCTCCAAATTCAAAAGAGGTACTCAACTGCTGCTTCTGACATGTGTGTTCACTGGTTTCCAGATAGGACTAAATATATGAAGTTCAGTTCTGAAACCCAAAAACTACCCACTTTCTTACCTCAGAAAAACACAAGTCATTTCAAGAAGAACTGACAGCCTATCACATACTATTTATGACTCTATCGGCCATCTTTTTTTTTTTAATGCTTTTTGGTTTCCTAAAGAAAGCAAAAATGGCTGCTTATACTTGAGGGAGAATATTAATTAGGAACTGAAATCCAACCCACAGAACAGGACTGGGATGAGAGATGTTAGCTGGAAATGATTAATGATGGTAAAGTCTTAAGAGAGAAAAATCTAACCCCAAACTCCGTTTAAGGAAGTAAACCTGTGACTCCAACCACCTCACAGGAGAAGCAGATCCATGCCAGCCATCCAGGGATGGACCATAGGAAGGGACATTTTGGCAGGCACAAGTTTCTTTGAACCACCACATACTAATCCTTCACTCACATTTGGTCAAACTGCTTTTTCATCTATTTATATTTTCTGCCTTTACTACCCATGACATAAAAATTTATAGAGATTTATTACACATGATTTCTTTTTATTTACTTTTTTGCCTTAATACTACCTTGGTCAAAATTCAAAGAGTAGACTTCTTGCCTGGGTGTAGTGATTTTATAGCCTTTAGTCACAACCCTTTCAGCTTCTCTTTTATAGGCTAAAAGTTTTTATTCTCTAATCTCTTGATGTAGAGTATCTCTCTCTTTGTTACCACCTTCTCCTTGTTAATTATTTTTGCTACCTTTCAGTAATTTTAGTATGTCTTTCTCGAATATAGTTTTATACACAGGGAGCTTTCTGCTTTGTTCTCAATAGATTTCTATGGTTCAAAAAAATATACATGTCTTTATTTTATATATTTTTATTTTACATATTTTATATGTTATATATTTCATAAAATATATATGTACATATATACATAATGCATTACATAATATACAAATGTACACATATAATTTCTTTTTTGAGAGTAGCCATATATTGGGTCACCTCCAATCTTTTTAAAAGATTTTCAAAAACTATCCTTAGAAGGCTACTCTAATGTTTCTACCTAGAAATGGTCATGCAATCAAACAGTTTTCTGGTCCAGACAGATTTAGAATTCATGCAATGGTTATATATTTGAAGCATGATCACTGTCCGTTGATTTCATAAGAACTTTCAATGCCTCTTTAAAAGAAAAGGATAAAAATGTATTAGCTCAGTGACTGGCAATGTCAAGTTCAGGCCAGAGGCTGAACTAATTTATCACACCCTCACACCCTTCTTCCCTGGCCCACGATCATTACCAAACATATCCATGTCTTGTAAGTAAAAAATAAAGCAAAAGCCATAAAGTCATCAGGATATAATTAAAGTATTTTCTATTAAGAAATTTCCCTAGAAATGTGCACATTAACAAAACAAAACCATAAGCTAGCAGTGTTTTCAAATTATTTCAGTCCTAAGAACATTTCTGCAAATAAAATCTTACAAATAATTCCAGTATGAGAGGAGAGGATGATGGGGATGCACTGATTGAAATACCATGCACAATCCTATATCCCAGAGTCTGGGAAGCAGAATTTAAAAACCACAGGGCTAGTACACACTAGTGTGATTTGTTATCTCTGGCTAAAGTAATACCTCTTGTTCTGGGTCATCATCCAGAAGGTTAAAATTTTTTTTCACCACCCGTCCAGAAGCTGTAACAACGGGTAAGTTTTCATTCTATCATATGGAGAGAAATAAAAAGTTATGATGATTCCTTTTATGTGCAATAAATAGCAAAACTACTAAATTTTGTTAAACAACCAACCTTATCCAACATCCACAATTCTTTCCTCTACTGAGAAAATTCTGAATCAGATTTCTCATCCTCCAATTAGTAAAAATACTTACTATAATAAATTATGGATAAAATGCCAATATAGGCAAACAATAAATACAAAGGTTACAGATTTGCTACTTCACTCGCCCTTCTGATTTTTGCTTTAGTATAAGTACAGCAATGCTACAGTGGATCAGCTTTTGGAAATTTCTCTGCATAATTTTCTTCATGTTCTTAATTTGTACACTAAAGAAAAAGAACTATTTGGAGTTAGAGCATGGTATGTGATTTTTAAAGATTCATATCTACCCCAATCTACTCTAAGTTTGCATAATTAATTAAACCCAAAGGTCGAAAATTCATCAATAAAAACTGAAAGAGAAACCCAGAAAAGAAACAGAAATTAGCAAAAGATAAGCTCAATATAATCAACTCTTTTCAAATCTCAATTGTGCATGGGGCTAAGACCAGCTACCTACATAGACAAAAAAATCCAGACTTTTATTGTGCTGCTCTTTTCAGCCACACTAAAAGACAAACACATTTGTATACTATATTCTCAAATAGAAAGACAGTGATATACAAAGAATTTTAAAGTACTCCTGGCTTACACTGTTCTTCTCCCTGTTGGCCAAAATGACAAAATCTTCAGAGATCTGATGCTGGGCACTATTATTTTCTACTTCATTTAGCTTTAAAACTCTGAAAAGAGAAAAAAGATCCTAAGACCTCAACACATCATCAAAGTGCCAAAGTTGAACTACTGAAATGAAACTCAACAAATGAAAATTACAGGAACAACACTAAGTTAGTTCTCCTCTCCTCCTGTGGAGTCTGAAATATTAATGTCTGATCACTTTAGCATCCATAAACTCCTTCAAATTCAGAGATTTTTGTTAAACAGAAAAACCTGTGACAACAGGTACTCCTGAAGTAGGTAATGAAGCAGCTTCCTCAGGCCTAAGCCATCTTCCAAACTGGCTTAATGAAAGTTACTCTAAAGAACCTCATCTTTGTCATCCTGCCATAGGTCTTTAACGTTTCAGCTTTAATGGTGGCATTATAGTAGATATTGGCATTTTTTACTTCTGAAGCTAGAACGAGATATCAATGAACAACACTCAGAATTAACTATAAGGCAGACTGGATTAGCAACTAAACCTAAACTAAGAGTTTTCATAAAAGAGTAATATTTAAAAACTGCAATTTACTTAATACTTTTATCGTAGGGTTATATTTAAAGATTTGGGGTTTCTGAGTGCAAATGGCCTAACGGATCAAGCTTACTAAGCAAGAGAAAAGGAAATAATTTGCTCACCGCCCACACAAATCTGTTTACAACATTAACAAGCTTCAAAAGCACAATGTTCTCAAAGCTTAAAGTCTCAGACGCAGGCAAAGAGAATAGCAGGGAGAAGCAGCTCCTGTGGCCAGAGAGAGCCAGAAGCCTTAGAGTTTGCCAGAGGCAAAGAAATCAGATTATATTTTAAATTACTCAATTTGTTATCTTAAATTAAAAAGTGCCAATATTTAAAAGTGCCTATCTCCTAGAACCTGGCAAAAGGGCACACATTCTTTGTAGACCTTATTTTCTTAAGCTCAAACTACTATTAAAAGGTGGGTAATGGGGCACCTGGGTGGTTCAGTCAGTTAAGCATCCGACGCTTGATTTCAGCTCAAGTCATGATCTCAGGGTTGTGAGATCAAGCCCTGCATCAGGCTCCACACTGGGAGTGGACCCTGCTTAAGATTCTCACTCTCCGTTTGCCCATTCCTTCCTCTCTCTCTTAAAAAAAGAGAGAGAGAAAGAAAGAAAGAAAAGGTGGGTAGGCAACAAACATTAAAACCAAGGTTTGCTAAAGCTAAACTACAGTTTTTAAGACTTCTTATAAAAGTTCATAATCTTATTTAATTAAGTCCCTTTATCTTCTTTATAAACAATCCAGAAAGGTAAACTAATTAACATGAAGCATAAGAAATACAGAAGGCAGACAATGTCTTTCTTATTCAAGAAATTTACTGAGCACCTACTCTGTGCTAGGCACTATGCTCAGTGCTGGGTTTATAGTCAGCAAAACAGACTCTTTCCCTGTCATTACTGAGTTGATGACTCCAAAGCTAGATATTTAAACAGATAATCAAACAAATAATTAATTAAAACTGCTGTGTTAGAGGAGGATAACACAGTGCATGCAGTGAAAATATGATGGGGGAGCTAATCTAACGAGGGGTATCAGGCAAGGACTAGGTGCAAAGGAGATATTTAAGCTGGCGACGAAATATGAATAGAAGTTAGGCAAGAGAGGGGCGCCTGGGTGGCTCAGTCGTTAAGCGTCTGCCTTCGGCTCAGGTCATAATCCCAGGGTCCTGGGATCGAGCCCCGCATCGGGCTCCCTGCTCCGCGGGAAGCCTGCTTCTCCCTCTCCCATTCCCCCTGCTTGTGTTCCCTCTCTCGCTGTGTCTCTCTCTGTCAAATAAATAAATAAAATCTTTAAAAAAAAAAAAAAAAAGAAGTTAGGCAAGAGAACAGGGAGGGGAAACACACTCCAAACAGAGGAAACAGGTCCCTGGCTGTCTGATAAGACAGCATTACTGAAATAAACTGAGTGGGAGGAGAGTCTTTCAGACCATGCTAAGTGAATGATGGTCTTTATCTCAGGAACAAGAAGCCATAAAAAGGTTAAAGCAGAATCCACTTGGTTAGGATTTTGTGTTTGTTATTGGTTCTAAAAATCACTCTCACTGCTGAGAAGAAAACAGACTTAAAGAGTATAAAAACGGATTCCTGGGAGTCCTGTAAGTAGACTATTACTAGAGTCCAGGGTAGTGATGACAATGGTCTGACTCACAGGATATATGGGGGGGGGGGGGTGTATGTGTGAGAGAGAAAATGCACATGAGTATATGTATATGTACTGAAGAAAGACAAAAAGGTAACAAAGTGTTCAGAATAATTCCAGATTTCTGGCATGAGAGGTTTGGGCCAGGATATAAATTTTGGAGTTTTGGTGTATACATGATCTATGAAGCCGAGGGAATAAAAAGAATCAATAAATAGAATCATGCAGAAAGGGAATGAAGAGTGAGAAGAAAATAGGGTCTAAATCCTGAGGACATCCAATAACTAAAGTCTGAGTAGAAGAGAAAGAACGTGAAAGGATACTAAGAAAGACACATCAAAGAGGGAGGAAAATATTCAGAACTGTGGTGTCAGGGAAGCCAAATGAAGAGTGTTTCAAGGAAGGAAAGGTCAACTGGATGGAAGATGTGGGTCAACAAAGCAAAACAAGGTTTACTTCAGGGGCGCCTGGGTGGCTCAGTTGGTTAAGCAACTGCCTTCGGCTCAGGTCATGATCCTGGAGTCCCGGAATCGAGTCCCGCATCGGGCTCCCTGCTCGGCGGGGAGTCTGCTTCTCCCTCTGACCCTCCCCCCTCTCATGTGCTCTCTCGCATTCTCTCTCTCTCAAATAAATAAATAAAATCTTAAAAAATATATATTAAAAAAAAAAACAAGATTTACTTCAAACAACTCCTGTTCTAAAGCTGTCTTTTAGAACAAAGACAAATCATTTCTCTCCTTAATCCTGAAGAATTAAAACATGATGAGGACAAGCCAATCTGAATCTTTTACCCATATATCATCCATCAAAGAATTTATTTAAATATAACATCTACAACGAGTAATGATGAGGCTGAAAGAATAAAGTTTTCTAGATGCCAGTCTCTGAGGAAGCAACCTGTAACAAGCTAATTATTTCTATAATTGAGTCAACAGTTAGCTGGCAAAAAATAAACATGCCAATAAATGCTTCCAAAAGCTACTTTTCACTTTAAAGTAATTAATAAAAATACTCACTTGACCTGATTTGGGCCGACATGTATTATTCTACCAGAAGCATCAGGATGAAAATAGATCCAGTCAGATTCTAGAGAACAACATTCCATTTCTTGGATCCCATTTTTTGCCTGAAGTTGGGTAAAAATATTGAAAATAAAGATTAAGGGAAAATAAAGTAAGTTTTCAAATCTAACCTCAGTCATAGATCAGTAAATCAAAGGTACAGGGCAGAGAAAATATCAACAGTTGAACTGGGATATGTCTAAGAATTGAATCAGGACACTCACACTTGAGAAATCCAGAACATTTACCCTGTACCATACAATTTACCTCACAAATAATAACTTAACAGTTATCATATCTCAAGCATCTAATTTGTATCAGGTACTGTAGTAGATGTTTTAGAGTCATTTCATTTAACAACACTCAAAGCATATATTATATCCCCACTTTGATGAGGAAACTGATATATAAAAAGGATGAATCATTTGCTCAATCTTTTACACATGCTAAACAGCTGCTCTGAATCTGAGGTTCAAGGACTTGTTCCACAACGTAACTCTGTACAATCATGCACACACGGTTCCCTATAACTTCTCCCTCCCTTGCCTATCCCCAATAAACTGTCAAAAGGAGTGGTTAGCACAAAGATAAACATGCAACCCAACCCCAAATCTCAGAAACAGGTCATATAAATCTCCTTGGATAAGTCCAATATAAACCTCTAATAATGAAGAAATGGTCAAATACTGCTTAGCCTTTTAGGCAAGTAGATATTTATTTCATGGTAGGACATTTAGACATTAAAATAAAGAAAAGAAAAAGATACCTCCATGATATAGGACCACATACATACATTAATGTTTTGCCTTATACATAGGAGCACTAAGAACTAATATTAGCATGGATACATTGATTTCATTTAATTTCTTTAATTTCCCCAATGTAAAGTGAAGTGATACCACCTTTCCTATTAGATACTTATAAAACTTTTTAAATTATTGACTTATTAATTTCATTAGCATATACTGACAGGACACTATGTTTTAAGTATCACATTAGGTGTTTGTACCTCACATGAACTAAACATAACTCTTGCCATCAAAAAGCTCATAATCAAAAAGGGAGGCAGAAACAAACAGAAATAAGACAGTATAGAAAACAAAAACAAAAAGAAACAAAAAGTGTAGAAAACAAAGTAATGAAGCCATGCACAGGATATTAACAAGCATCCAATCCAGGTGAGCAGAATATTAGAAGAAAAAACAGAGCTTAGGGCGCCTGGGTGGCTCAGATGGTTAAGCGTCTGCCTTCGGCTCAGGTCATGATCCCAGGATCCTGGGATCAAGTCCCGCATCGGGCTCTCTGCTCCTTGGGAGCCTGCTTCTCCCTCTGCCTCTGTCTCTCTGTCTCTCATGAATAAATAAATAAAATCTTTAAAAAAAAAAAAAAGAAAGAAAAAACAGCTTAAACTAAGCCTTAAAGGACGAGCACAAAACGGCGAAAAAGAAGAGATGGCAAAACACAAAACACAGAATGTTAATCCATATAGCATGTATATGTGTACACATGAATAAAAATTTTAATTTTGGCTCCTACAAAAGAAATACAATGACTAGGGAAGTAGGTGGGGGCTATGTCACAAGTGCTTTGTTTGCCGTGCTTTTAAAAAAATGGAATTTGGGCGCCTGGGTGGCTCAGACAGTTAAGCGTCTGCCTTCGGCTCAGGTCATGATCCCAGGGTCCTGGGATCGAGTCCCGCATCGGGCTCCCTGCTCCTTGGGAGCCTGCTTCTCCCTCTGCTTCTCTCTCTCTCTGTCTCTCATGAATAAATAAATATATAAAAAAAAAAATCTTTAAAAAATGGAATTTAACACATTTTCGGTATTAGTGAATGTTTTAATTTTTCAGGAATTTTTATAAGTATTCTAAGAATTTCTAATAGGAATGGTGGTATTATTATATTGTACATATTAGGAAATCAATTTAATTAAACATCTTGGTTGCAACCACTGAAATGAATGTGTCCAATATGGCATTAGCTCTGGATGCCCCTTTGTTTAAGATAAAACAGGTACATACTTATACACATCTTTCTTTAGACAATTCCTTTTATTATAATTACTACTAACATGCGAAAGAAATACTATCTCTTTTTGTGTTAAATATAAGGCAGCATTATTACCAGCTTCTGTAGTTTTTGTTATGTGCTTGAATGCTAGATTTTAAAGCTCAGTTTAATAGAAAGCTATGAAACATTTTCTGAATTCTTCAGTTTGGCTGCGTTTTTGTGTTATCTACTATAGTTATGTGTTTTTGGGTTATCTACTCTTCTGACTGACAGGTGGAGAAGTAATGGGCATAAGCATCCTTAAGTTAATGTCACTACAGCAAAGCTGTCTGGCAAAAGAATTGAAAACTTCCCCTGGCCTCGGCATTTATGAGTATGTTGAAACGTAGATAAGACTAGATGTTATAATCAGTTATTATAGAAGTTGAGTACTTGACAGGCATGCTTGATACAGATGTTGGAGGCCATTCTATATACAAACACACACACACAACAATATGTATTATCAATTCTTATGTAAAAAGAATATGTACTAAATATCCAGAACGTGAATCGTACAGCGTTTGACTGGATAGAAAAGTTAAGTGAAAGAGATGTGACAGGTCCTGATGGCTGAAGAATGTTCACTGGCTGAGAGGTGGACAATCAAATCACAGACTTGTCATGACAGGGAACAGACCCTAGAGAGGCCACTCTAAAAGAAGATATCCCTGGGCTGGGCCAAACAGGAGCTGCCACATGTGATAGGTAAATGAAAAAATGAAAGGGGACAACGTCCCCAAAAAAGAAAACTAGAAGACACTAGACACAGTGTTCCCTGGCAGTGACATCAAAGAAAATAGATAACTGGACCCAAGACTGTGTTGATCTTTGGTGTGGTGAAAGGTGGCCTGTGACTAAAAGCCACTGCGTCCAACAGTGACTGATTGAGCACGATCCTGGAAGAGATGGGTGTGGAATAAGCCGAGTCTGCCTCAGAAAAAGTCAGATCATTTGATATATCAAATATATAGGTTCCAGAAATAAACTACACTAACTCGGCAATACAAAACAAAGGGGAACCCCTCCGCCACTCCCTGTGCATTTGCTCTTTTGCACTTATCTTAATCACCGTGCTTAACAGACTGCATCTTATTTATCTACATGTGTGCTTTCAAGAGTCTAAGCAACTTGAGGGAAGGGAATGTGTCCCCAGCCATGCCTGGCACACATTAGGCCCTCAATAAATTAAATTAAATTAAATTAAAGGATAAATCATGCCTAAATCATTTCAAAAAGAAAATAAAGAAAATTAATTCAAGGGGTAGAAATTTCTATTGTCTTACAATGTACCATTTCTTCCTATTCCGCCATAAGTAACTTAACAATGTTCTTGAAAATTCAAAGTGTTTCAATGCTTACATTGTGACCAACAGAGTTTTACCTGGTTCTGCTCTGGAAAGCTAATAACAGCAAACCATGAAAAAACAGAACCAACCACACACTGCACCAGCCTGAACATACTCCATCAATAATTTCCACTATGGAGCTTCAGAGATGTTTGTAGCAATCCCATGAGAAATCTTTGGTTTCTAAAAATTTTCAAATCTTAATGCTTTTAAATTCTTGGTAGTACACACAAGTGTTTGTCATATTCTTTGTAGTCTTCTGTACCTAACAATGTTTACAAATTATCAACACAAATAAATAAAAAGTAATTCTTAGGAATTCTTATTATAGAAGTAGAAAATAAAGAATTTCTGATACAAATTTACTACTAAAAGTCTGATCACTCATGATTTACCAAGGAATTATCTTTCAGGGCACAAATATGGAAAACTCCTTTCTGTTTCTTCTTATTAGGTGTGATGATATAGTGCCAAGGATGGCCTCCAATCTGAAAAGCGTTCTCCAGGGAGGATACCTCAAAGAGCAGTGGAGGTGTGTCTGCAGAGATGGGCAAAAGGAATTTATTATTTTCTCTGTTCTGGTAGCCTTGGAACTTTCATGAACTGAATTCAACCCTTCTTTGCATGTACCATCTATGAATTTTCATTAATGAAAAATTACTATGTTCAGGAAATAAAATATAATCAGGAAAGAGGCTGATTGCTAAGAAGAGAGAAAGCTGGTAGGAAACAAATGCTGTTATGAGGTCAACTTTCTAGACATCTGTTTTCAGAGTATGTGTGACCTGCAGCTGAATGGAGATAAAAAGTGGGCTGAAGGTGCTTATGATGAGAAAAAATGACAAAGTACATCTAATAAAAGCACCATTTACTAGGCATGTATGTCTCAGACTCTGGGTTAGATACTATTTCCAACACTCATAACAATCCTAATAGGTAATTAAGTCTAATAATTCCTTCAGATGTGAGGAAGCGATCTTCCATATTCCAGACTAACAGGTTATACTTAGCAAACTTTATCAGCGCAGTCTTAAGATTTCCAGTGTAGAAGTGATATTAGTCATAATGAATGTAACCACTTAGGATAGGTAGGTCCTGTCACAATGGAAGCTTTATTAAAGGGTAGCCACTACTACTAGTATCATCTTTAGACAAGTTAACTAGTTTAGATACATCTAGTGAGTCACTGTTGTTTAGAGACTGACACCATAAAAGAAGTATCTGTTGGTGCCTCTTAGTCTTTTTGATAACAACTAATTTTAAGTAGAGTGAAACAGATGTACTCTTAGAGAAATGCTTAAGTGGAATGTACTACAGCTTTAAAAGACCAGAATAGAATTTGGACAGTACTTGGGAAACATCACAAAGCACACAGTCTGTTTCAGCAGGTGGTTAATCTACGACTCGTTTTTTTTACCCCTCTACCTTAAGAGAGGTTATGAGGCCATCACTGTCAGTAAAGGGGCTTGCGGTAGGAAGACTCAAGAGTCACATGTTACATATAGAAGTGTGTACTCTACTAGGCTTCTTCATACGGACAATTTACCACTTGGTGCTATACACAGGAGAAAAATAATGAAAAGTGAAATCACAAACTGACAGTCCTGAGAAAGAGACAAGTATAAACATATTAAATATGCTTAAAGTGCGTTTTTTTTTTTTAAACTTCTAGGAAAAGAGTAATATTCTTAATATATAAAGAAGTCTTTTTAGGGTGCCTGGGTGGCTCAGATGGTTAAGCGTCTGCCTTCAGTTCAGGTCATGATCCCAGGGTCCTGGGATCGAGTTCCGCATCAAGCTCTCGGCTCAGCGGGGAGCCTGCTTCTCCCTCTGCCTCTCTCTCTCTGTCTCTTATGAATAAAAAAATAAAATAATAAAAAAAAAAGAAGTCTTTTAATAAGAAAAATATGAACCCAACAGAAAACTGGGCAAAAAACATCAGTAAGTAAATTATGAAAGAAGTATAAACATCATATGTGATAATATGGTAGCTATCAAATGATGGTGAATGAGGAAAAAAAATATAAAAAGAAAAATATAATTAGAGTTTGAATTTGGGGTTAAAATTTCAAGTAGGTATGTTGTAGAGAATATAAAATAGGTATGAACAATAGGAAAAAAAAGTCAATCCAAAAAGATGTATTTAAAAAGAAATGCTTTTCTAAGCAGTTGCTAAAAATGGCTCCAAAGTAGCGGCAGGACTCTGTTCATCACAATTCTGATGGGTCCCCACTAACCTCAAGAGCCCGAATTTTGATCTCTAATAATATTTTCAGTTAAAGAGTCCTAGAAATTCTGAGAGTAGCAGATTCCATGTCTTGTAGTGAGGAAATTTTAAGATAGGTCTGAACCAGCTGGTTATTGCTATAAAGGATATTTTACAAGGATGTCAATGTAGTATTAAAAGAATAAGAGAACCAACAAAAGGAGCTCCTACTGGCTAGACTGTGGAAAGAGAGGCATTAAAAAGAAAATAATAATTATTATAATGCTCTGAGTATGTGAAAGGTCAAGCAATGATACTTCAGATTTTTAATATAAATTGTACAAAATGTTGTATGGTTTATAAAAGAATGGCTATAATAGGATAATGAATTTTCTGTAACTTTAAAATATAGGGAATATATCAGGCAAATGCAAATCAAAACCACAATGAGATATTGCCTCACACCTGTTAGAATGTCTATTATCAAAAAGATAAAGAACAACAGGATGTTAAAGAAAGGGAACCCTCATGCACCACTGCTGGGAATGTAAATTGGTGCAGGCACTATGGAAAACAGCATGGAAGTTCCTCAAAAAATTAAAAATAGGGGACGCCTGGGTGGCTGTCGGTTAAGCATCTGCCTTTGGCTCCAGTCATGATCCCAGAGTCCTGGGATCGAGTTCTGAGTTCTGTGTCGGGCTTCTTGCTCAGCGGGGAGCCTGCTTCTCCCTCTGCCTGCCACTCCCCTGCTTGTGCTCTCTCTCTCTTTCTCTGTCAAATAAATAAATAAAATCTTACAAAAATAATTAAAAATAGAACTACCATATGGTCTAGTAATTCCACTACTGGGTATTTACCCAAAGAAAATGAAAACACTAATTTGGAAAGATAATATGCACCTCTATGTTCACTGCAGCATTATTTACAGGAGTTCATAGAGACAAAGAGCAGATTGGCGGTTATCAGAGGGGGAAAGGGTTGAGGGGTGTTTGAAATGGGTGAAGGGGGTCAACTGTATGGTGATAAATGGTAACTAGATTTACTGTGGATTTACATAGATTTACATTAGGTATCACTTAGTAGTGTATACAAAAATGAATTTTTTTTGAGGTGAAAGCAGAGTTTATTGAAGGTATGGAGCAAGCAGATATAGACAGACACTCCATGGGACTTGGAAAGGAAAGGAGCATGAGTCTCATCTTTGTTCAGAGTCTGGGGTTTTTTATTGAGGATGGTGGTTTGGTGTACACATCCTCTCAGGTATCCAGGAACAGTTCAGAACAAAGATGAGGGCTCAGGTGTTATTCCGTGGAGCCAGGGGGTCTTGGCATGGAGATGTCTAGCTCTGATGGTCTGGAATGCATATGTGATAACTTTGTCCAGTCATTCTCACCTGGTCCTTCCTTGGATGTTATTTATTCTAGAGAATCATCAACTCTTTGTCCCTTACAAGGAGGACATGCACTATTTGCATTATAAGGCATGTGTAAAGTGGGATAGGGGTGCAGGTCCTACCTAGCAAGAATAGAAACTGGAAAAGAAGCAAAGGAAAAAAACAGCTTTTTCTCTCATGGGGTCCCCTTCAATTTCTCGCTCATTCCCTACGATGAGATTTTTATCCTCCTAATTCTTAAGGGGTGTTGAAAAGTGAAGGTCTCATCTTCTGTAACTTCTTCAGGCTGAAAGAGATTATAGATCCTACCTATTGAGAGGCATAAAAATCCTGAGCTATCTCACTACATGGAGGGTCCCTAGGAGCAGACTGCTTGAGTTGGAGGCACTCATGAGGCCTCATCATAAGAATGGGATGCTTCCTACAGTTTCCATTGACATAATTTGTCTGGCATATTTATGCAGAGCATGTAATAACAACAGCTCCCTCAATAAAAAGACCTAGCATACGTATTATCATAGCTAGTAAAAGAAGTGGTTTCCGTCAGGACTATCCATTTCCGCTAAACCAGGAAGAAATCCAATCACTGAGAGAATTAGAGGAGTCAGACATTGCTTTAATTTCTATGTGCATGTCTGCTAAAACTTTGGATATGTTAGAGTTATCAGGGATATATACAAAATATTTAGTCTCAATATTAGCATAAGTTTCTTCTTGAGCTACAGTCAAGATATCAAGGACCATTTGGTTTTGGAGGTCCACCTTTCAAATTTGTGGGTGACTGCATGTTGGGTTTGGTTAAAGGTGGCCACTATATGCGTGGCTAAAGCCTATATTTGTAATTTTACAGCTATAGAGGAAGCTCCTGGGAAAAATATGGCTAAGGGATAAAACCATCAAGAATCCCGCTTTGCCTGATGTCTAGCCTTAGTAATATCCTAATTATGAAGAATCACTTGCAAGTGGGAGATGACTTGTCCTGGGAAAAACTGAATTATTATGCTGTACACCTGAAACTAATCTAATGTTATATATACATATCAATTTTATCTCAATAAGAAAAATAGGTAATCTTATATATTTCTTCTATTAGATAAATGTTTAGGGGCGCCTGGGTGGCTCAGTCGTTAAGCATCTGCCTTTGGCTTAGATAAATGTTTAAAAAATTTTGATACATGTTAAGTGAAAATACAAGGTACAGAACAGAATATATGATATACTACACTTGGTATAAGAAAGAAGGTAACAGGGGCGCCTGGGTGGCTCAGTCGTTAAGCGTCTGCCTTCGGCTCAGGTCATGATCCCAGGGTCCTGGGATCGAGTCCCACATCGGGCTCCCTGCTCAGCAGGAAGCCTGCTTCTCGCTCTCCCACTCCCCCTGCTTGTGTTCCTGCTCTCGCTATCTCTCTCTGTCAAATAAATAAATAAAATCTTTAAAAAAAAAAAAAGAAAGAAGGTAACATTTAAAGAATACACACACACGTTTGCTTATTTTTATAAAAACAAACAACAGAGGGATAACCTCGAAACTAAAAATAATGATTACTTCTAGGGGCAGGGTGGGGTAGGGGGAAGGAAGTAACAGAATAAAAGGACTATATATAGAAGTGAAATTTCTCAGACAATATCTTTTTATATAGTTTTGACCTTTGAAATATACACATTTTACAACTTCAAGAATAAAGTCAAAGGGAAAAAGAAACCTAAAATTGAAAACAATCTAAAACAAATGAATCTAATTACATAAAATTGGTAACCTAATCATACAGAAAAATAATTTTAAATAATCTTTGAACACATTACTTCTGTAGTACACTTATTGGGCTGTTCACTAAGGACAAAAGGAACCATAGAGAAATCTTAACCTTCACAACACTATAGTTTTTAGTAGTAGCACTGATATGGCAATTTTAAGATTATCACATATATAATAGGATAAAATTTTATTAGGAATCAAGTTAAGTGGGAGCCAAAAGAAATACAAATATAAAATAACAATTAATTTGGAAATATGAGAATGAACTAATGAATTTTTGTTTTACTATATTTCCCAGCTCTGTTCACCAAAAAATAAAGACAACCAATTGCATTGAGTACAACTAGATCTTGGTCTATGTTGTGGGTTGAACTGTGTCCCTCAAAAAGATAAGTCAAAGTCCTAACCCCTAGTATCTGTGAATGTGACCTCATTTGGAAACAGGGTCTTTGCAGAGATCATATTGGATAAGGGTGGGTCCTAAATCCTATGACTGGTGTGCTTATAAGGAGAGAGAGAGAGATTTGAAGACAACAGAGTAAAAAAGACCATGTGAAGACAGGCAGAAATGGGAGTTATACTGCCACAAACCAAGAAAGGCCAAGGATTGTCAGCAACAACCAGAAGCTAGAAGAGGCAAGGAAGGATTCTTTCCTAGAGTCTTCATAGGGAAGTCGTCTCTGTCAACACCTTAATTTCAGACTTCTAGCCTCCAAAACTGTAAGAGATTAAATTTTTCTTTTTTAAAGCTACCAGTCTGTGGTGTTACAGCAGCCCTGGGTAACTAACACAGTCAATGATGTTGTTTTCTACTAAAATGGCTCCTTGTCAGATCTAGGACAAGGAAAGTAAAAGACAAACCTGGGATATATTACTGTTCCAGAAAAAAAGGAAATTCTCCAAGACTACTGGGGTATGTCAAAATGGGAGTTCTCATTGGCCAAATTTGGGGCAATTTGAACATCATTAAGAATAATGACTGTAACTATATAATTTTGAATAAATAAAAATCCTTGAGTCTGTTGGGATTTTATGTGTGCTGACCTCTAAAATATTCTGCCACCATTGGAAGTGACTATTATACCAACTCCTTGTTCAAATATTGATAATTAAAGAGAAGGAATAAGTATTTACTTTCACTTTTTAGGAGGAATTATAGTTCATTCCTAGGTGAAAAGTGAAAGTCTTTATTTGTGGAAAAATGTTAGTTATTAAAGGTAGAAGGAATGAGAGAATCCTTCAAATGGCCATTCTGCCACCCCAAATGACATACCTGATTCAGGCAAGAATCATTAATAGTTACAGGAATATTCTTATGTTATCTGTAATCATAGAAAATTAAAAATAACCTACATGTCCAGACTAGTGAATTGGTTCAACAAATTTAGAGTTCATCAATAAAATGGTATATAAGTCAAGTTCTTAAAATTTCAAGGAGCTGCATGTGTACATGCATACACAAGGAATCACAATGTAAGCACCACATTCAAGAAGTATTACAAGGTATATAATGAAAACTCAATCTTCCTTTCATCTTATCCCTCAGAGGTAACTACTATTTATCAGGTTTTTGGGTATCCTTCCATACATTCCAAGCAAATCTAAAAGCATGAACTAGGGGTGCCTGGGTGGCTCAGTTGGTTAAGCGACTGCCTTCAGCTCCGGTCATGATCCCAGGGTCCTGGGATCAAGGCCCGCTTTGGGGTCCCTGCTCCTCGGGGAGCCTGCTTCTCCCTCTCCCTCTGCCTGCCACTCCCCCTGCTTGTGCTCTCTCTCTCTCTGTGTCAAATAAATAAATAAATAAAATCTTTAAAAATAAATGAAAGCATGAATTCATGAATTTTTGTATATGTATAAAAAAAGTATACTTATATGTATACTTTTAACATGTGAATATGAATTCTTTATACAAATGAAGCTTTTTATATACAATTTTATACTCCTTTTTATCACTTGGTAATATATATTGGGAATTGCTCTATACCAATGCAAAAACAATTTTTTTTAACAATTAAATTTATGATACAGCCAAACAATGAAATATTAATGCCACCTACCAATGTACATGTTATTTCCAATCATTTGTTATTAGAAACAATGTTGTACTTGTACACTTGTCATTTTGTAGACATGTGAATATATCTGGTATAAATTCTTAAACATGGAATTGTTCAAGGAATATATACATTTAAAGCTTTGATACATATTGACAAACTGTCCTCCACAAAGGACCCCAATAATAAATGAATATACTGTTACAGACCTTTATACTTCTAACAAACACTGTTATGTAACTTTTTGATATTTGAGAATCCGAAAAGATATATCTTATGATAATTTTAATTTGCATTTCTCTTATCAGCGATGTTGGGTTTCACCTTCCCCTAATTAAAAGCCAAACAACTCAGTATCCCCAGGCCCTCAGTTCAATGGATAACTGATAGATTTTGTTAACACCTATTCAATAGCAAAGAATATGCTGTATATATAGAAGTAAAATGAGTTGAGCTTACAATTAAATTATAAGAAAACATCTGGACGATTACAATAACTAACTACTTATATGACCACTTATCTCTTAAGGTGAAAAAAATGCTATATAGGAGCCATACCTGTGATTTTAATATTACAAGGAATGCCAAAAGGAGCCTCTCCTACAGTTCCAGCAGTCCCACCCCATCTGCATGCACACCCTAAGTCAAGTTTCTGTTGCATGAACTAAAAACAAAACAAAACAAAAACGGTGGCTTTAGCACCAACTTATTTGCTGTCTGAAGAAAGAAAAAGTCAAATTCACATGTATATGACAGAGAAAATATCTTTATTGACTCAAGGCCTGTTTATCTTCCCTCCCCTCTTTTAAAGGTTACTTTGTCTTTCTGCATTTGTACAGTTTTGTAGAGTTGAAATCTACACAAGTGCCTTATTCTAAAAGCATTTCATTAAAAAAAAAAAAAAAAAAAGTCATACCTCAGTCCAAACCTCGAGTTATTATAATATGGCAAATTTCAGTCTTCTCTACCTGTTCAGTGATGGCTTGGAAGCTATAGAGTCTGACCAGTCCTGAGCTGTACATCACAATTAGTATTCCATGAGACAAGGTAGCATCTGTAACGTTCCCGAAAATCTGAGGGGAAAGGTAGATATCACCTGAGAAAAGACCAGAAGGCCAATCCTCTGAGTGTTCACAGTGGTTTGTGCATTTGCTTAATATTCAGGTCACCACTACAACACTGCTGCCTACCATATAACTTAATTATAATTTAGAGACTTGAAGTTAAAGTGTCAATAGGGTAGTAGGCCACTAGAGTCTCGAACAGGAGCACTAATGGGAGTGCAGCACTTAACCCTCAAAATGAAACAAACTGAGGGTTCTAGAGGGGAGGCAGGTGGGGGGGGATGGGTTAGCCTGGTGATGGGTATTAAAGAGGGCACGTATTGAATGGAGCACTGGGTGTTACATGCAAACAATGAATCATGGAACACTACATCAAAAATAAATAAATTAAAAAAAGAAAAAAATGATTCAGCAGTATTCATTTGCTTCATCCATTTGCTTTACAGTTCTGTCAATATCTTTTAATAACACATCCTATTCCTCGTGGACCTAGGCATACACTGAGACCATCTAATTTTACCATGCAGGATATGTGTACTAGAGTAAATATAGGGACCTATTCTTCATGCTAAAATGTTATTTATAAAGAAACTTATTTTTTAGCTAAAAGTGAAAAGGCTGGATGTAAGAAAGTACTTCTAATGAAAAACAGCCAACTCCAGAATTTTATCATTACTTTGTTCTTTAAATATCTAATACTGCTTGATTTTTTAGTCATATAAAAACCAAACGTGTTAAAAGACCAAGCAAGCCCCTATAGAGGCATTTAGCCCGGCTAACCCTGAGTAAGGCTTTGGCTCTTTGTTCCCTTTCTGGGTTTGTTCTATGCACTGGATCCTGTCCTAATCCTCCACAGAGCTCTGATAAAGTAACTTGATTCTGTGCCTATTTTAATATTTAACAAAAGCCAACATAGACAAATATTCATAGCAATGAAAGAACAAGTGGAAATTAAGTGAAAATCTGTTTCTGTTTCTACTCAAGACAAATTACTTAGAGAAGATTTACTACCCAATGACGAGCTTAAAGTACATTTTGAGCTTCGCCCCTGGGTAGTCTCTTATACATGGGGAGTGGAAGATATGCTTCAGTTCCTACTAACCCTAATCAAAACCACATCCCTCCAATGACTATCATAGGCATCTAAGAATAAATAGAAACAATTTATGATTTAGTTAACTGTTCATTCCTGTTGCAGACTGTAATAAGTACACACAACTACTTCATCCACAAGCAAAGAAAAGTTAAATTAGTAAGTTGTGTTTCTTGTCATCTCTTTGAAAGATAATTATGCTTTGCTTCGATCTTAACTAGCTCATGATTTTTTACTTGTTGATCCTTGTTTCCCACTTTGAAAAGGAGGACTTACGTAATTCAAACATGTTTTCAAACAAGGAGTGCTCTAATAAAGCAGCCACTGCATCTTAAAATTTGGTTCACACTTTGGAGTCAACCCCAGTTTCTAATTCCAGCTTCTCCACTTACTTAGGATTTGGGTAGCTGCTTAACTTCCTAGTTGAAACCACTATATGTTACAAAGTTATAAACTACTCAAAGTGCGTGGCACAAAACAATGAATAAGTAACTGATACTATTCATTCGCCTTTATGTAGCTTAGTATAATATGCTTATGCAAAAATTTTTTAATATGTTCATCTTATTTGCTGATGACTCTTAGTAGACCCTGAAGATCTGACCTCAGTAATACTTGAGGTGCGTAATTAAAGACTAGTAGAATAGACCAATAAATAACTATCCACCCAGACTAAGTAACAATTTTTTTAATGGAAAGTAGGAGGCTATTGATTCTTTTACTCAAAGGAAGTATGTCTTTTCTTTCCTCCCATATAACAGACCATAAATCAAGAAAAATGACAAGAATAAAACCTATAACTGAACGAGCTGGAAAACTCACATATTTAATTATATGTCTTATTTATGTAACATAAAACAAATTTTAGATCTATACTTTGCAATTAAAATGACGCATTTTGTTGTAGCTTTTCATCTTCCTAATGGTCATTTTAACAAGCTTTGGAATATCCTCTGAAAAAAAGCACCTTACTCATTTCATAATTTTATAAAGTAGTGGTTTGTTAATGACACCAAAGGTATTCAACACTTCCATTTAAAGGCATAAAAACATGCAGAAAGATGAAAGGATGATTAGGCTTTCTTCCTAAATGAAACATTCTCATGTTTTTTGATATGAAACAAACTAGATCAGAGAGCTTTTTACAGTCAGGGGAACATTTGCAATCAAAACACCTAATAAACAAACATACATTGATATCACATCTTATCAAAAAATTAATAGTGAAATAAAATAAGTAAGTGCTTACGTTCTTGTTGATCTCCAGAATCCCTATAAGTGAAAAAGGTAAAACATGGAACACTGCAAGGTACAGCAAAACAGGCTGTTGAATGCCTGCCTAAAAGAAAAGATTAAATTACAGGCAGCTCTCAAAAGAATTTCAGAAACACTATTTTCATGAATTGAAAACATCCATCTGTCCTAGCAGTTATGTGGATGTTTTCATGAATTGAAAACATCTATCTACCCTGCAAAGTTACTTACACAGGAAAGCATACATGTTCAAAATATGTCCATTAAACCTTCAGCCCTTCAATACACATACACATACACACACAAATCTATACAAGTAAACATAGGGGCGCCTGGGTGGCTCAGTCATTTAAGTTTCTGACTCCTGATCTCAGCTCAGGTCTTGATCTCAGGGTCATGAGTTTAAGCCGTGCATCAAAAATAATAAAAAATAAAAATAAAAATAAATAAACATTAACAGTAAACATTTCTTAGCAACAAAACACATTTTACATACTATACAACAAAAACATTTTATATACTGCATAATAAAATATATTTTCTGTATTATAATATAAATTAATATAGATTTCTGATATCATATATAATTATGTCATTATTATACATATATTATTTTATTAACATAATATAAATTATGTTATAAATTGGAATTCTAATAAAGAGCCAAATCAAAAGACAGTTATCATAGTCACATCATCTGAAAGTAGAATTACACTGACATGTCTATGTGAAATGAGAAAAAATTATCAATAAAGCTTGAATGATTTCTCTGCTTGAAAAAGATAGCTTCCTTACTTTAAAGAACAAGGTTCTGTCAATTTCTTTCCACTGTGGAATGTAAAATAATCTGTTGTACTTCCCCAAAGCAGCTTAAAGGGTATTTATTAAGTTTATATCATTTTCTTAACCTTTCTACCATTCTTCAGAAATCCAAGATCATTAGTTCTTCCCTAACAAATTTGTAGACAATTTCCTCAGGAAACAAATTCCTCATCTTATTGATGTTTAAAGATTTTTTTATTGATATTTAAAGATGTCTACCTGCCGGGCCAATACTGAGCCTTTGTTTTGAGCTGACTTGACTGCAATGACTTCTTGAGGAGTGTCCCAGCTCAGGTATCTTGTAAATGGATGAAGAGAAGGTTATTCATTTGGGTAAGTTTCCTTATAATCAAAATATAACAGATATTTCATAAATAAACAGTTCTTTATTTAAATTATAAAAGCAAATTAATTTATTTTAAAAAACAAATAACTTAAAAATTCCCTCACATCTTTATATGGATATATTCCTATTAAAAAATATGTACATATTGAATTTTAATCCTTCTAGAGTGTCAATAAATAAAAACTGATCAAACAGTATTCAAAACTTAGAAAAAAGACCATTCCTACTTTAAAATGGACATTAACATTACAAAAAGCATTAAAAATGTTACCTTCACATTCTACATGCATATATTTACTCCAAATATGTCTATATATAATATATAAAACTACTAAGTTAAAATAACGGCTTTTAGGAACACCCAGATGGCTCAGTCAGAATGTGACTCTTGATCCTGGTTGAGCCCCACACTGGGTGTAGAGATCACTTTAAAAACAAAACAAAACAAAACAGTTCTTGACTGTACTAGGCAGGTGATTTAACTGAAACAGACTAGCCTTCAGGAAAACCTATCCTGAAATTAAACCTACATATAAAATACTATTCGCAGAACATATAAAATATTATTTGTAGAAGGGAAATTTGAAAAGGGTGGGGGAGAGATATCTGCCAAGGTTAGTTACTTGGCAGATATTAGATATAATTAGATATTATAATATCTAATAAAAATAGATATTATTATTATCTAAAATAATAAAAGTTATTTTAGAGTGATACAAAAATAAATGATAAAAGGTCTGTATCCTCAGATCTTCAAATGTAGTCATAAGGAGAGAAAAAGAGAAAAGGTTTATAAATTGAGATCCAGATATACAATGGGAAACTTAAAAAAAAAAAAAATCTAAAACTTGTAATTTCCTGGGCCACAAGTCACAAATTTTAATAAAATTCTGAGTAATAAAGTCACAGTTAATACCTGAATTTGCAATATGAAGCAAGATATATTTTCTCAAGGACTTTTCCAGTAGTTGCTGATATGCGAAACAGCCAATTATGAGCAGTCAGTGCTATGAGTGAAGATTTATAATCTGATGGATTGGGAAGTATTTCCCCCTAAAAAATACAAGATGTAAAAATGAAATTGGTTGGTCATGAACAAATCTACAGAAATCTATGTCCAAAGAAAACAGCTAAAACCTTAAAGAAATAAATAAGTAAACCAAAGAGGAAATATTAAATGTACAAATAGAGAATTAAGACAAGGAAAGATGAAACTGTAGGTAATTATTTTTATCATTAACTTATTAAGTGAGTTTATTCACATAAAGTGCTTAAACAGTACCTCAAATAATTTATTACTTATTATTTAGTATTAAATAATTCAATAAATGTGAGCGAATCATCATCATAACACATTAGGAGTGTTACTAATGATGCTGCTGTGATGACAATGATAATAATAACAGTTCTTAAAACCATGTATAATAGCATCAGCGTAAGTCACCTGCTAGAATAGATGTTTCCTGGGGAACCTGGGTGGCACAGTCAGTTAAGCATCTAACTCTTGATTTCAGCTCAGGTCATGATCTCGGGTGGTGAAATCAAGTCCCACATGGCTCTCTATACTGGGCATGGAGCCTACTCAAGATTCTCCCTCTCCCTCTGCTCCTCCCCCTCCACAAGGAATAAATGTTTCTTTATTCCAAGACCTGTTTTCCTTTTGATAGAAGTCAAAATGGCAAAAGGACAAATTGTTCCATGATTTACTGTGGCTCTACTGTAACTCCAAATGAAAGTTAAAATGCAGAATCAAGGCAGCCAAAGAAAAACAGAAGATGGGCCAGGTTTCAAAGAATGAAGGGGGGGAAATCGGAGGGGGAGACGAACCATGAGAGACTATGGACTCTGAGAAACAAACTGAGGGTTCTAGAGGGGAGGGGGGTGGGGGGATGGGTCAGCCCGGTGATGGGTATTAAAGAGGGCACATTCTGCATGGAGCACTGGGTGTTATACGCAAACAATGAAACATGAAACACTACATCAAAAACTAATGATGTAATGTATGGTGATTAACATAATAAATAAATAAATAAATAAATAAATAATTAAAATAAAGATATTCTCTGTTGCCAATGAATTATCCCCCCAAAAGGGAAATAGCTACTTGGGCATACCTGCCACTGAGCACCTGCCACAAGGTGGAAGTCAAAGGCAGGAAAAGAAAGGGAAGCAAGGAGTTCTACTTTGATTTGTAAAATAAAAAGGAAGTTCTCTCTTTTTTAAAAAAATTTATTTGAGAGAGAGAGAGAGCAGCACAGGGAGGGGCAGAGTAGAGAATCTTAAGCAGACCGCTCACTGAGTGCACAGTCCCACTCAAGACTTGATCTCACCACCCCAAGATCATGACTGAGCTGAAACCAAGATTCAAATGCTCAACTGACTGAGCCACTCAGGTGCCCCTAAAAAGGAAGTTCTAAGAGGAAAGTTAAGGATAGGAAAGTTGGAATTAATCTAGTATTCAGTTAGGCTGAAAAGTGAATAGAAAAAAATGAAGGCATAGTTATTTTATATATGCTTTTAAAGATTTGTCTTCTCTTTCAAATGTTAGGGAAAGAAACAAGGTTGTGTTTGTTTCTTGAGTGTGTGTGTGTGTGTGTGTGTAAGCTTATTAACTACTAGAAGTCTTACATTAAAATCACATGCAATGACGTAAATATTTTTATTCTATGGTGTCTATGTAAGTATCATCTCCTGGAAATTCTTTTTTTTCTTTTTTAATTTTATTTCATTATGTTATGTTAGTCACCATACATTACATCATTAGTTTTTGATGTAGTGTTCCATGTTTCATTGTTTGCGTATAACACCCAGTGCTCCATGCAGAACGTGCCCTCTTTAATACCCATCACCGGGCTGACCCATCCCCCCACCCCCTTCCCCTCTAGAACCCTCAGTTTGTTTCTCAGAGTCCATCGTCTCTCATAGTTCATCTCCCCCTCCAATTCCCCCCCCTTCATTTTTCCCTTCCTACTATCTTCTTCTTTTTTTTTAATATATAATGTTTTATTTGTTTCAGAGGTACAGGTCTGTGATTCAATAGTTTTACACAATTCACAGCGCTCAGCATAGCACATACCCTCCCCAAGGAGATTCTTAATTTAAAAAAATATACTATTTATACCTTGCCTATTAAAAAAGAATTTGAAATAGCACATGTAATAGGTTTGAGCTATTTTCCTAAACCAAAAGTTGTATTTCACACACTGTCTCAGAAAAACAAGGGTGCTGATTTAAATGTGGTTTCACATCAATATGTTAACAACAATATATGCTTCTCAGTTTTCTTAATGGAAAATCCTGTTTAACTTCAAATGAGAAGAAAATAGTAAAAGAAGTGAGAATAGGAACTAGGTTACTAGAAACTTTATTTTTGCAAGGATTGCTTTACATTTTTGGTGATTTTGTACTGGTGTCTTCAAAACTTTTCTCAATTAAGAAATCTGTCTTCCTCCCCACCCCACCCTCCCAAATTAAAATGGATTAAAAGGCTTTAGGGATGCCTGGGTGGCTCAGTCGGTTAAGCATCTGCCTTCGGCTCAGGCCATGATCCCAGGATCCTGGGATGGAGCCCTGCATCGGGCTCCTTACTCAGTAGGGAGCCTGCTTCTCCCTCTCCCTCTGCCTTCTGTTCCCCCTGCTTGTGCTCTCTCTCTCTCTGACAAATGAAAGAAAGAAAAGAAAAGGAAGGAAGGAAGGAAGGAAGGAAGGAAGGAAGGAAGGAAGGAAGGAAGGAAGGAAGAAGGAAAGGAAAGGAAAGGAAAGGAAAGAAAGAAAGAAAGAAAGAAAGAAAGAAAGAAAGAAAGAAAGAAAGAAAGAAAGAAAGAAAGAAGGAAGGAAGGAAAAAAGAAAGAAAGAAAGAAAGAAAGAAAATACTTATTTAAAAAAAAAAGGCTTTAGAGGGCACCTGGGTGGTACAATCAGTTAAGCGTCTGCCTTTGGCTCAGGTCATGATCCCAGAGTCCTGGGATCAAGATCAAGTCCCATGTCCAGCTCCCTGCTCAGCGAGGAGTCTGCTTCTTTGCCCCGTCCCTGGCTCATGCTCTCTCTCTCTCTCACTCTCTCAAATAAATATTTAAAATCTTAAAAAAAAAAATAAAAATAAAAGGCTTTAGATGTTGGAGGCACAAAAGTTATTTTCAGCTCTCAATAAGAAATCAGGGAAGAAAGCATAGATTTAAAGCTTCTGATTTTTAAAAAGGTGTCTCTTTTTAAAGAGAGTAAGTGTCTAGGGAAAAAGAAAGCAGCAGCTCTGGAAAACTACAATTTATATAAAAACAACAGTATTTAAAAAGAGAGAGAAATAATTTTAATAGTAAATTCAAAGCATAGCCTCTTATCCTTTAAACATTATTTTTGGTCCCATATTGTAAGTTCTATTTTTCCTTAAAAAAACAATCAGCCAGATTCAGAGACCTGATTAATTTGCTGCAGTATTTCCTAAGTGCTGTTCTTAAAACACTGATCCATGGACAACCAATATGTAGAAATATACCTCAAAAAAGGAAGTCCTATGATCAAGAGTTTTGAAATATGGTTGTCAAAATCACCATGAACATTAGTATTATTGCATAGTATTATTAAAGGCTCTAAGAAGTAATTATATAAATAAATTTGTTTCACCTTTTAAGCTCAGAATATCCCACTTATTTTGTCTACAACTCAATTCTCCCAACTCCTCTAGCAAGTATAAGATGTTATCATTTTATTAAAACAGTCTTCTGAAAAATACACACCAGGGCAATGCTGGTCTGTCTCGTGGAATGAGTTTAGCCTATTATTTTATTTTTTATTATTTTTATTATTTTTTGTTTTTGACTTATTATTTTCCTAACAAGATTCATGGAGAAAACTAACAAGAATTTACTTTCAAAGAGCCATGTAACATAACTGTTGCTTAAATTAATATTTTATTTTGATAGAATGATCTCTTAAATCAGAATGATCTCTGAAACACTTAGAATAACTCTAAACTAGCTTACATTGTTTATAAAACTTTTAACCAGTTCATAACTTTTTCCAGTTTTCAAGATTTACAAATGGTATCAAATTTTTAAAATACATTCATAATATTAATGTATAATTTTTAAAAATAGGAATTATTTCACAAGGAAAAATAAGCAATATACTCTCTTCTTGACTCCTTTCAAGAGTCAAGAATCACTATGATATTTAAGCTTTATTCCTTTTTACCTATATTAACAATAATCAGTTCTTTTAGGCTAAAAATGTGTTGGAAACAAATACTCTAAAAACAAATCTTACCACTGGGCATTCCCATAATAATGCATCCTCTATTTTTTCTGATTTGGAACATTTTGGCATTTCATAAAGTTTTCTTGGCTCTGATGCAATGCTGGGAAAAAAGAAAAATGAGCAATTATTCTTTTTTTTTTTTTTAAGATTTTATTTATTTGCGAGAGAAAGAATGAGAGACAGCATGAGAGGGAGGAGGGTCAGAGGGAGAAGCAGACTCCCTGCTGAGCAGGGAGCCTGATGTGGGACTAGATCCCGGGACTCCAGGATCATGACCCGAGGTGAAGGCAGTCGTTTAACCAACTGAGCCACCCAGGCGCCCAGCAATTATTCTTGATAACTGAGACAGTGTTTGCTCAGCTGAGTGACTTTTTTCTTTCAGAGATTTGGAATACCAAGATATAACTTGCTATTTTGCTTTCCTTTTCTTTTTTTTTTTTTTAAAGATTTTATTTATTTATTTGACAGAGAGAGACACGGTGAGAGAGGAAGCACAAGCAGGGGGAGTGGGAAAGGGAGAAGCAGGCTTCCTGCGGAGCAGGGAGCCCGATGCGGGGCCCGATCCCAGGACCCTGGGATCATGACCCAAGCCGAAGGCAGATGCTCAACTGGCTGAGTCACCCAGGCGCACCATTGCTTTCCTTTTCTTAACTAAATGTTAACATTTTTTTTCTGATCATAAAATTCACAATAAAATTCATAGAAAATCTGAAAAATAAAGTAGATTATAATACTATAAGATTACAAAAATAACCATTATTAACATTTTGGTTCATTTCCTTCTGGTTTTCCTTTATATTACATATACTTACCTGCAGATTATTTTCCCAAATTGGATCATACTGAATTCTTTCTTTACCCTTGGACATTTACTGTGAATATCTCTGCTGAATTCCAAGGGGTTCATAAACCGTTATTCTAATACTATAAAATGAAAATTAGATAAAGAATGTCTTTATTTTAGGATGAAAATTAGTGGGTAAAAAAAGGAAATACCTTTGTGGGTTTTTTACTCCCAAATTCCCTTTCAGAAAGGTTGAACAAGTTTTTACCTCTACCAGTACTGAACACAACATTTTTTTTTTTTTTAAAGATTTTATTTATTTATTTGACAGAGAGAGACACAGCGAGAGAGGGAACACAAGCAGGGGGAGTGGGAGAGGGAGAAGCAGGCTTCCCACGGAGCAGGGAGCCCGATGTGGGACTCGATCCCAGGACCCTGGGATCATGACCTGAGCCGAAGGCAGACGCTTAACGACTGAGCCACCCAGGTGCCCTGAACACAACATTTTTTATGTGAAAAATAGTCCCTTACCTTTAGTTTATACTTCCCTGATTACTACTGAGATATGATCATAGATGTTTTCCTTTTTTTTTTTTTAACTGATTAACTTTAAAATTAAACTACTATTTAGAAACAATTTTCGGGGCGCCTGGGTGGCTCAGTCGGTTAAGCATCTACCTTCGGCTCTGGTCATAATACCAGGGTCCTGGGATAGAGCCCCATGTCAGGCTCCCTGCTCAGTGGGGAGCTTGCTTCTCCCTTTCCCTCTGCCAATTCTCCCTGCTTGTGCTCTCTCTCTCTCAAATAAATAAATAAAAATCTTAAAAAAAAACAAAAACACAATTTTCTGAGTGACAATTTTATTCACCTTTGATGTTCTCTGATTCAAAGGTTTAAACCAAACAGAATTTCACAGGAATGAAAGCAAGCTCAAACTTCTAAACTACGGGTGATTCTTAAACTATGGGTAAAACACCCCTGAATGCCACAGTAAAGAACTCCAACTACTTATTATTAGATCACCAACCAATGCCACCTACTCAGATTTAAATTTTTTTAATTAAAGCAGATACCTCTAAACTGGGTAAGTTATGAAATGGGCATTAAATGATACCAAAGAATTATTACTAATTTCGTTAGGTGTGGTAATACATTATGATCATATAAAGAAATGTCCAGATATCCACTTCCAACATGATAGCATGAGGAGCTCTATGGGCATGCTCTCCAGGAAAACTGGTGAAAACTATAAAAGGACAACTATTTAAAGTCTCTGGAAATGGTCCTAGGGGCATACAGCAAACAAAGAAACATTTATTCCAAAAAATCTACTAGAGTTCAGTAAGAATAGTGAGAGTCTATGATGTTTGATCTAGGATGTGCTGCTTCCATACTGTTCTTAGCTTAGCAAGATGAAAACTACTCCAGACTGGTGTAGCCAAGAGCACAGGACTCCCCCTACCCCCAGCTCCCAGAGGGCCACCTTCTTGGGGGACCAGGATGACAGCATTTCTCATGTAGCTCCCAGCTGCTTGTTGTTGGGGCTGAGTCCTGGGTGAGTGTAGTCAAAAAGTAGGGCTCCCTTCTTCCACCTAGCCCCAACTCTACCTTGGGCGTGGCATGCCTAAGAATACAGAGGCTCTGATTACCCTTAGCCCACCTCATAAAGCAGTGGTTCCACATTAAGAGAGGCAAAAAAATCTGAGGCTAATGTTTGCTTTAACTCCAGGTGCTCAGTTTTTAGAGTAGGGGAGTCACTCAGAGAGAAGCATGCCATTGATTCCCCCCCCCCATACCCCAGGACCAACTCTAAAGCCTCGGCTTGAAGATTTTGCCTGGGGGGAAGAAGCAGGCTGTAAAGCAGATAGCCCTATTCTCTTCCCAGAGGAACTGACTTCATTTGCAACAGAGTGTAGAGAAGTTCTAGCCTAAGAGCACTCTCTAAACAGTGGAGTTTGTGGTGAAAGGCAAAGATTGAAGAGACAAAGAGACAGAACCTCCTTGCTCAGCGGGGAGCCTGTTTCTCCCTCTCCCTCTGCCTGCCGCTCCCCCTGCTTGTGCTCTCTCTCTCTGTCAAATAAATAAATAAAATCTTAAAAAAAAAAAAAACCTAAAAATCAAAAGGAAATGCTAAAAATCAAAACTTCATACAAATGAAGAATGTTTTTGATGGGTTTATCAGTAGACTGGACACAGCCAAGGAAAGACTGGTAAACTTGAAGATATGTCAACAAAAACTTCCCAAACTAGAACAACAACAACAAAAATGATAAAAGCAGGACACAATATTCTAGAACTGAGGGACAATTAGAAAAGGTGTAATATACACATAATGGGAATACTAAAAGGATAAGAAAAAGAGAACAGAAGAAATACTTGAAATAATAATGGCTGAGAATTTTCCAGAATTAATCACAGACAACAAACCACAAATCCAAAAAGCTTACAAAACACCAAGGAGGATAAATACCAAAAAACCTATACCCAGGTACATACTATTCTAACTATAGAAAATCAAAAATAAAGAGAACATCTTGAAAGAAGTCAGAGGGAAAAAGCACCTTATCTAAAGAAGAACAGGGTAAGAATTACATTGGACTTCTCTTCAGAAAACATGCAAGCAAGTAGAGAGTGAAGTAAAATATTTAAAGTGATTTAACAACTCCCACCCACAGTCTTTAAGACTCCTGGACCCAATTCCAATATGGGGGGAGGGGGTCTCCCACACACAACACCAAGCAATTCTCAGACACCAGCAGAGTGTTGGAGAATTCAACTCAATTCTTACACTATCTACTAGGAGATAGCATCGGATTCCACAGGTTAAGGATTCAGTCCAACCAGACTGCCCTCCACCACCCATTTCAGATGCCAGCCACCAAGCCCCCAGGCAGTTATTTGTGTTTCTGACCCATTGGGCTACAGATTGGGGTTCCAGTGACCTTCTCCTTAGTTTCTTTTAATTTGATAGAATGGCTCACAGAATTCTGGGAAACATTTACTTATGTTTACCGGTTTTTAAGGGATATGATAAAGAATACAAATCAACACCTAGATGAAGAGATACACTGGAAAAGGTATAGAAGCTCCATGCCCTCTCCAGGCAAGTCACTCTCCCCACATCTCCAAGGGTTCACCAACCCAGAGCTCTTCAAACCCAGGCCTCTTGAGGTTTTATGGAGGCTTCACTGTATAGTTGTACTAAGTCATTGGCCAGCAGCTGATTCAACCACCAACTCTCCTCTGTTGCCTGGAGGTCCGGGTTGGGACTTACATGTTTGGTCCTCTAGGCAACAAGCCCTTACACTTGGGTGGGGTCTGAAAGTTACCTTCCATTAATAACAAGACACCTACCTCACCTTTATGGGTCTAAAGCATTTTCAGGAACTGTAGATGAAGAGCGAATATATCTGAGAAATATATTTTGGTCACCTGAATGACCAAATATAGATTTTTTTTTAATTTAAATTCAATTAGCCAACATACAGTACATCATTAGTTTTTGATATAATGTTCAATGATTCATTAGTTGCATATAACACCTAGTGCTCATCACATCACATCCAAATATATATTTCTTATAAATCATTATATCACACCCAACGAATCTAGAATTTTTTTTTTTTAAAGATTTTATTTATTTATTTGAGACAGAGAGAATGAGAGACAGAGAGCATGAGAGGGAGGAGGGTCAGAGGGAGAAGCAGACCCCCTGCCGAGCAGGGAGCCCGATGCGGGACTTGATCCCGGGACTCCAGGATCATGACCTGAGCGGAAGGCAGTCGCTTAACCAACTGAGCCACCCAGGCACCCCGAATCTAGAATTTTGTATCCCGAGAAGTCATCCTTCAAAAGTCAAAAAGAAATCAGGTTTTCTCAAACAAAAATTGAGGGAATGTGTTGCCAGTGGATCTGCCTTTCAAGAAATGTTCAAAAAAGTTCTTCAAAAAGAAGAAAAATTATATAGGTCAGAAACTCAGATCTACCTTAAAAAAGGAAGAACGTTAGAAAAGGAATAAATAGGGGCACATGTGTGACTCAGTTGGTTAAGTGGCTCAGGTCATGATCTCAGGATCATGCCCCGAATCCGGCTCCACACTCATCAGGGAGTCTGCTTGAGATTCTCTCTCTCTCCCTCTGCTCTTCCCCCTGCTCATGTGCATGTGCGCCCACGTGCGTTCTTTCTCTCTCTCAAATAAAATAAATAAATAAAAGAAAAGGAATAAATAAAGGTAAAATAAAATCCTTTATTTTTCTTATTCTTAATTGATTTAACAGATAAAAAATTGTTCGTAATAATAACAGCAACAACGTATTCAGTGAATATAGCTTATGGATAAAAAGAATGGCATCAACATTATAAAAGGCAGAAGGGAGCAATTAGAAATACTCTATTATAAGGTAACTACACTACCCATGTAGAGGTATAGTGCTACTTGAGAGTGATTTAGATTAGTTGTAAATATGTATTACAAGTTCTAAGGCAACCATTAAAAATTTTTAAAAATAAGTATAATTGATATGCTAAAATAGAAAATGGAATCATATAAAACACTCAATTAAAAGCAGAGAAGACATAAAAAAGAATGAAAGACCAAAAAAGACCAACTATATCAATAATCACTTTAAATGTGAATGATCTAAATATACCTATCAAAAGGCAGAGACTGTCAGAGTAGATAAAAAAACAAGATCCAAATACATGATATCTACAAGAAACCCATTTCAAATATAAACACACAGATTACAGTAAAGGAATGGAGAAAGATATACCACACATACTAATCAAAGGAAAGCTGGAGTAGCTATATTAATTTTAGACAAAGTTGACTTCCACAATAAAAATTATCAGTGATAAACAGTGGCATTACATATGATAAAGGGGTCACTTCTCGAAGAAGACATAAAAAATCCTTAATGTGTATGCATCTAACAACACAATATCAAAACATGTGAGACAAAAACTGACAGAACACAAGGAGAAACAAATCTACCATTATAGTTGGAGACTTCAACACATCTGTCAGTAACTGGTGGATCCAGCAAGCAGAAAGTCAGTAAGGATATAGCTGAACTGAACAGTACTATCAGTCAACTGGATCTGACTGACTTCTATACAATACTTCATCCAATAACAGCAGAAGACACATTCTTCTCAAGCTCATATGAAATTCACCAAGAGAGACCATAATCTGGGCCATAAAACACACCTTTACAAAATTAAAAGAGTAGAAGTAATACAAAGTATGCTTTCAGACCACAGTGGAAATAAATTAGAAGTCAATAATAGAAAGCTGGAAAATCCCAAAAGATTTGGAGATTAAACAACACAATTCTAATTAACACATGGGTCAAAGAAGTCTCGAGAAATTTTAAAATATTTTTTAACAAAATGAAGATGAATAAAATATATAAACATTTGTGGGATGCAGCAAAAACAGTGCTTGAGGGAAAAGAATAGCACTAAATGTATATATTACCAAAGGAGAGAAGCTTCTGGGTTGGTGAACACGTAGAGATTTAGGGACAGTAGTATGCTCAAAGAGCATGGATATTCCATGCCCCTTCCCACATACCTACATATCTCTTCTATCTGGCTGTTCTTGAATTATATCCCTTTATAATAAACTGGTAATTCTACTAAAAAGTCAATCACAAAAGACCACATACTATGTGATTCAATTTATATGAAATGTCCAGAACAGGTGCATCTATAGAGACAGAAAGTCTGTTGAAGGTTGATGGGACTATAGCTTAATGGAATACGGTTTCTTCTTGAGGTGATGAAAATGTTAACTGTAGCGATGGTTGCCTATATGAACCACAATGGTTCACCAAAATTCCTCTAAAAACCATTAAATTGTATACTTTAAATGGGTGAACTGTATAGTATGTGAATTATATCTTAATAAAGCTATTAAGAGAAAGAAAAAAAAGTCTTATTATTTTTTAGAGAAGCAAACTTAAGTATGGCATGGTGTTTCGAATATGCTTTAAAATAGTTTATAAAAAGGTCAAGGAAAAGGGGACAATGGGATAGATAAGCAAATGCAGCAAAATCTAGATCACTTTTGAATCTAGTAATGAGTATATGGAGGTTCACTATACTACTCTCTTTGAAGCAAGTTTGAAATTTTTCTTTTAAAACAAACAAAAAAAATGCAAGTACTTCCAAAACAAAACAGAAATTCTCTAGGGGCGCCTGGGTGGCTCAGGTCATGATCCCAGGGTCCTGGGACTGAGCATCGGGCATCGCATCAGGCATCGCCTCGGGGTTCTCTGCTCAGTGGGGAGACTGCTTCTCCCTCTCCTCCCTGCTCGTGGTCTCTCTCGCTATCTCTGTGTCTCTCTCTCTCAAATAAATAAATAAAAATCTTTAAAAAAAATTATTCTGTAAAGCAGCAACTAATTATTAGATACCTGGCTCCCTTGACTCTGGTATCTTCTAAGCATAATAAGACTATTCCATACCCTGAGCAACCCATCATTTTGCCCGCACTATAAAGTAAATTCGTTTTAAATTGGTATTTGCAAAGATGAAGTCTTAGTCTAACTTTGGATTTAACAAGATTTTAAAATTACAACCTATTTTATTACCTATTCTTATTTTGGGGCTCATTTTTCCATTCTCCTATTTCATTAAGCACTGATATAGCATGTGGTTCTATAAAAATTAGTTAAGATTAACAATGAGGTGAATTACAGCAAAAATGTTCATCAAAAAGATACCTGCTGACACAGCACCGATAATTGTCAAAATATATTCTTCCTCTCTCATAGGCTATAGGTGACTTGGAATGAGTTGTCCACACATTCTTAAATTTAGTACTTTCCTGAAAGACACAAGGAATTTTGGTTTAGGGAATAATTCGTAAGTCTCTACCGTGCACCAATTTTAAGTGGGAGAGTTAAATCTACAGTCAGTTTTCAAAGTAATCTCACGTACGTTATTTAAAACATTATGTTCCTATCTTCCTCACTCTGCCCTCACGTGTTAAGCCGGGTGACCAAATTTTAGGAAGATCGTTTGCAGGAAAGATATAAGAAGCTTAAAACGAAAAGCATCTGGAGGTTCTATTAATAGCTATTTACTAATTCCCCAGGTTCAGGGCCTGGATTCCCTGCTCATCACATGTGATCTTCTCAAAAGGAGGCTCTAACGCTTAAAAACTGCACCCCGGCAGGAGGCTTGGCCGCCAGTCGCCCCGCTGCCCTTGGCCCCATTCCCAGCCGCCGGCGATCACCTGGCACACCAGCGCCCTCAGGATGCCCAGGTTCGTCCTCTGCACCACGCCTGCGTCCCGCGAGAAGAAGCCCAGCGCCCGGCGACTCAGCTGGCGGCACACGTTGGGTTTCCGAGTTGGGCCCATGGAGGCAAGGGCTGGGTGCGGGGTTGGCTGGGCTGAAGAGGGGAGCGCCCCTCGCTCCCGCGCAAGGCAGCAGCCGTTACCTCCGGACCTCCAGGCCCCAACTCCTTGAGGGACCCAGGAAAAGCTGACACCGGGAGCCGGGCAATGAGCGCACGGCCGTGGGGCGAGATAAGGCGGAATCGGCACCGCCTGAGCGCAGAGTGAAGGAAAAGACTCCCCTTCGGCCTGCCCCTCAAACACTCTGCAGCGCTGGTGCGGGTAGTGTGACGCTCCCGTAACGCGCGGCCTGCTGGAGCCGTTCCTTCAACGGGAAGTGTAGTTCCCAGAGCCCTTTGAGGGAGCCTGGCTAGTTCCCAGAACTACAGTTCCCATCAGGCGGCGGGAAGAGAGCTCTTGAGCCGACCCCGCCTCCAACCAGCCGTGGCCCCGCCCGGCCTCGCCTCCTCGGGTCGGGCGGAGACTGCGCTGTGCGGCGGGTGTCTCTTTCCTGCTCTGCACGCGGTGCGGGGTAGAGCACCGGGGCGCTGTGCTGCCGCCTCCTGGCGTCGGTTTACTGTGCGAATCGTGCCGCCCCGGTACGCTCACGCCCATCAGCTCCCGACTTTCGTTCTGGGAGGCGCTGACCGGGTGCCGAGAGGGCGCTGTGTGGAGTGCTACTCCCCCCACACACACACACCAAAGCAGCGTCCGTGTAAAGGTACGCCCCGCGGCTTTCCCTTCAGTCACACGTTGGACATTGTGGATGAGGTTGACGGTTAATCATTTTGCTATTGTATTATGAGTGAGTGGTGGAAGATGCTGGCATCCCCACCAAACTAGGGTTGAATTACTCCTCCAGAGCTCGCCCTTCTTGGCCTGCGGGGACACAGGCTGGTTTTGCGATAATTGCTGCGTTTTCCTTTCTCTCGCCTCTTTTTTTTTCTTCTTTGGGTAATAAAATACGAAATGTTTACATTCTTAACAGACTAAGCTATTCCACGTTGATTCCTCTAAGTAAAAGGTAACTTTGTCAACTACCCCTGCCTGTAGGGTCAAAGTTCCCACTACACTACGTTTTAAGTAATCGTGCAGTAGGTGTGCCCCCTCGCTTTGCACGTCCCTTGAGGGTGGTGTCTTTGTATCTGCCACGTGGGCTCGGGCGTGCTACCTCTTGTTCATGTGTGGGCAAGGGAGTGATCGCCTCTGACTGACAGAGCAGAGTACAATACTGGGTGAGTGCGTTGGGTCACAACTTAAGTGTTTAGAAAATTTGTCACATCTCTTTTTAACCCTGCTGAATTTCCTTCAAGGCCTGGGCTTTTGCTGATTTTTCATGACTTATTTACAGCATACTGTGGAGTGCTATGTGTATTTTTAGAGCGCGCTATAATAGTTAATTTGGTAATTCATGAATGCAGCTGTCACTGAGAAAACTGGGACCCAGAAAAGAGAACTGGATTTTCTTTGGATGAAATGAAATTCAAATCGTTGCTGACTGAAATTCATCATCTCTCTTTTCTCATTCCTCTTCACCCTCACTTGTTTGTCTTCCTGTGGTTTTTATCTTACCACCAACTCACGCGGAGGGCAGTCATCCTGGATACCCTCCTTTCCTCACCCACAACCAAGTCCTTTTGATTCTAACTCCTATCCATCTCCTTTTTATATCACCTAAGTAATTTAGGGCCTCAGCATTTTATCACATTATTATATTAAGTAGCCTCCTTCCTGCCTTGCTTAAGTACTTTCAATTCGAACCCTCCATACTGCTGCCAGAGTGATTTTTCTAAAGCACAAATCTGTCATTTCCTTATTAAAATCTTTCAGTGGCTCCCAATCACCCAGAACAGAATTTCTCAAGCCTGAGTAGATACCCAGGATTCTCTATTGTTAACTTAAAATATTTTCAGTATGTTAAATATATGCAAATATAAAACTATATATAAACTCCTTATGTTGTATATCTTATACAACTATAACTCCCAGTTATAAGTTAAATGAAGCAAAAATAAAACAAATAAATTCAAATGAATACTTATTCTTTACCAATGAGACTCTTTTTGCTGGACCTAATACGCTCCAAAAGCAAA
This sequence comes from Neomonachus schauinslandi, assembly GCF_002201575.2. Classification (NCBI taxonomy): domain Eukaryota; kingdom Metazoa; phylum Chordata; class Mammalia; order Carnivora; family Phocidae; genus Neomonachus; species Neomonachus schauinslandi. The sequence goes on along the minus strand of NC_058405.1, from coordinate 132,984,937 downwards.
TGTTCATTGTCCTCCATAGCATAATTTCCTTACAAAAGGCCTGTCCGTTTTGTACTTGTGTTGAGATTACTCAATGCCTTCATCTCTTTTCTTTATTTAAACCACTGCAAAGCTTTCCTTTGTTCAGTGTGTCATCATTTCATTTGACCTTCACTTGTCAAACACCATCATTTACATAAAGTAGTTCCCATTTCTTTCTCATTAACCTGTGCCGATGACAAATGATACCAGTTGTTTGCCAGTGCACTGCTAAACACAAACATGTGAACTGAAATCTTATGACAGTTATCAATTAAAAGTTGGCCATTCAGATGATCCAGAGTATCCTTTTAAAAAAATGTTTTTGGTTCTGATTTTTATCAAGTTGAAAATAAAAGATTTCTCTAAGAGAAACGTAGCCTTGGGGCTACGTCTACAAATCCCTAGGGGTCTGTGTAGGTGCCTTATAAGACAATCTGAATCCCTTAATGTAGTGAAGAGGGCACTGTTATCTGCATACTTACCCACACTTTCAGCCATATTTCTTTGTCCATCCTTAACATTTGCTATTGCGGTTCTGACATGTTGCTCACTTACTCAAGCCAATGTATCTTTGCATCTTAAATTTTCTTTGGAGCTCCCTTCCTTTCCTTCTCTTATCTGTTTATCTCATGACTCATCCCAGGTATTGCAGCTCCGCTCAGACACTTTTCCTGACCCCTTCACTTTAGTTATAGTCTTGCCTCTTCTAACATGTTACTCTGCATACATTGGTTGCAGCACTGTATTAGAATTGTTTGTCTGTCTTCCCAACATATTGTTTTTATTCTTTTTTTTTTTTAAGTAGGCTCTATTCCCAAAGTGGGGCTTGAACTCACAACCCTGAGATCAAGAGTTGCGTGTTCTACCCACTGAGGCGGCCAGGTGCCCCCCCAACATACTGTTTTTAGAGTAGTCCATTCATTCATTCAACATACATATGCATTGACCACATTTTAGGCAGTATCCTAAGGATGCATATGTATGTTGAATAAATGGGCTATTCGAAGGACAATATATAGGATCTATAATTGGCAACTAAAACCTTTAACATACCTGCAGATTTATTCTCCCTTTATTCTTTAAATCAGTAGGAAACCACAATGTCATAAGAAGAAATAACCTTTTTTTAAAAAGAACATTTTATTTATTTATTTAATTGACAGAGAGAGAGAGAGCGAGACAGCGTGAGGAGGAACACAAGGAGGGGGAGTGGGAGAAGGAGAAGCAGGCTTCCGGCCCAGCAGGGAGCCCGATGCGGGGCTCGATCCCAGGACCCCAGGATCATGACCTGAGCCGAAGGCAGTTGCTTAACCAACTGAGCCACCCAGGCGCCCCAAGAAGAAATAACTTTTTAAAAACTTAAATCCCCAACAGTTCTACCTATAAAAGTAGATATTTTTTCCATTTGTTGAAGGTAAAATGGCATGCATAGATATCCCTAGCTTAGGATTTGAAAATCTCAATTTGGGACAAAAAACAAACATTGTTTTTTGGTTGTTTTTTTTTTTTTTTCTTTTTCAGTCTGTGCCTATGTGTTTACAGAATACTTAACCATCTTTACCAAGATATTTTTTAAAATATCTTTTTTTAATTTTTTTTTTAAGTAATCTCTACTTCCAGCTGGGGGCTCTAACTCATGATCCCAAGATCAAGATCATATACTCTACAAAATAAGTCAATCAGAGAAAGACATGTATCATATGACTTTACTGATAAGAGGAATTCTTAATCTCAGGAAACAAACTGAGGGTTGCTGGAGTTGGGGGGTGGTGGGAGGGATGGAGTGGCTGGGTGATAGACATTGGGGAGGGTATGTGCTATGGTGAGCACTGTGAATTGTGCAAGACTGTTGAATCTCAGATCTGTACCTCTGAAACAAATAATGCAATGTATGTTAAGAAAAAAAAAAGAAGAAGAAGAAGATAGCAGGAGGGGAAGAATGAAGGGGGGAAATCAGAGGGGGAGATGAACCATGAGAGACGATGGACTCTGAAAAACAAATTGAGGGTTCTAGAGGGGAGGGGGGTGGGAGGTTGGGTTAGCCTGGTGATGGGTATTAAAGAGGGCACGTTCTGCATGGAGCACTGGGTGTTATGCACAAACAATGAATCACGGAACACTACATCAAAAACTAATGATGTAATGTATGGTGATTAACATAACAATAAAATTTTTTTTAAAAAGATCATATGCTCTACTGACTGAGCCAGCCAGGTGCCCCTACCATGATATTTTAAAGACAAGAAGAGATATGAATTCAGAAGTTAATAAAATGCTTTTTGTTCATACACTTTATTTAAAGAAGCATAGTATAACGGAATAAAGCATTCAGGTTATTAAACTTGAACATTTGTTCAGAGACAAATTTGAACAAAAACCACAGGAAGTCATTCATTCAGCATGTAATTATTTTCATGTATGTGATGCTGGGAACTATTTTGGCATAGGGTGTAACAGTGAATGGGATAGACAAGGTCCCTACATGTGGAGGGAGATAGACAATAAATAAATAGATTTTAAAAATAAGATTTCAGGTAGTGATAAGGACTGTAAAGAAAAGAAAACAGGGTGATGTGCTTCATAGAGTGTGCTTGAAAACAGGGTGATGTGCTTGATAGACCTGCTTTAGCCAGAGTGGTCAGAGAAGGCCTCTTGCAGATTGGACTTTTTTTTTTTTTTTGGAGCTTGGACTTTTGAGCTGAGCCCTGAATGATGAGGATGGGTCAGTCTGTAAAGAACTGAGGTTAGAGTAGTCCAGGCAGAAAGATGCTTGAATGCAGGGTCTGCAAGGCAGTAACAACCTTGGTTTTTTTTTCTAAAACTGTCAGGCCAGTGTGGCTCTTTAGTGTGCATGAGGGAGATGAACTTGGAGAGGTAGGCTAGAAGGAATTTTGGATTTTATTCTGTTGTAATAGGAAGCCAAAGGAGGATTTGAAGGAGGAGAGTGACAGGATCTAATTTGTGTTGTAATAAAATCTTTGTCTATAGTGTGGAGAATGTACTATGGGGAGACAAGAATGGAAGCAAGGAGACAGGTGGCTGGTTAAGTTGGTCCAGGTAAGCAATGATAGTGTTTGGACTGGAATGGTAGCAGGAGAAATGGAAGGAAGTGAACAGATTCAAGATGTATTTTGGAAGTAAATAAGTAAGTAATAAGTAAGTAAATAAGTAAATAAGACTTCTATTGTAGTGGATATTAACAGTGAAGAAAAGATTCAAGTGAAATCATGTTAAGCAGAACCACAAATAAGTATTCCTAAATTCCCCAGAACAAATGGAAAACAGGGAACTACTTATGATTCGATGTCTATGAAGCAATACCTACATTTTATTAAATGTACACATCAGCTTTTTAGACATTAATGCTAAGGAATGTTAGGATCTGTTCTGTGGTTAGAACATGTGGAAAGAGGGAAATAAAATCAGGTCCCAGAGGGTCAGGAGTCAGAGCATGTGGGGCCATGGTAATTTGATGGAAAAATCGTTAGTGATAGGACATTCCCTTTAAGAACAAGAGTGAAATAGACCATTTAGCAGGTAACTGGTGTAGTTTAGAGGTGAGAATCACATTTGGAAATTTATTTTTAAATTATTCAGGCTTTTGACCACATGTTTGATTCTTATGTTTCCTTTTCTCTGTATATTTTCGTATTTGTTTGAACATGAAGTACATTCATGCATATATAAAATCCAGAAAGATTTAGGTTTAAAGATTGATAGTAAAGTTTGTAAACCATTCTTATTTTTATTTTTTTAAAGATTTTATTTATTTATTTGACAGAGAGAGACCGTGAGAGAGGGAACACAAGCAGGCAGAGTGGGAGAGGGAGAAGCAGGCTCCCCGCTGAGCAGAGAGCCCGATGCGGGCCTCGATCCCAGGACCCTGGGATCATGACCTGAGCCAAAGGCAGATGCTTAACGACTGAGCCACCCAGGCGCCCTGACCATTCTTATTTTTAAATTATTTTATTATTTAAAAAACATGTATAGATAATATAGCATAATATATAAATAATAATTATAAAATGAATACCCATATATTTATCATCAACTTATAAAAAAGACCCAGAACATTACCTACAACTTTGACATCTCCTCTGTGCCTCTCCTGGTTCCCAGATCCCTCTTTCCTCTTTAAAATAAAATATTGTTAAGTTTTGACTATTATTGAACATCATATAAATTGAATCATTCTATATATATGTACTCTTCTACAACTTGCCTATTTTTTCTTCAATGTTTATCAATACTTGACAAAGTACCTATAGTTCATTTCATTTATTTTTACTGCTATATAGTATTTCACTGTATGAATTTACCATAATTTATCCATTTTCTATTGGCTGGGCTTTTGTTTCTTTCAAATTTTTTATTCCTAGAAAGCTATTGCTATAGACATCCTTAAATCTGTCTCCTGGTATACATGTTAAAGAGTGTATTTCTTTTCTATTGTTGTATAACAAATTACCACAAACTTAGCAGCTTAAACACCCATTTATTACCCCTAATTTTTTTTTTCTACATGAATAACCACTTGTCCCAGAACCATTTTTTGAAGGGCCCTCATTTCTTCACAGATCTGCAGTGCTAACTCTATTGTATATCAAGTTTACATTTGTAGTTGGGTCTGTTTCCTAGGCCCTGTTTTCTGTTCTATTGTTCTATTTCTATTCCTAGGCTAATACCTGACCACTTTTGTAGTAAGGCTTGAGAACTGGTAGGGCAACTCTTCTACCTTATTCCTTTTTCTCAGGAGTATCTTTTTTTTGCCATTTGCATTTTCATATACCTTTTTAAATCAGCTTCAGTTCCACAAAAAAACCTTATTGGAATTTTGATTGGTATAGCATTCAATCTGTATATCAACTTGAAGAGAACTAACATCTTTACCATATCAAATTATCCTACTTATGAAGACCATATGTCTCTCCATTTATTTAGATCTGTAGTGTCTTTCAATGAAGTTCTTTAATTCTTTTCTTAAAGGATTTGCGTATTTCAAATGTCCTAAATACATTATATTTTTGGTCAGTGTTATAAATGGTAAATTTTTAAATTAGATTTTCTAACTATATTTTTACTTGTACATAAAAATGCAAATTTTCTTTTTGTATATTGGTCTTTTATTTAGCAACCTTGCCAGACTTTATCTTTAGTAGTAATAATTGTCATTTGTAAAAAAAAAATGTCATTCATAAGGTTTGGGGGATTTTTCTATGTAGGTAATCATGTCCTCAAGGAAACTGTGACAGTTTTATTGCTTCCTTCTCAAATATTACCATTTATTACATTTTTCTTATTGTGCTGGCCAAAACCTCGAATGCATTGTTGAATAAAACCAGTGATAATGGACATTCTTGTTTTGTTCATGTTTATAAACAGAATACTTCTAATATTTCGCCATTAGGATAATATTGTAAGTTTTTGGTAACTACCCTTTATCAGATTAAGGAAATTCTCTTCCATTCCATATGTCCTAAAAGTCCTGTATATTTGATTGTTAATCCTGAATGGGTGTTGAATTTAATCAACTACTTTCTCCGTATCTGCTGAGATAATAATATAATTTTTTTCCTTTAATCTGATAATGTGGTGAATTACCTAAATATATTTTCTAATGTTAAAACGAGGTTGAGTTTATTTCAATAAGTTTTTGTGATACTTTTTTTATACATTGTAGGATTTGGGCAGCTGGTCACTTCAGTTCTCACTCAACTTTCTGGACCTTTGCTAGCTTTTGGTCTCCAAGGATTTTTCTTTCTTTTTGGCTCAGTGATGTATTTTAACAAGATATATTTTTTTAGGGACACCTGGGTGGCTCAGTCGGTTAAGCGTCTGCCTTCAGCTCAGGTCATGATCTCCTGGGATCGAGCCCCATGGGGCTCCTTGCTCAGTGGGGAGCCTGCTTCTCCCTCTGCCTTCCGCTCCCCCCTGCTTGTGCTCTCTCTCTCTGACAAATAAATAAATAAAATCTTTTAAAAAAAAGATATTTTTTTAAATGTATTTATTCTGCCTTTGGGAGTATTTTATAACAGAAAGGTTTTCAGGATATCAGTTCACCAAATTACCAGAACTAGAATTCCACATCAATATTTTTAGTGTAAAAACTTCCGTTAATGTAAGATATGATCACTACCACCATGTCTGTCTTCTCTTCTTGTCTATCTGCATAACCATCCCCCTTCCAGCTGGAAACAAGGAAGCAGTGTTGTGTAGTAGAAAGAGCATCATACCAAAAGTCAAAAGGCACAAGTTGTAGTGCCAGCCCCACCACTTAGTGAGATCTTAACCAAGCTACTTATTCTCTCTGAGTTTCATTCAACCATCCGCTAAGAGGAAATACTCACGATTGAAGTGAGAATTACATGAGTTTAGAAATGTGAACATATTGTCAGGGGAAAGGATGAGAAGCAAGGATGTTGAGTACATTCTCTGTTAGGGAAATGTAACTGAAACAGGGAGTTTAGGGAAGGGAGAGGGTTGATTTGGTAGCACAGAGGATTTTTTTTAGGGTGGTCAAACTATTTCATGGTTTTGGAATGGTGGATATATGACACTGCATTTGTTAAAATCCATAGAGCTCTGCAGCACAAAGTAAATCTTGACATAGGCAAAATTTTAAAAATAAATAAGGGGAGATAGGGTTCAGGATGGAAGGCAGACTGATAAAAAAAAATCTAACTATATTACAAATCTGTGCAATAACCTCACTGAAAGGGGCCAAGGAAAATGTGCTGACCTAAGTAACTTTGAAACTAAGACTAAAACTAAAGGCAATAGGAACTGTACATAAGTACTGTACTCTAGTTGATAAAGTATGAACTCTAGCTTGCTATAGATAGAGATGGATACATATAGAAACATTTATAAAGACATGTCTTTATACAAGGTTTAGCATACCCACATATATCTCCTTCTTTTGTCAGTTGAGAGGGCCTATAAACAGTCTAGTAGCAAGGAGCGCACTCAGTACCCAGTCTATTCCCCAATAAAAGGAACAAATACTCTTTGGAGAAATAGCTGATTCTAGGACTGGGTCAAGGAATATGCAACATGAGCCTGCAATATCTCGTAGTACCAGAAAGTAAGGAAGTGCTCAAAAACAAAAACACAATGATGGGAGTATGTCAAAAGGATACAGGAACTAACTATAGAAAGAAACTATAGAAGAAAGAGCTCTTCATGGCCAAAACAGGAAGAGTTTGTGCAATAAATAAAGTAATACTGGGTTATAATCCACAGTTTAAAATAAATTTGAGTCCATACTGCTAGAAACAAATGATTGAATAAATAAGTGGGGGAGAAGAGACAAATCTCCCACACAAAAGAATTCCAAATCATTTATGTATATACTCTGCCCTTAAAGAGGTAGACCATAGCTCCCTACCCTAAGTGTGGGCTGCACATAGTGACTTCCTTCTAAAGAATACACTGTGGAAAGAGGAGAGGGAATAACTTCACAGTGGAGAAACTTGTCAATCACCACCTCAGCCAGGTGATCAAGATTAACATCAACCCATGATAAGTCATGTTCATATCATGAATACCCTTGGTATGATGTGATAAGAATGCCACTTTACTTCTGTGGGGGTTTTTTTCCCTAAAATCCAAACCCCAATCTAATCATGAGAAAAATATCTCAAAAATACTTATTGAGGGGCATTCTACAAGATACCAGTACTCCTCAAAATTGTCAAGGTCTTCAAAAACAAAGAAACTCTGAGAAACTATTAGAGCCGAAGAGGAGCCTAAGGAGACCTAATCACTAAATATAGTGTGGTGCCCTGGATGGAATTCTATGAGAAAAAAACACATCGGATGAAAACAAAGGGAATTTGAATAAAGTATGGACTTAGGTTTATAATAATGTAGTAGTATTGCCTTATTAATTGTAACGAATTACCATGCTAATAATTTAAGATTTTAATAATATGGTAGAAACTATGTTAGAGGGGTGCCTGGTCATGATCTCAGGGTGGTAAGATCGAGACCCACAATGGGCTGCGCGCTGGGTGTGGAGCCTGCTTAAGTTTCTCTCTCTCCCTCTCCCCTACTCCCAATTGTGCACGCATGCTTTCTCTCTCTCAAAAGAAAGAAGGAAAGAAGGAAGGAAAGAAAAAGAGAGAAAGAAAGAGAAAGAAGAAAGAAAGAAAGAAAAAAGAAAAAAAAAAACGAAACTATGTTAGAATACGGGAGCTCTCTATACCATCTGCAACTTTTCTGTAAATCTAAAACTGTTCTAAAAGTAAAAGTTTGCTTTAAAAATGCAATAGGAATATGGTAGACACCACTGTATAGAGGCAGCATGGCTTTAGTGATTATGATGAACTGAGTTATCAGCCTGCCTGGCTTCAGATCTCAGCCTTACAACATACTAGCTGTGCCAGCCTAGGTATGCTAAGTAACTAGAATTACTTTAACTTCTCTGTGCCTCATTTACTTATCTGTTAAATGGGTTCTTGGGAGGACTAAATGAGTTTTCATATGTAAAGCACTTAAAGTAGTTCCTGGCATATAGCAAATACTATAGAAATGTTTGATTCTGTTTATCATTACTACTTTGTTTTGATCTTTAGTTTGGGGAGCTCTGTGTTTATAGCCGAATTATACCATATCTCTCTTCTTCAGCATACTGACTTTTAGCTTGGCACTCCAACAGTACTGTGTCCATAATGCTTTTTTCATAAGGGGGAAATTATTAAGATTGTAAAGATTCAAGAGAAAGCAGGGCCAGAACTGGCAGATTGCCACCCCCAGTTTCATGCTGTATAAATAGTATTGACCTAGTGATTGCAGAAGCTACAAAGCCTGGCAGGATCTACTTTTTATGGGCATAGACACGCCACATACAGAAATTCTGAAGTTAACTTTATTTGGTTTTCAGTAGATTTCTTATTAAAATGTCTACTCTCCTTATTAAATGGATGTTCTTTGAGGACAAAGTACTGCCTACAGTACAAATCCCTCAGATTTAGGGGTCAGCATCTAAAATTTTTGTGACATTTGAAACAAAATGGAATGTATTATAAAAACATATGTTTTAGGCCTTTTACTTCTCTGCCTGAGATACATACCAGCTCTAATAGGAAACTCCTTATACATCAGCAGCTCCAGTTTAATAGTGTACTGAGTAGAACAAAGAATTTGGAGTCAGGAAGCCTGCTTGGAGTTGGGGTCTTGTAGCTGTGTGAACAAGGCAACTCATGTAACCCCTTAAACCTCATGTCCCACATCTGTAAAATGGTGATAACAAAAATGCTTGTCCTGCCTTCCTCCCTTACTTATAGGACTGTTGTAAGGATTAGATGTGAAAATGAACATGACAGCTTTTTGTAAACTGTAAAACCTATACAAATATTATTGTTATAGTAATTCTCAGGCTTTCGACCAGAGTAAGACTCTAATGAAGCTTTATAGTCAGATTAGGTGTTGCAGACCTTTACTTATTTAATTATGTACTAAGATGAAATCATTTGAATTTAACATGCCTTTGATGGTGTATTTTCTCACAGCACTTTAGTTTTTATGATGTTTTTATTTAGTGTAACAAAGGAAGGCATTGTTTTTATCTGGAATTGTTTCCTTCAGGTGGCAGTTTGAGGAAATAGTTTCCAAACTCCTCACTGAAATTAGCTGTATAGAGAACACAAAAGTGTGTCCATCTGATTTGTTGTCTTCTTAGGACACAGACCCTCTTGTTCTAGAGTGAAGCTGACCAGCAGAGGGTGCACGAGCTTTCCCAGGAGCTGGCCTCAAAGACTAGGCTGGGCAGACCTGACTGGTGTAATCTGCGTTTGCTGCCTGATGATTAACAAGTACTATAAATGAAAAGGTTCTGGCACACCAAAAACAGTTACCAAATGGAAAGAGAGAGCAGCCGTAATGTCAGATAACAATGTGGTACTTACCCGCCATAGCTGGTGAACAGGAAGTTTCTAGGTAACTGGAATTTGGTATTCTAGCATGGGTTATTTGTTTTCTATGTCCTGCTACTCTTTGCCTTTTGCAATAATTGCTTTCCCTTTCAGGGTTCTTTGCCCCCACCTTCTGAGCATCTGCAGTTGTCGGCCTTACGTGGTCTAACAAATTGGAGCTTTTTAAAACTAGTCTTTCTCTGAACTTATTTGGCCCTAGGGTATTTGGGTCCTGGATCCAACTAGCCACAGCACCCTGTCTGGGTCCCCTTACCAGGTTCTCACAGATTCCATGGCATCTTTTCCTCCATGTAAATGGGTGATCTCTAGAAAAAAAATTGACACTTTTTGAGTGTTACTATCACTACTGCCCATACCATCTTTTTTTCCCTTCCTTTCAAGCATGAATCCTCTACCCACAGATTGTGTAGAGTTTATATACTTAGTGATTATAAAAAATTTTTGTTTCCTGAGTATAAAGGTTATTTGAGTTTACTTACAAAGAAAAAGAAAAGAACATTTTGGGACATATTAAGAAAAAAATAGAAGGATCTCCTTGAGACTTTCAATCAGAGAAAACTAAATTCTTCCAGACTTTTTCTATGCATATGTATATTTGTTGTTATATATATTAATTTTTAAAAATGAGATCTTATATAAGTACTATTCTCTACCTGATTTTTCCCCACTTAATAAATAATTGACTTCTTTCCATATCAATAAATTTAGGTTGGTTTTTTTTTTTAAGATTTTATTTATTTATTTGACAGAGACACAGCAAGAGTGGGAACACAAGCAAGGGGAGTGGGAGAGGGAGAAGCGGTCTTCCCGCTGAGCAGGGACCCCAGTGTGGGGCTTGATCCCAGGATCCTGGGAACATGACCTGAGCCAAAGGCAGCCGCTTAACAACTGAGCCACCAGGCACCCCAATAAATTTAGGTTCTTAAGCAATATTTTAATATATATAATTATTATATATATATTTAAATATATAGGATTGGGCCCCGCAGCCCATTGTGGGGCTTGATCTTACCACCCTGAGATCATGGCTAGGCACCCCTCTAACATAGTTTCTAACATATTAAAATCTTACATTATCATGGTAATTTGTTATAAATAATAAGACAGTACTATTACATTATTATAAACCTAAGTCCATACTTAATTTAAATTCCCTTTGTTTTCCTTAGATGTGTTTTTCTCTCAGAGATGTATATACATTTTATGGATAACACAGTAATTTAGTTTTTTTAGTCAGTTTTCTAAAGATGAATATTTAGATGGTTTACAGTTTTTCAGGATAATGTACAACAATGCTGTAACAAATCCTTATATCCTTCTGATTATATTCTTAGGCTATATTTCTAGAAATTGAATTTTCCACCAAATTTATTCTTTAAGAATTTGCATAGATATGGGGCACCTGGGTGGCTCAGTTGGTTAAGTGTCCGACTCTTGATTTTGGCTCAGGTCATGATCTCAGGGTTATGAGATTGAGCCCCACATGATTTTTCCCCACTTAATAAATAATTGACTAAGAAAAAAATGTAAATATTAAATCATTTAAAAATAATAATAAGTCCATTGCATATTATCATGAATACCATTTTTATTAAAAATATTTTCCAAAAGAAAGAAAATAAATGAGAAGAGTGGCATAGTTTTACATTTTTGCAAATCTCCTTAATATTTGGCCTAAGAGAAGATGACTAGATTCTTTTTCTTTTTTTTAAGTATATTTAACATACAATGTTATATTAGTTTCAGATGTACAACATATTGACTTAACAATTCTACACATTACTCAGTGCTCACTGTGGTAAGTGTAGTCACCGTCTGTCACCATGCAATGTTATTATGAGATTATTGACTGTATTTCTTACACTGTACTTTTTGTCTCTCTGACTTATTTTATGACTGGAAGTTTGCACCTCTTAATCCTCCTACCTCTTTCACTGGGTTCTTACATTTGTTTCTGCATTGGGTTTGTTATGATATGTTGTTTTGGTTTATATATGTGAAGATAATCTGATCTCACACAGAAATGTAAGTAGTTAGGAGCGCCTGGCTGGCTCAGGTGGTTAAGCATCTGCCTCAGTCAGTTAAGTGTCTGCCTTCGGCTCAGGTCATGATCCCAGGGTCCTGGGATCGAGTCCCCGCATCGCGCTCCCTGCTCAGCGGGGAGTCTCCTTCTCCCTCTCCCACTCCCCCCGCTCGTGCCCTTTAGCTCTCACTTCCTCTCAAATAAATAAGAACTTTAAAAAATAAAATTAAAAAAAATGTAAGTAGTTAGAAAGAGGAGGAGTGCTTTAAGTCTCTTAGTATGAATGAGAATATTCTTTGATACTACACCAAATTCCAGTAGGTGGTAGTTTCTTAAAGGTTAATTGCAATATAATATTTGAAACCATGTCAGTGAACTTTTCATACTCTGTTATATTAAAATCCATTGGCTGTCTTGCACTTTGAATAGATCTTTTACCCAGGCATGATTTTGTGATATCATGTGTGTCATCTGGAAAATATTGGTTCACTGAGCTGTGCAGGTCTTCCAAATGTTGACACATTTCATTATACCGTATCAAAAATACCTTATTCTCATCGGAACAGTGTTTAAGTGTCAGAAAGCTGTTAAGCTCACCGTGGTAGGCACAAGTTTTCTAGAATTCTAATTTTTTTGCTTAAAAGCTTGAATTTTATTAAGGGCAACAAATGGTGTCAGTTGTTTTCCTGACAGGCTTACTTTGTTTTTGAGAAAATGCCAAAGTAAAAATGGTGTTCCATGAAAACAATTTTTATTGCTTCGTCAAGGATATGCTTAAGTGAAACTGGCCTTTTTTTTTCCCCTCCTGTCGTTGCATGGTTGGTGACAAAAATAGCCACCTGCAGTACAGTATGGTACAACTGCCTTGATTCAGGTGAAGATGCCTGCAGTTCTCTCCAGCATTGCCTGTGCACCCTCAGTGCAACTGCCACCACTGTAAAAAAAGACAAATAATATTTTGACATTTAATTATGAAAATAATTCTGACCTTTTGCAGACCGCCTTAAAGCATTTTGGGCCCCTAGGAATCCCTGGAACACACTCTGAGAACCTCTAAGGTAATCGTAGGAACCCACTCTCTTGCCAGAGACTGAGGTAGGGGTAGTTTGTGACCTCCAGTTCTGGCCAGTGAAATCTGAGAGTAAACATGTTGAGGAGCTTGTGAAAAAATTTCCCCATTGCTAAAAAGAGACGTAAGAAAGAAATGGTCCTTCCTTTTTTTTTTTTTTTTTTTAAAGATTTTATTTATTTATTTGACAGAGAGAGAGAGACAGCGAGAGCAGGAACACAAGCAGGGGGAGTGGGAGAGGGAGAAGCAGGCTTCCTGCCGAGCAGGGAGCCCGATGTGGGACTCGATCCCAGGACCCTGGGATCGTGACCTGAGCCGAAGGCAGACGCTTAACGACTGAGCCACCCAGGTGCCCAGAAATGGTCCTTTTCTCCCTCTGGATGTTACCATGTTAGTTGTGATACCTGGAACTGTTGCAGCCATTTTGTAACTGGCAAAGGGAACCGGCCTTGGGATGAAGGTGATGCTGTGAAGAGTAGGATGGAGAAATGGCAGGAACCTGGTCCTTGGTGACACTGTAGAACTAAAGATGAAACCATACCTAGAACTTGCCCAACCTTTGAACTCCAGTTATGAGAGATACTATTCTCGTATCATTTAAGCCAGTCTGGATAGGATCTTCTGTTATTTGCAGTTGAAAGCATCCCCAAAAGACATTTTTTATTAGTGTGATGAATATTTTTAAGTGTCTGGTGGCCATTTGCATTTCTTTTGTGAATGTTTGTTGATGGCATTGGCACATTTTGTACTGAGGTCATTTCTAAGTATTTTCTAAACATTCCTTAGTGTTTTTTAAGCATTCCTTATGTATCAGTAATACATTGTAGTGTTTTGCAAGTATCTCCACCAGAGTCTTTTATAGCATATCTTCCCATACATTTCTTAAGCAATCTATTAGTCTTTTTCTTTCCTTTTTTACTTTATACCTTTGGTATCATGTTCAAAAGAGTGGTTTCTACCCCACTTTTTAGTGAGTATTCACTTATATATTTTTAGGCCTGTTAAGGAGTATTTTTTACATTAAAAACTTTAACTTATCTGGAATTTATTTTGGTGTTAGGTATAACATAGGCATATAAGTTTATTTTTTCCAAATAGGTAGCCCTTTTTTTTTTTTTTTTTTTAAGATTTTTTTTTTTTTTAAGTAATCTCTATACCCAACATGCGGCTCCAACCTACAACCCCATGCTCCACCGATTGAGCCAGCCAGGTGCCTCTTTTCTTTTCTTTTCTTTTCTTTTCTTTTCTTTTCTTTTCTTTTC